>NC_041381.1:481206501-481295497 GCF_002162155.2 Triticum dicoccoides | reverse complement strand
TCACTTGACAACCCTCAATTCTATTTTGGCTCAATTCTCACCCTCCAACTTTGAAAACTCATAAAACAACCCCTAGATGGATCGAGATGTATTAACTCCGGTTGTATCAGCCATCTCATAAGATCTTCCAAGAAAATCTCCACCCGTTCCCTTTTCAACTTCGCTTGATTCGTCTAGCAGGGAGAGCACCACCACTTAGGAGAACTTAGCCCACTGCCGCGCGTACGGCGTGCGTACACACTGATCAGTATGTAATACTAGTTTTAGTTAGTTAGCAGCCAGGGCCTGCACTTCTCTAGCCATGTCGATGATCCTCCGGCAGTGGCGTTGACCCCGAGTTGTGCGTCGCATCGACAAAGACGACTGCCCCGGCAACAACCTGCTGGCTGAAACGGCGTGCAGGTCCACGTCGCCACTCTGCAGCCTGTGCACTGGTGGTGGTGGACGTCCCGGAAGTCCTACCTATAGCAGCGCCTGCGGTGCAGCCAATGGTCGGCAGGACCCATGGACGGACACCCACCATGCGTCACTGCTACTGCCACGTCAATGGCGATGTAGCACCTTCGGACGCCACGTGCTGTCCATGGAGCTGACCAATGGCACAGCGGGGCAGTTGTGCAACGCCGGCGCCGGGGAAGTTGAGCTAAGCGGACAGTGCCGACGTCGTAGGTATGGGTGGTATATTCAGACTGCTGATGCGGATGCTGCACCGACGCCATTGACAATGACGCAGCCCCAGATAGATGATATCGCAGTCCAGGACAGAGGACATCAAGTACAGCTGAAAGGCGATTTACCCGTGTCATTGGCCCATACCTGCTCCAGTAGAGCTGCAGTATGAGACGCATGGCCGTGAGCAGGAACCATCCAAGTCCAATTCCTCGAAGCCAAAGCAGCAGAAAACCCCGTCGGCAGCGGCGGAAGTGTTCTCTCCGATGTATGAAGAATGGGCACGAGAGATTTTCAGGGGAGATCCTACGTGGCTAATAGGAGAAAAGAAACAATGATGTGGTTTACAAAACCGGAGTTAAAACAAGTCAATCCATTTCAGGTTGTATTATGAACAGGTTTTAAGGTTGGAGAGTGAAACTGGAACCAAACTGAGGTTGAGGGTTGCAAAATGAACCTTAAGTTAAGGGGGAATGTGCTTCTCTCTAGTTCACACGAGTAGAATCATGATGAATCAATGGTTGTCGATTACTTTGACTTTGCAACATGAAATTTCTAGGAACAATGCTGTGATAAACAAGCTTGCTAACCAGAAAAAGTAACTTCCAAGAAAATGGTCACTGATCATAAATATATTAATAGGAGAAGCCACTTCGTATATTACCAGACATTCAACTAGAAGGATTTTGATTCTATCCTAAACCTTGATAGGAAAAATCTTATAATAGAAACTAGAATGACGCATAAACATTCAAATTCTGAACATATATAATACGTTTTGATCAAAGTTCATCGACATGTCATGTAACATTCAAATCATCCAGTCAAGCCCAAGATATTCAAATCTACCCAATAAAAAGGATCCTTTGGGTATATTGCAGGCATTTACAAGCATGTGACCAACTGTTTGGCCATGTCTTGTGCTCCATGGAAAAAGGAACATGCATCATTTGAAGAACTGTTTCAATAAATTCCAACATGGTTCAATGGGAACAACAATTTATTGCGACAGAATTTGGTAACACAAGTACTCCCTCTGTAAACTAATATAAGAGCGTTTAGATAACTAAAGTAGTGATCTAAACGCTCTTATATTAGTTTACGGAGGGAGTATAACTCATAACATGTTATCAATATCTCTAACACCAAATTATGCCAAATAAAAATTCTAATAATCTTCAATTGTCATTTTCTGGGCAATTCATTTTTCACATATTTTTTTTATTGTCACATCCCTCGCTTCAACGCATATATGTGTATCTGTTATTAGAATCCTAAATTGGCGTGTGCAACTCTCTTAGAAGATTCCATCTGCAAATAAATGTCTTCACTGCCTAAAAGAGATCATGTAACGTTCTTGGAGAACAGTGACCATACATCTGTAAGGCAACTAAAACCATCCATAATCCATTGATGAACTATTTCGTCGCCTAATTTACCAATCCCTGAGGGATTCCAAACTGATGGTTCCAATGAGAAAACGAGGAGAACAAAGGGCATACCCATGAGCGAGGCCTCGAGGAGGTGGCGGCTGGCGAGCACCTGGTCTGTGGGCGTGAGCTGGGCGAACTCGCCTTCGCGGCGCCGGATCTTGGCGATGCTGTACCCGCTGGAGCCGAGCACGACGAACATGGTGGCCGCGACAGTCCTGGCCATTAGGGGCCCGCGGCCGCGCTTGCTGCAGTCCACGGCGAGCAGCGCGAGGCGTCGAGCGGGCGTGCGGAAGAGCAGCACGAGCACCAGCGCTGCCTCGGCGGCCAGCAGCGTGAACAGCAGCTGGATCATGGCCGATTCGTCGGTGCGTGAAACAGGAGGGGGCAGGCGCCAGGCAGTAGGCGAGAAGCGTGGCGATCTCAAGCACAACGGGGAAACGGGGATCTGGAAAGGAAACGAGCTAAATCGGGCGACCGGTCGCTGCTGCGGTGTCAGGACCCAGCTATCGATCTATTATGATGCAAGTATCTATGAACAAAGTACAGTATATGACGATTGGTATGGAATCGGCCGAATCAAGAGGGCTATTTAGCTAGGGTTTCAAGTATGTGTTATTGCCATCAGGCAGAAATGGGAAAAAAACATGAGAGCTCAACCACAACCCGGGTGTATATAAGATCATGTTTGTTTCAGCTTTAATTGCATTTGAATCACATGTAGATTCGCTTTAGTGGTAAAGATGATTCGCTGAATGATGCGAATCAGCTTCACCATCAAAGTACACTTTGAAGTGTTTCAACAAATTGCACTAAAAATGACCCAAATCCAGATTTAGCTTTATTGGGAAAACTATTTGAAATAGCTGTTTGTTTCAGATTTCATATTCAATTTCACTTGCAAAGCTGGCTTCATTGGTAAAGCTGATTCGAAATAATTGTTTGTTTCATATTCACGAAGCTGAAACAAACAAAACTGTATGGGACTTGTTATCTTTTGATTGGCTCAGGATATGGGAATTACAAGGGAAAAGGAAGAGAATTAAGAGGCCCAGCTTTTTCTTCGTGTTTGGTTGGGAGACTTAGGTTGGAAATCCTCCATAACACTATGCTCTCTAGTTTTAAAGAGACACATTCAATTGAGTCATCCAATTTTGACCGAGCCAACAATTCTCAAAGCTTTCTCATTCAATTTAAGATTGGGTCACCCAATTTTGAACAGGTCAACAATTTCTCAAGCTCTCCCATCTAATTCTTTTAAATCACTATGCTCCCTAGTTTTGAAGCTTCGTTCATTCAATTTAGGTATTTAATTTCAGACTTGGTTTATGATTTTGATCGCGCCAATGATTTTTCAAATCAATCAGCAGGAACCGATCTATAAAACCATATCAATCCCGCGCACCCTCCCACCATCAAGAAAATAAATCATGTGATACTGTAACAATAATATAATACATGCAACCACCTATGCAGAAATTTTCCCACATAAATAGAAGTTGGTTACATAGAATCAACCATGAAAGGCCCACCAAATCATCGCATTGTAAATAAAAATAAAGAACACTCCATCATCTCCCCCACCCGTCGAACTAAATATTCCATCAGTTTCAAACTATAAGGGTTGTTAGTTTTTCAAAAAGTTGAATTTCTTTAATTTTGACCAAGTTCAAGTAAAAAATATCGACATCCACAATATTAAACAAAAAAAGTACAAAAAATCATTTGATGATGAATCTAATCATATCGGTATGATATTATGGATTATGATATACTCCCTCCGTTTCTTTATATAAGGTGTATTTGTTTTTTCAAAAGTCAAACGAGTGCATGTTTGACCAAGGTTTTAGAAAAATATATCAATATCCATAATATGACATTTATATAATTTGATCAATCATGAAAGGTAGTTTCATATTTTATCTATTAGGTATTGCAAATCTTTCTATTTTGTTCTATAATCTTGGTCAAACTTTCAAATGGTTGACTTGCACAGCAACCAATACACCTTATATTCTGGAACGGAGGGGGTATTTCTCTAAATATTTGATCAAACGCAAAATGTTTGACATTTGAAAAGTTAATACACCTTATATTTGAAACAAAGTGATTTTTTTAAGAAACTAAACAACGCCAATGGAGCAGCAAACCGCGTCCAACCCTTCTAGTGAAAGTTTAAGCTCTGTGGGACTTATTATCCTTTGATTGGCTTAGGGATATGGGAATTAAAGAGGGAAGAGGAAGGGGAATTAAGAGGCCCAACTCCCTCAGATCTCTTTCCTAGGGGCCCACTAACAATTGAAGAGCAAACTGGGAATTGAAAGAACGATCTGTTAGTTACGTACATGCGCAAGAGAAGGTACATGCGCAATCTTTGTACCCTCGTGCCTAATCCCACCAACCAAATGGGGGCAATCAACTCTTTATTAAATTCTCAGCTCTAATTGCCTTCCCATGTCAAACAAGGGAATGGGAATTAAAATCAATTTTCCATGACTAATCCCTCAATAAACTCCCATCCCTAAACTTCCATTCCCTCTCCCAACTATTGCCAAAGACATTGTAGATAACTACTGTAAATGAGTTTGAATGGTAACTTGCGGTAGCGTAGATCTGCCATCGAGGGAGGGTTTCACCTGATGTAGGATCGAAAGTAGGTCTAGAAGGGCGTGATTAGACTACTTGACCAAATAAAAATCTAACATTTTCCCAATTTTAGTTGTGGGTAGATTTTAGAAATTAACACAAGTCAAGCAATCAACCTACACATGCAATTCTAAGAGTGTAGCAGCGGAAAATAAAACATTGCATATGAAGGTAAAGGGAAGGTTTGGAGAGTGCAAACGCAATGATGACACGGAGATTTTTGGCGTGGTTCCGATAGGTGGTGCTATCGTACATCCACGTTGATGGAGACTTCAACCCACGAAGGGTAATGGCTGCGCGAGTCCACGGAGGGCTCCACCCATGAAAGGGCCACGAAGAAGCAACCTTGCCTATCCCACCATGGCCATCGCCCATGAAGGACTTACCTCACTCGGGTAGATCCTCACGAAGTAGGCGACCTCCTTGCCCTTACAAACTTCTTGCTTGAACTCCACAATCTTGTCAGACGCTCCCAAGTGACACCTAACCAATCTAGGAGATACCACTCTCCAAAAGGTAATAGATGGTGTGTTGATGATGAACTCCTTGCTCTTGTGCTTCAAATGATAGTCTCCCCAACACTCAACTCTCTCTCACATATTTAGATATGGTGGAAAGATGATTTGAGTGGAAAGCAACTTGGGAAAGGCTAGAAATCAAGATTCTTGTGGTTGGATTGGAATATCTTGATCTCAACACATGAGTAGGTGGTTCTCTCTCAGAAAATGTAAGCTGGAAGCATAGGCACGTTCTGATGGCTCTCTCACATATGGAGAAGGGGGTGGAAGGGTATATATAGCCTCCACACAAAATCCAACTGTTACACACATTAGACCCAACTCGGTCAGACTGAATAGAAGAACTCGGTGAGACCGATTCAATTCAAAATGTGAATGTTTGGAATCTCAGTGGGACCGACTAGAACAACTCGGTGGGACCGATGTGCTAGGGTAGGGCAAAACCTCATCTCGGTGAAGCCGATTGCTTGAACTCGGTGAGACCGATTTCAGCAAAGAGGAAACAGAGAGTTGGTCAAGCAAACTCAGTGAGATCGAAATGTTACAAAGGGAAAATAGAGAGATTGTAGGGCCATCTTGGTGAGACTGAGATCCATATCAGTGTGACCGAGGTGTTAGGGTTTCTGGCAGTGGCTATGTCAAATGAACTCGGTGGCTCCGGATAGAATGTTTCGATGGGGCCGAGTTTGACTTTGGGTTTTGGACATATTTGGAATGGGAAAGTGGTTGAGGGCTTTGGAGCAATATCACTTAGCATTTTGAGCAAATAGACCATTAAACAACACCTCATCCCCTTTTAATAGTATTGGCTTTCCTATGGACTTAATGTGATCTTGGATCACTAAAATAGAAATGAAGAGTCTTAAGCTTTTGCCAATATGTGTCCTTAGAATTTTGAGGGGTCCACATTCCTAGTCCATGCCATGCCATTCATTGAACTTTCTGAAATATTAAACTTGAATGGATATTAGTTCAGTGAGCTATATGTTGTTATGAATTACCAAAACCACTCGGGGATTAGTTGCACTTTGAATCTCCCCATTTTTGGTAATTGATGACAACATATAGGTCAAAGCTTCGACAAATGATAATATGAATGAAATAGATAATCGCTTTGAGAAGTATGTGATAAGCAAGAGCTCCCCCTAAATTTTTGCATTATTTAAAATTTGCATTTGAATGCAAATGCACAATCAATTAGGATCATGGGCCACTCTTCCATGTCACATACATCTTGGTGGAGTGCTCAAAATGATAAGAGTTAAATAACATGCACTCATCACCAAGGATACAAGTGATTAATCATACACAAACATTCATAGATTTAAGAATGTAAGCACACATTAAGCATAATATGATCAAACACATGATCACATAAGTATCTAATGAGCATAACACAAATTGTAGCAAGAGTAGCAACAACCAAACAAACCAAAGTAGCAAGAGTAGCAAGGAAAATGAAAACCAACAAAAGGCAAAAGACAAAAGACACTCTCTCTCGAAGCCTATGATCTATACACTTTCTCCCCCTTTGGCAACAAGTTACTAAAAAGTTCGAAAACGTATAGTGCTATACGACACTCTAAGTACGATCTCCGGGAGCTCTGGTGTGCGTATACGGCGTGGAGAGGAGTCCATCTACAAATGCCTCTAAGGAAGTTGTGGAGCTGGAGGAGTTGACACTGGAGGGGCAATTGTGGCAGTGGTTCCAGGTGCTGAAGTAGTAGTCCTGGAGTCTCTGGCAACTAGCACAACTGATGATCTTTGTGCCCTTGGCACTCTCTAAAATGTGTCTGTCGTGGGTCTATCATCACGATCCTCAACATCATCCCTAAGCTTCTACACAACTATATGAATCTCAGTGACCTTCACATCTAGGTCATGTATCTTTGTCTCAATAATCCTCTCAAGACTTTCTTGATTTTGAGACAAGGTGTCCAAGCTCTTCTCAATTCTCACGGTAGCCTCAAGCAGATAACTGAGTTGATCTTGCTTGGTCATTATTCACAACTGAAGTATCTGGGGCACCTGCTGCCTTTGCTGCTTTTACAGCCTTTGTTGTCTCAATCTTCTCCTGGGCTTCAACACATGTAGGATGTGATGCATCCATGACAACCTCATTGTCCTCAAAATCTGGCTTCAAGGGAAGATGCTCTTTGTCTAGCAGATATGTCCCTGTTCCCATCTTGGAGTTGATCAAAGTTTGAATGTGTGAGGTATATCCACAAGATCTCTCCTGGCCGGCTGTTGTCCTCTTAACTGGTTCAACTATCAAGCTCATGACTTTGAATTTTTGTGACACATCAAACAGGTGAAGCAAGTTGATGGAGTGACCATGAATCATCATGTGATCTCCAGACTTGGGCAATAGAGTGTGCCTCAAGATGGTGTTTATGGTGGTCAAACCAGCAAGCAGATAGTATATAGATCCAAGCTTGTGTGACTCCAAAGCATCATGTGGAATGGTCTTGTACATATTAGCCATGTAGTTGTGATCCTTCCTAGGCTTGCTGTACACATCAAGATCATCTTCAACTTCTTCGGGAGCATTGATAAGCCTGGCCCATTTAGAGATTGTTGACTGATATCTGGTGTCTTCTGTCATCCACACTATCTTACCATCAGGGTAAAGCTGGGCGACAGAGTAGAACTGCATGATCATCTCATCATTCCATTTTGTCAACTTCTATCCAACAAACTTATCAACTCCATTTAGTCTGAAGCTCTCATGCACATGGGGAAAATAGTCTTCATTAGCATCGATGTATTTCTAGTCAACCCATTTCATGTCACACACTATGGGCTTCTTGTCCAACAAGACAGTCTCATAGAAGTCCTGCTACTCTCTGGTATGAAAACAGTAGTCCACAATAGTCCTTCTCCTAATAGCATATGGATCATTAAGCCTCCATAGTCTCAGACCATGACCCTTTCTCAACTTCATGTTCTCTGCCATAGGATGATCATCATTATGATCTAGAATCTTGGGCTTGAGTTTCCTGAGCACTAGTGGCTCATCATCTTCCTGAACTTCAGGCTCTGGGGCCTTGTTCTTCTCTGCAGCTAAGATATTTCTTGTTTATCTCTTTGGAGCTGTTGTCTTGGGGGGATTGAGCTGGAGCTGAGGGCTTGGGGCCAAACTTGGGCTTTGAAGGAGCAGCCCCAGTCCTGATGGCATCCCCCATCAGCTTTTGTGTCTTGGCAGGAGGTGCAGCAGACTCTTCCTCCTCCTCCTCCTCCTCCTCTTCTTCTTCATTAGAAGAATGCTTTTCAAACTCAGCCATATAGGATGTGCAAGTTTGCACCATCTTCCTATTTTCCTCTCTTTATTTTCTTTTCTAGCACCACTTGCTGGCTACGCTTGCTCTTGAGCAAAAGTGGATTTCCTAGCTTTAGACATAGTAGCTCTCTTGGCAGGAGCCTTCTTGGGAAGGCCCAACTTTGTGGAAGCAGCAGCATCGTACTACTTCTTGAGCACCTTTTTCTTGGAAGTCACTTCCTCCTCAACTACAAAGTCTTCATCTTCACTCTTAGAAGTTATTTTGTTCCTTTGCCTAGTAGCTGCCTTAGGCAAGTTGCTGGGAGTGCTCCTACTCCCCTCGTCATAGCTGCTATTGGGACTAGTGCCCTCACTGAGATTGAGCTGCTCCTTAGACTTGTTCTGACTATAACTGGCTTCTAACATAGCTGCAAATGACCCTGTGAATAGTTGGGTGTGGATAGAGTAGATGAGCATCACAAAATACAACTGATTTTTGCATAAATTGAGACAAAAACTTAACTTTAGTTTTCTGTAGAAAACATTTCATAGCTACCGATTTGACAAACCCGGTGACACCGAAGCACTAATAGAGTCTAAACATGCAGTTTCGGTCAGACCGATATGCAGTTCGGTGACTCCGAGATGCTAGGGTTTCATAGAGAAAGCGATTTCGGTCTCACCTGTTAGTACACTTCGGTCAGACCGAGTTGTACCTAGTGCAATGGCTAGGGCCAATCGGTGTGACCCAAATCCTTAGATCGGTCGGTCCGAGATGGGTTCGGCGGAAACCTAACCCTAAGTTTTTGCATCAAATCTACTCTAAAGGATTTATTTACTGGATAGGAGATCTCATACGTGGGACGAATAAGGCATTATACTTTGTGCAAGAATCAGCATAAAGGATATCACAAAGGGTCGAATCTGTACTGTAACTTGGTGACGGATCGCTAAGGCAGCAACTGCAGTGAAGATTCCCGTTGACGGCGATGGAGACCAGCGGCGGAGGCTCACTGGCGGAGATGGCGATGATCCAGAGACCTAGGGGTGGCAATGCTGGGTGGCACGGGCGAGTGTGTTTGAAGAAATTTACAAACTTCAAGCCGCGGTATATATATACCCAGACACTATCGGTGGCGCCGAGTGGAATGTCTCGGTGGCATTGAGATGCAAAACTACTAGCAATTGCTGCAACTCGGTGTGACCGAATCATTCTAATCAGTGGCACCAAGATGAAAACCTAGATCAACTTACTGATTTTGGCGAGACCGAGTTGGAAGTTAGTCTGATTGAAAATCATTAAGAGGTTTTGGAAGTTAAGCCCTTGACGGATCAATGGCTCTGAGTGCTCCTCACCCGAAGGGTCCGGAAGTGACTTGTTCAGACTTTTTGATGTAACATGAATATAGTTTGAGACGAGAAAAAGCATAGATAGCTAGAGGGAATAACTAGGCATTCTTGTCCATCCATTTGGCCAATAAAAACCAAACAATCAAAACTACAAATGGATGTCCTCGAATGGAGAAACTTATGCAACCGACATGCTCACACAATAAGATAGCAAATAAAACATGTGGCAAATCATGAACATACACTCTAGCATCTATTAAGCAATTGGTGATGACTACGTCATCTATGTATGAGTATATTGACTTAGGAGTCAAATGAGAACATTTGATCATAGGTCATACTCATCATTTAAGCACAAGTGGGGTTACCACTTTTACATAGAGCATTGTTGTGTTCACATCATTAGAGTTGCTTTGGCTCAAATTTTTAGAGAAAAGCTCCCCCTAGATGTGATATCCCCCCTAAGGCCTCATTTGGCATGAGAGGTTTGGAGGGGTTTTGAGTAGATTTTCCACGTGTGTCCCAGAACCTACTACAATCCTCTTTGGACCATTTGGTACAGGAGGTTTCGCTGGCCCAATCCACCCGAACCCCTTCGATTCGCTCTGATCCACGCGGGTCAAAAGGCACGAGGAGGCCCTCGTGGAACTAGACCCACACAATCTTCTTCTTGCGCCGCAGCCGACTGCCGCCTCCTCCTCCTTGTGCCACTACCTGCAGACTCGTCGACGTGCCTCGGCCAGCCCTAACCTCCTCGACACGTTGCCGCCGCCAGTATGTACCTCTGCGCCACCCTCTCCTGTTCCTCGCCTCCTCCACGCCCCTCCAGCCTCCGCCAACCCAGCCTCCTCCATGTCGACCGGAGATATGGCTCTTTCACCGGTATACCCATCCTCACCGGCCGGAGATCCTCTGGGCGACATGCGGCAGTGCCCCGTTTACCCTCCTTGGCAATTGTTGATGAGTGGATGTTAGTTGTGAAGTCATTAGAAGGTTCTTGTGCTTGCAAGCTCCTTTGATTTGAAACAAGGGAGCCTTCAGGAGAAGGGGGGTTTGGCTCTGAGAATGTGAGGGCAACATGGCTGTAATTCTTCTGAGAAAAACAGAGCTGCAATTTGATATTGCTAGAGACTGCGGGTGAATGCGAATGGCTGAGATATCTATGGCCTTAATTCTCTGACTATGTAGATAATACCGATTGTTTATGGTGTAACGCAAGGCTTGAGAGATGCGCATGTTTGGTGACCACTCACGCTTATTATAGAGTTGATGTCAGAATGTTACATTGACTAGGCCAGTCTAATGGCAATGACCAAATTACTATTTCTGAACCTGCCAATGTTGGCCAGTAAGCTATCATGTAAACAAGTAAATCAGTTTACTCTTAGTGTATAGCTAACGAACAGATAAAGAGTTAAATTGTTTCCACTATCTTCTCAAGAGCTTTTGCAGATAAAGACTTGTTAAGATCTTGCAGGGAATTGCTTGTACTATACAGTATGTCTAAGATGTCATTGTCTATCATAACTGTTTCTTGCTTTCCTACTTGTCAAAGAGAGCAGAGCCGTTTCTAATTCTAGTGAAAATGGTCATGTATATCAGTTAGACAATCTGACTTAATAATGTGAGCATTAGTTGGTTGCAAGTGGATGCTTTTACTTGTGATCTATAAGGCCCAACTATTATGTGATTGTAATTGATGCTATCTAGGAGTATTTGTCACCATATGCTTTTCTTTTGGAAAATTGGAGAGATGTAGTCTTCCAACTTCTTAACATCATGTGGGAATTTCCTGGTTGCATCCAATTTCTTCACAGCTGCAGCAATTGGCAATTGGCTCGGTTGGTCCATTTGAATGTGCAATTGACCGGCTGCGTTGTTGTTGTGTCTATTTGCTAGCTGTTGTTGTTGAGCTAGCACATTATGTATGATTAACCCATCCATCCTGATTGGACCAGGACTTGTTTTCATGTTCAAATGTTGTGCGGTGCGTGAACGGTTTTAAAAGAAAATGCTATGAGCTAGCAGGTTATATACCAAATACTTGCTAGTTTAGTACTGTACTGAACTAGCTAGCTTCCCGAATTTTTCATATAGTTTCTTTCATACAGTTTTCCGGTCAAATGTTTATTGTAGGTATTTGAAGTTCTTGACCTGATGTTGTTCTTGGACTCAACTTTTCTTTTATTGTGACTTGATGCTGTTCTTGGGTCCATCAATGTTGAAACCGTAGCTGTTACTCGATGCTCTGTTCGCCATATACTTAATAGCATGGAAAATGCAATGTTGTATCATGCTCCTATTTTCCACGATTTACATGGATGTGTCGTGATTGTCTACACGTTTGCCATATATTTACATGATTTCTGAAGCATCATATCATTGTCAAGGTTTTATTCATGATTTTTACACGTTTGCTTTTCTTAATATATATAGTTTATTCACGATTTCATGGTTTTTTGTTTCATCTATTTAGGTGTGCCGTGGTTGCTCAGCGATGGAGGGAGGTCCTGTTTTGCTGTGTTTTGGCGGTTATGGCGGTTTAGAGGATATTTTATTCATGATGGTTATGTAATACTCGCATTCTGCTCTTATTTCAATTTGATAGCCAGATGCGTACAAACAAAATGTTCGGTATCAAGTTTTTCTTATTATGATGTTTTTTAACTTGTAAAGATTGGACTTTTAACTATTTTGCACCATGTCATCTCGTCTTAATATATATGGTTTATTCATGATTTCATGGTTTTTTGTTTCATCTGTTTTAGGTGTGCCGTGGTTGCTCAGCGATGGAGGGAGGGCCTGCTTTAATGTGTTTTGGCAGTTATGGCGGTTTATAGGATATTTTATTCATGATAGTTATGTAATACTCGCATTCTGCTCTTATTTCAATTTGATAGCCAGATGCGTACAAACAAAATGTTCTGTATCAAGTTTTTCTTACTATGGTGTTTTTTAACTTGTAAAGATTGGACTTTTAAAGGTTTTGCACCATGTCATCTCGATATCGCAAACCCTTGCAACCAAATGAGCTTTATTTCAAAAGGGATTGGGGATGGAGGGGAATTGAGGAATCAAGGGGATTGGGTGGAATGGAGAGATTCACCAAATCCTCCCAAATCCATTTGTGCCAAACGAAGCGTAAGAGGGATGAACTAACCTTGGGTTTTGTCGATGATGACTTCATGTAGATGTTGAAGATGTGGATCTCAATGTTGAAGTAGATCATTTGGAGCAATCCATTGGAGTGAGTTGCACTTTCAATACCTACATGGGTTAGTCCCACAAGTAACGTACAAGGATATCCGTAGACATAGACTGAAACACACATATGATGATGTCCATGAAAGCATTAGGTTACCTTGTCCCTTGTCTTACCAACAAGAGGTTTTGTGACTCCATGAACTAGTGCAAGATATGAAAGTTGATTGCACTTGTCCTTGCCAAAATGAATATGAGTGAAGTATGTTGGCAGAGTCACCCTCAAGAACACTCTAGTTCTTCTTCTTGGGGATCCACATCAACTTGATGGGAATCCTTGGAGTTGTAGTCGTACTTGATGAAGTGGAACTTGACGTAGTCTTGGGAACCTACTTGGCCATGGCCTTAGGAGCTTCTTCAAATGAATCAAACTCTTCTTGAAGCTTGTCCTTGCCTTTTAGCTTGTGGTCTTGTGGTGGAAGATCATCTTGAGCTTGTGTTCCCTTGAAATAAGTGGGGTCATACTTCTCTTGTTGAGGAACAAACTTGTTCTTGGGGTATTGATCTTCTTCCCACTCCACTCCATTGGCATTGAACTTTCATTCAAAACCAACATCTAGATTCTTCCGATGCGTTCCTTGCTTGCGTACAATTTCCTCAAATTGCTTACTTCCGGCAAGGCTCTTGTAAACACCGTTCTCTAAAATTCCCTTCAATAAGCTATTTTCTTGCTCAAGTGTAACTTAGCTAAGAAAATCATTAGTGGAATCAAGAGAACTACTAGAAGCAACAATATTGGATTTGACATTGTTATTGTTACTACTAGAAGAAGAATCTTTCTTGCTATTATTGCTAGATTCTACTTGTGGCATATAAGCAGACAAGAGTAAACGCTTGGAAATGTAAGAAGAACTCTTCTTTCGAAGATCATCATTGATTGCTTTTAGGAACCCATGCTCTTACCCTAAATTTAGCTTCTCAAAGCATAGCTTCTTATGAGTCCTTAGGAGCTCTCTATGATCCTCTAGAATTGTTTCATGAGCTAACTTAAGAGTGTTTAGTTCTTTAGTTAGACGCTCAATATCCTTCTTATCATTGTCATTCATTTCATCTTGATTAGCATGATTAATAGGAAGTTCATCATAGTTTTCATCACTAGTGTTGTCAACAAGTAAATCATCACCAAGCAAATCATCTTCATCACTATTGAAATCAACATACTCGAGGTGCGATACCTTGGGGCCTTTAGCCATGAAGAATCTTCCAATCCTTCATTTGGTGAGTCAAATATGTCGTAGGAGTTGGATGACACAAGTGCAAGACCCGCAACACCTTCATCTTGAGTATATTTGGAGTCAGAGTGATAGCTTCTCTCGGAGTAGTTGTCGGAGTCGAAACCGGATACCCATTCACCAACACGAGCTTGATGTCTTTGTCTTGTGTAGCTTTTTTGATGACTTGTCCTTCCTTTCCGAATCCTTGCTTCTACGAGAGGGTCTTCGTTCATAACGATCATATCTACTCCTTCTCTCTCTTGGTGGTGATTCATCTCTTTTACTTCTCCTTGTTGGTGAATCTTCTCTTTTCTTGTAGGGAGTCGTACACTCATTGGAGTAGTGTCCGAGTCTTCCACAATTGTAGCAATTACAATCACGACTAGAAGATCTTTTGTCATTATAGGACCTTGACTTGGAGCTTCTCTCTTTGCTTCTATTCTTGTAGAACTTGTTGAAGTTCTTCACCATTAAGCTCAATTCTTCATTGAAAACTTGTTTCTCACTAGATGTTGTAGGAGCATCACTTGAAGCTTTGTAAGCACCACTTGACTTGTTGTGGAGCTCTTCTTTATCCTTGAGTGACATCTCATGCGCAACAATTCTACCAATGATTTTCATGGGCTTGAGATCTTTGTAATTGGGCATCATTTGGATCAAGATGCACACTATATCATATTTTCCATCCAAGGCTCTTAGGATCTTCGATGAATTTGTCGGTCATCTCTTTGCTTCCTAAGCCGACAATCTCATTTGTGATGAGAGCAAGCCTAGAGTACATTTCGGCGACTCCTTCACCATCCTTCATTTTGAACTTGTCAAGTTGACTTTGGATCACATCCAATTTGGATTCCTTGATGGACTCGGTACCTTCATGCATATCAACCAATGTATCCCAAATTTCCTTTGCATTCTCAAGGCGGCTGATTTTGTTGAATTCTTTGGGGCACAATCCGTTGAAGAGAATATCACAAGCTTGAGCATTGTATTGCAACATCTTCATTTCTTCCGCGGACGCTTCACGATCCGATTCTCTTCCATCCTCGGAGAAACACCTTGCAAGTCAATGCACACAATAGCCCAAATGGCGGGGTTATGAACAAGAATATGCATTTTCATCTTATGCTTCCAACTAGCAAAATTAGTACCATCAAGTAAGGACCTCTATAGTGGTAATTTACCTTGCTAGAAGCCATACTCTCCTAGGTTGTGAAAACAAGGCTATGATCACCAAAACTATGGAAATCAAGGAAAATGGAGACTGAGGGAGGCCTGGATAAGGGGGTATCCCGACAGCCGGACTATATGCTTTGGCCGGACTGTTGGGCTATGAAGATACAAGATGGAAGAGTTCGTCCCGTGTCCGGATGGGACTCTCCTTGGCGTGGAAGGCAAGCTTGGTGATTCGGATGTAGATCTCCTTCTCTGTAAACTGACTCTGTGTAACTCTAGCCCCCTCCGGTGTCTATATAAACCGGAGGGTTTAGTCCGTAGGACACGACAACAATCATACCATAGGCTAGCTTCTAGGGTTTAGCCTCTCTGATCTCGTGGTAGATCAACTCTCGTAATACTCATATCATCAAGATCAATCAAGCAGGAAGTAGGGTATTACCTCCATCGAGAGGGCCCGAACCTGGGTAAACATCGTGTCCCCAGCCTCCTCTTACCGTTAGCCTTAGACGCACAGTTCAAGACCCCCTACCCGAGATCCGCCGGTTTTGACACCAACATTGGTGCTTTCATTGAGAGTTCCTTTGTGTCGTCGTGCGAGGCTAGATGGCTTCTCCAACCTTCAACCACGCTGTCCTGGGTGAGACTTTTCTCCCCGGATGGATCTTCATGTTCGGCGGCTTCGCACTACGGGCCAACTCACTTGGCCATCTGGAGAAGATCGATAGCTACGCTCTAGGCCATCAGGTCAGGTTTGGAAACCTAAACTACACCGCCGACATCCGCGGAGACTTGATCTTCGATGGATTCGGGCCCGTGTCAGGAGCGCCGAACAATCATGAGGTGCATGACCTAGATCTGCAGTCGGACAATATTCGGAACATCGTGCCTGCTACAGCTCCGGACTTTGTTCTAGAGCAGGTCGTGCCTTCCGAGGACGGGTGGATGGACCTCGACCCAAAGGCCGTACACTCATCCGCGTTGGAGCCGAACACAGACTCCTTTCCTCAGGAAATCTGTACCTCCGGACCCCCGGACTCATCCCCGGAAGTGTGTTCCGGACTGCGCGCACTCGTGTGTTGGAAATATGCCCTAGAGGCAATAATAAAAGGGTTATTATTATATTTCCTTGTTCATGATAATTGTCTTTTATTCATGCTATAACTGTATTATCCGGAAATCGTAATACACGTGTGAATACATAGACCATAACATGTCCCTAGTGAGCCTCTAGTTGACTAGCTCGTTGGTCAACAGCTAGTCATGGTTTCCTGACTATGGACATTAGATGTCATTGACAACGGGATCACATCATTAGGAGAATGATGTGATGGACAAGACCCAATCCTAAGCATAGCACAAGATCGTGTAGTTCGATTTGCTAGAGCTTCTTCAATGTCAAGTATCTCTTCCTTAGACCATGAGATCGTGTAACTCCCGGATACCGTAAGAGTGCTATGGGTGTACCAAACGTCACAACATAACTGGGTGACTATAAAGGTGCACTACAGGTATCTCCAAAAGTGTCTGTTGGGTTGACACAGATCGAGACTGGGATTTGTCACTCCGTATGACAGAGAGGTATCTCTGGGCCCACTCGGTAATGCATCATCATAATGAGCTCAAAGCGACCAAGTGTTTGGTCACGGGATCATGCATTACGGTACGAGTAAAGTGACTTGCCGGTAACGAGACTGAACGAGGTATTGGGATACCGACGATCGAGTCTCGGGCATGTAACGTACCGATTGACAAAGGGAATTGTATACGGGGTTGTTCGAATCCTCGACATCGTGGTTCATCCGACGAGATCATCGAGGAGCATGTGGGAGCCAACATGGGTATCCAGATCCCGCTGTTGGTTATTGCCCGAGAGCCGTCTCGGTCATGTCTACGTGTCTCCCGAACCCGTAGGGTCTACACACTTAAGGTTCAGTGACGCTAGGGTTGTATGAATATGAGTATGCAGTATACCGAATGTTTTTCGGAGTCCCGAATGAGATCCGGACGTCACGAGGAGTTCCGGAATGGTCCGGAGGTGAAGAATTATATATAGGAAGTGATATTTCGGCCATCGGGAAAGTTTCGGGGTCGCCCGGTATTGTACCGGGATCACCGAAAGGGTCCCGGTGGTCCACCGGGTGGGGCCACCCATCCCGGAGGGCCCCAAGGGCTGAAGTGGGGAGGGGAACCTCCCCTTGGCCCACCCCCTGCGCCTAGGGTTGAAACCCTAGGGTGGGGGGGGGGGCGCCCCACTTGCCTTGGGGGGGTACTCCACCCCCTTGGCCGCCGCCCCCCTTGGGAGATTGGATCTCCCAGGGCTGGCGCCCCCCCTGGGGGCCTATATAAAGGGAAGGGGGGAGGGGGCAGCCGCACCCTGAAGTTCTGGCGCCTCCCTCCCCCTGCTACACCTCTTCCTCCTCCGTCATGTGCTTGGCGAAGCCCTGCCGGAGTGCTGCTGTTCCACCACCACCACGCCGTTGTGCTGCTGCTGGAGCCATCATCATCAACCTCTCCTTCCCCCTTGCTGGATCAAGAAGGAGGAGACGTCATCCACTCCATACGTGTGTTGAACGCGGAGGTGCCGTCCGTTCGGCGCTAGGATCTCCGGTGATAGGATCACGACGAGAACGACTACTTCAACCCCGTTCTTTTGAACGCTTCCGCTCGCGATCTACAAAGTGGTATGTAGATGCATCTCCCATGACTCGTTGCTTAGATGAACTCATAGATGGATCTTGGTGAAACCGTAGGAAATTTTTTAATTTTCTGCAACGTTCCACAACAGTGGCATCATGAGCTAGGTCTATGCGTAGTTCTCTATTGCACGAGTAGAACACAATTTTGTTGTGGGAGTAGATCTTGTCAACTTACTTGCCGCTACTAGTCTTATCTTGCTTCAGCGGTATTGTGGGATGAAGCGGCCTGGACCAACCTTACACGTACGCTTACGTGAGACCGGTTCCACCGACTGACATGCACTAGTTGCATAAGGTGGCTGGTGGGTGTCTGTCTCTCCCACTTTAGTTGGAGCGGATTCGATGAAAAGGGTCCTTATGAAGGGTAAATAGAAGTTGACAAAATCACGTTGTGGTTATTCGTAGGTAAGAAAACGTTCTTGCTAGAACCCAATTGCAGCCACGTAAAAGATGCAACAACAATTAGAGGACGTCTAACTTGTTTTTGCAGCAATTGTCATGTGATGTGATATGGCCAGAAGTTGTGATGAATGATGAATGATATATTGTGATGTATGAGATCATGTTCTTGTAATAGGAATCACGACTTGCATGTCGATGAGTATGACAACCGGCAGGAGCCATAGGAGTTGTCTTTATTTTTTTGTATGACCTGCGTGTCATTGAAGAACGCCATGTAAATTACTTTACTTTATTGCTAAACGCGTTAGCCATAGAAGTAGAAGTAGTCGTTGGCGTGACAACTTCATGAAGACACAATGATGGAGATCATGATGATGGAGATCATGGTGTCATGCCGGTGACGAAGATGACCATGGAGCCCCGAAGATGGAGATCGAAGGAGCTATATGATATTGGCCATATCATGTCACTACTATATAATTGCATGTGATGTTTATTATGTTTTATGCATCTTGTTTACTTAGAACGGCGGTAGTAAATAAGATGATCCCTTATAATAATTTCAAGAAAGTGTTCCCCCTAACTGTGCACCGTTGCTAAAGTTCATCGTTTCGAAGCACCACGTGATGATCGGGTGTGATAGATCCTTACGTTCACATACAACGGGTGTAAGATAGATTTACACATGCAGAACACTTAGGGTTAACTTGACGAGCCTAGCATGTACAGACATGGCCTCGGAACACAGAGACCGAAAGGTCGAACACGAGTCGTATGGAAGATACGATCAACATGGAGATGTTCACCGACGATGACTAGTCCGTCTCACGTGATGATCGGACACGGCCTAGTCGACTCGGATCGTGTAACACTTAGATGACTAGAGGGATGTCTAATCTGAGTGGGAGTTCATTATAATAATTTGATAAGATGAACTTAATTATCATGAACTTAGTCTAAAACCTTTGTAAATATGTCTTGTAGATCAAATGGCCGCCGCTCATGTCAACATGAACTTCAACACGTTCCTAAAGAAAACCAAGCTGAAAGATGATGGCAGCAACTATACGGACTGGGTCCGGAACCTGAGGATCATCCTCATAGCTGCCAGGAAACAATATGTCCTAGAAGGACCGCTAGGTGATGCACCCGTCCCAGAGAACCAAGACATTATGAATGCTTGGCAGTATCGCGCTGATGATTACTCCCTCGTTCAGTGCGGCATGCTTTATAGCTTAGAACCGGGGCTCCAAAAGCGTTTTGAGCAACACGGAGCATATGAGATGTTCGAGGAGCTGAAACTAGTTTTCCAAGCTCATGCCCGGGTCGAGAGATATGAAGTCTCCGACAAGTTCTATAGTTGTAAGATGGAGGAAAATAGTTCTGTCAGTGAGCATATACTCAAAATGTCTGGGTTGCACAACCGCCTGTCCCAACTGGACATTAACCTCCCGGACGAGGTGGTCATTGACAGAATCCTTCAGTCGCTCCCACCAAGCTACAAGAGCTTTGTGATGAACTACAATATGCAGGGGATGGTGAAGACCATTCCTGAAGTATTTTCAATGCTGAAGTCAGCAGAGGTTGAAATCAAGAAAGAACATCAAGTGTTGATGGTCAATAAGACCACTAAGTTCAAGAAGGGCAAGGGTAAGAAGAACTTCAAGAAGGACGGCAAAGATGTTGCCACGCCCGGTAAGCCAATTGCCGGGAAGAAGTCAAAGTATGGGCCCAAGCCTGAAACTGAGTGCTTTTATTGCAAGGGGAAGGGTCACTGGAAGCGGAACTGCCCCAAATACTTAGCAGACAAGAAGGCCGGCAACACTAAAGGTATATTTGATATACATGTAATTGATGTGTACCTTACCAGTACTCGTAGTAACTCCTGGGTATTTGATACCGGTGCCGTTGCTCACATTTGTAACTCACAGCAGGAGCTGCGGAATAAGCGGAGACTGGCGAAGGACGAGGTGACGATGCGCGTCGGGAATGGTTCCAAGGTCGATGTGATCACCGTCGGCACGCTACCTCTACATTTACCTATGGGATTAGTTTTAAACCTCAATAATTGTTATTTAGTGCCAAGTTTGAGCATGAACATTGTATCTGGATCTCGTTTAATACGAGATGGCTACTCATTTAAATCCGAGAATAATGATTGTTCTATTTATATGAGAGATATGTTTTATGGTCATGCCCCGATGGTCAATGGTTTATTCTTAATGAATCTCGAACGTAATGTTACACATATTCATAGCGTGAATACCAAAAGATGTAAAGTTGATAACGATAGTCCCACATACTTGTGGCACTGCCGCCTTGGTCACATTGGTGTCAAGCGCATGAAGAAGCTCCATGCTGATGGACTTTTAGAGTCTCTCGATTATGAATGATTTGACACATGCGAACCATGCCTCATGGGCAAAATGACCAAGACCCCGTTCTCCGGAACAATGGAGCGAGCAACCAACTTGTTGGAAATCATACATACCGATGTGTGCGGTCCAATGGGCGTTGAGGCTCGCGGAGGGTATCGTTATGTTCTCACTCTCACTGATGACTTGAGTAGATATGGGTATGTCTACTTGATGAAACACAAGTCTGAGACCTTTGAAAAGTTCAAGGAATTTCAGAATGAAGTAGAGAATCAACGTGACCGAAAGATAAAATTCTTATGATCGGATCGTGGAGGAGAATATTTAAGTCACGAATTTGGTACACACTTAAGAAAATATGGAATTGTTTCACAACTCACGCCGCCTGGAACACCTCAGCGTAACGGTGTGTCCGAACGTAGTAATCGCACTCTATTGGATATGGTGCGATCTATGATGTCTCTTACCGATTTACCGCTATCATTTTGGGGATACGCTCTAGAGACAGCTACATTCACTTTAAATAGGGCACCGTCTAAATCCGTTGAGACGACACCGTATGAATTATGGTTTGGGAAGAAACCTAAGCTGTCATTTCTAAAAGTTTGGGGATGCGATGCTTATGTCAAGAAACTTCAACCTGAAAAGCTCGAACCCAAGTCAGAAAAATGCGTCTTCATAGGATACCCTAAAGAAACCATTGGGTATACCTTCTACTTAAGATCGGAGGGCAAGATCTTTGTTGCCAAGAACGGATCCTTTCTGGAAAAAGAGTTTCTCTCGAAATAAGTAAGTGGGAGGAAAGTAGAACTCGATGAAGTACTACCTCTTGAACGGGATAGTAGTGCAGCTCAGGAAAATGTTCCTGTGATGCCTACACCAACTGAAGAGGAAAATAATGATGATGATCAAAGTACTTTGGATCAAGTTGCTACTGAACTTCGTAGGTCCACAAGGACACGTTCTGCACCAGAGTGGTACGGCAACCCTGTCCTGGAAATCATGTTGTTGGACAACAGTGAACCTTCGAACTATGAAGAAGCAATGGCGGGCCCAAATTCCAACAAATGGCTTGAAGCCATGAAATCCGAGATAGAATCCATGTATGAAAACAAAGTATGGACTTTGACAGACTTGCCCGATGAACGGCGAGCGATAGAAAACAAATGGATCTTTAAGAAGAAGACAGACGCGGATGGTAATATTACCGTCTATAAAGCTCGACTTGTCGCTAAGGGTTATCGACAAGTTCAAGGGATTGACTACGACGAGACATTCTCTCCCGTGGCGAAGCTGAAGTCCGTCTGAATCATGTTAGCAATTGCCGCATACTATGATTATGAGATATGGCAGATGGACGTCAAAACGGCATTCCTTAACGGACATTTTAAGGAAGAACTGTATATGATGTAGCCGGAAGGTTTTGTCGATCCTAAGAACGCTAACGAAGTATGCAAGCTCCAGCGATCCATTTATGGGCTGGTGCAAGCATCTCGGAGTTGGAACATTCGCTTTGATGAGATGATCAAAGCGTTTGGATTTATGCAGACTTATGGAGAAGCCTGCGTTTACAAGAAAGTGAGTGGGAGCTCTGTAGCGTTTCTCATATTATATGTAGATGACATACTTTTGATGGGAAATGATATAGAACTTTTGGACAGCATTAAGGCCTACTTGAATAAGTGTTTTTCAATGAAGGACCTTGGAGAAGCTGCTTATATATTAGGCATCAAGATCTATAGAGATAGATCGAGACGCCTCATAGGTCTTTCACAAAGCACATACCTTGATAAGATTTTGAAGAAGTTCAAAATGGATCAGTCCAAGAAGGGGTTCTTGCCTGTATTGCAAGGTTTGAGATTGAGCTCGGCTCAATGCCCGACCACGGCAAAAGATAAAGAAGAGGTGAGTGTCATCCCCTATGCTTCAGCCATAGGATCTATTATGTATGCCATGCTGTGTACCAGACCTGATGTAAACCTTGCCGTAAGTTTGGTAGGAAGGTACCAAAGTAATCCCGGCAAGGAACACTGGACAGCGGTCAAGAATATCCTAAAGTACTTGAAAAGGACGAAGGACATGTTTCTCGTTTATGGAGGTGAAGAAGAGCTCGTCGTAAAGGGTTACGTCGACGCTAGCTTCGACACAGATCTGGATGACTCTAAGTCACAAACCGGATACGTGTATATGTTGAATGGTGGAGCAGTAAGCTGGTGCAGCTGCAAGCAGAGCGTCGTGGCGGGATCTACATGTGAAGCGGAGTACATGGCAGCCTCGGAGGCAGCGCATGAAGCAATTTGGGTGAAGGAGTTCATCACCGACCTAGGAGTCATACCCAATGCATCGGGGCCGATCAAACTCTTCTGTGACAACACTGGGGCTATTGCCCTTGCCAAGGAGCCCAGGTTTCACAAGAAGACCAGGCACATCAAGCGTCGTTTCAACTCCATCCGTGAAAATGTTCAAGATGGAGACATAGATATTTGCAAAGTACATACGGATCTGAATGTCGCAGATCCGTTGACTAAACCTCTCTTGCGAGCAAAACATGATCAACACCAGAACTCTATGGGTGTTCGATTCATCACAATGTAACTAGATTATTGACTCTAGTGCAAGTGGGAGACTATTGGAAATATGCCCTAGAGGCAATAATAAAAGGGTTATTATTATATTTCCTTGTTCATGATAATTGTCTTTTATTCATGCTATAACTGTATTATCCGGAAATCGTAATACACGTGTGAATACATAGACCATAACATGTCCCTAGTGAGCCTCTAGTTGACTAGCTCCTTGGTCAATAGATAGTCATGGTTTCCTGACTATGGACATTAGATGTCATTAACAACAGGATCACATCATTAGGAGAATGATGTGATGGACAAGACCCAATCCTAAGCATAGCACAAGATCGTGTAGTTCGTTTTGCTAGAGCTTCTTCAATGTCAAGTATCTCTTCCTTAGACCATGAGATCGTGTAACTCCCGGATACCGTAAGAGTGCTTTGGGTGTACCAAACGTCACAACGTAACTGGGTGACTATAAAGGTGCACTACAGGTATCTCCAAAAGTGTCTGTTGGGTTGACACGGATCGAGACTGGGATTTGTCACTCCGTATGACGGAGAGGTATCTCTGGGCCCACTCGGTAATGCATCATCATAATGAGCTCAAAGTGACCAAGTGTTTGCTCACGGGATCATGCATTACGGTACGAGTAAAGTGACTTGCCGGTAACGAGACTGAACGAGGTATTGGGATACCGACGATCGAGTCTCGGGCATGTAACGTACCGATTGACAAAGGGAATTGTATACGGGGTTGTTCGAATCCTCGACATCGTGGTTCATTCGATGAGATCATCGAGGGGCATGTGGGAGCCAACATGGGTATCCAGATCCCGCTGTTGGTTATTGCCCGAGAGCCGTCTCGGTCATGTCTACGTCTCTCCCGAACCCGTAGGGTCTACACACTTAAGGTTCGGTGATGCTAGGGTTGTATGAATAGGAGTATGCAGTATACCGAATGTTGTTCGGAGTCCCGGATGAGATCCCGGGCGTCACGAGGAGTTCCGGAATGGTCCGGAGGTGAAGAATTATATATAGTAAGTGATATTTCGGCCATCGGGAAGTTTCGGGGTCGCCCGGTATTGTACCGGGACCACCGAAAGGGTCCCGGGGGTCCACCGGGTGGGGCCACCCATCCCGGAGGGCCCCAAGGGCTGAAGTGGGGAGGGGAACCAGCCCATAGTGGGCTGGTGTGCCCCCCCTTGGCCCACCCCCTGCGCCTAGGGTTGAAACCCTAGGGTGGGGGGGGGGTGCCCCACTTGCCTTGGGGGGTACTCCACCCCCTTGGCCGCCGCCCCCCTTGGGAGATTGGATCTCCCAGGGCCGGCGCCCCCCCTGGGGGCCTATATAAAGGGAAGGGGGGAGGGGGCAGCCGCACCCTGAAGTTCTGGCGCCTCCCTCCCCCTGCTACACCTCTTCCTCCTCCGTCACGTGCTTGGCGAAGCCCTGCCGGAGTGCTGCTGTTCCACCACCACCACGCCGTTGTGCTGCTGTTGGAGCCATCATCACCAACCTCTCATTCCCCCTTGCTGGATCAAGAAGGAGGAGACGTCATCCGCTCCGTACGTGTGTTGAACGCGGAGGTGCCGTCCGTTCGGCGCTAGGATCTCCGGTGATAGGATCACGACGAGAACGACTACTTCAACCCCGTTCTTTTGAACGCTTCCGCTCGCGATCTACAAAGTGGTATGTAGATGCATCTCCCATGACTCGTTGCTTAGCTGAACTCATAGATGGATCTTGGTGAAACCGTAGGAAAAATTTTAATTTTCGGCAACGTTCCACAACATCGTGCCCATCGAATCTAACTAGGCTCCAGTCATGGAGTTCGCCGCCGCGGATATCTTCCAGCACTCACTCTTTGGAGACGTGATGAATTCATTAAAGTCTCTCTCTTTGTCAGGAGACACCTGGTCGAACTATGTCTGGCTCGAATGGGAAGCTGGCGACAAAGAAATTCGTTAGGCACCCACCACCCACTTAATAGACACGGTCGATGACTTGACCGATATGCTTAACTTCGACTCCGAAGACATCGACGGTATAGACGACGATGCGGGAGAAGAACAGGAACCACCGCCCACAGGGCGCTGGACTGCCACCTCTTCATTGTTGGGGAACGTTGCAGAAAATTAAAATTTTCCTACGGTTTCACCAAGATCCATCTATGAGTTCATCTAAGCAATGAGTCTAGGGAGAGAGTTTGCATCTACATACCACTTGTAGATCGTGTGCGGAAGCTTGCAAGGTGATGATGTAGTCGTACTCGACGTGATCCAAATCACCGATGACCAGCGCCGAACGGACGGCACCTCCGCGTTCAACACACGTACGGGACGGGAGACGTCTCCTCCTTCTTGATCCAGCAAGGGGGAAGGAGAGGTTGATGAAGATCCAGCAGCACGACGGCGTGGTGGTGGATGCAGGGCGTCACAGCAGCAGGGCTTCGCCGAGACTACGAGGGAGAGACGTAACGGGGGGAGGTGGAGGCGCCAGGGGCTGGTGTGTGAAGTCCCTCCTCTCCCCCACTATATATAGGGGTGCCAAGGGGGGGGCGCCGGCCCTAGTAGATGAGATCTACTAGGGGGGGCGGCGGCCTAGGGGAGGTTTCCCTCCCCCCCAAGGCACCTAGGGGTGCCTTCCACCACTAGGACTCCTCCTAGGGGGAAACCCTAGGCGCATGGGCCTATAGGGGCTGGTGCCCTTGGCCCATGATGGCCAAGGCGCACCCCCTACAGCCCATGTGGCCCCCCGGGACAGGTGGCCCCACCCGGTGGACCCCCGGGACCCTTCCGGTGGTCCCGGTACAATACCGATAACCCCGAAACTTGTCCCGATGCCCGAAATAGCACTTCCTATATATAATTCTTTACCTCCGGACCATTCCGGAAGTCCTCGTGACGTCCGGGATCTCATCCGGGACTCCGAACAACATTCGGGTTTCTGCATATCCATATCTTCATAACCCTAGCGTCACCGAACCTTAAGTGTGTAGACCCTACGGGTTCGGGAGACATGAAGACATGACCGAGACGCTCTCAGTCAATAACCATCAGCGGGATCTGGATACCCATGATGGCTCCCACATGCTCCTCGATGTTGTCATCGGATGAACCACTATGTCGAGGATTCGATCAAACCCTGTATGCAATTCCCTTTGTCAATCGGTACGTTACTTGCCCGAGACTCGATCGTCGGTATCCCAATACCTTGTTCAGTCTCGTTACCGGCAAGTCACTTTACTCGTACCGTAATGCATGATCCCGTGTCCAACACCTTGGTCACATTGAGCTCATTATGATGATGCATTACCGAGTGGGCCCAGAGATACCTCTCCGTCATACGGAGTGACAAATCCCAGTCTCGATCCGTGTCAACCCAACAGCTACTTTCGGAGATACCTGTAATGCACCTTTATAGTCACCCAGTTACGTTGTGACGTTTGATACACCCAAGGCATTCTTACGGTATCCGGGAGTTACACGATCTCATGGTCGAAGGAAGAGATACTTGACACTTGCAAAGCTCTAGCAAAACGAACTACACGATCTTTTATGCTATGCTTAGGATTGGGTCTTGTCCATCACATCATTCTCCTAATGATGTGATCCCGTTATCAATGACATCCAATGTCCATAGTCAGGAAACCATGACTATCTGTTGATCACAACGAGCTGGTCAACTAGAGGCTTACCAGGGACATAGTGTGGTCTAAGTATTCACACGTGTATTACGATTTCCGGATAATACAATTATAGCATGAATAAAAGACAATTATCATGAACAATGAAATAAAATAATACTTTTATTATTGCCTCTAGGGCATATTTCCAACAGTCTCCCACTTGCACTAGAGTCACCAATCTAGTTACATTGTGATGAATCGAACACCCATAGAGTTCTGGTGTTGATCATGTTTTGCACGCGAGAGAGGTTTAGTCAGCGGATCTGCGACATTCAGATCCGTGTGCACTTTGCAAATCTCTATGTCTCCATCTTGAACATTTTCACGGATGGAGTTGAAACGACGCTTGATGTGCCTGGTCTTCTTGTGAAACCTGGGCTCCTTTGCGAGGGCAATAGCTCCAGTGTTGTCACAGAAGAGTTTGATCGGCCCCGACGCATTGGGTATGACTCCTAGGTCGGTGATGAACTCCTTCACCCAAATCGCTTCATGTGCTGCCTCCGAGGCTGCCATGTACTCCGCTTCACACGTAGATCCCGCCACGACGCTCTGCTTGCAGCTGCACCAGCTTACTGCTCCACCATTCAACATATACACGTATCCGGTTTGTGACTTAGAGTCATCCAGATCTGAGTCGAAGCTAGCGTCGACGTAACCTTTTACGACGAGCTCTTCGTCTCCTCCATAAACGAGAATCATGTCCTTTGTCCTTTTCAGGTACTTCAGGATATTCTTGACCGCTGTCCAGTGTTCCTTGCCGGGATTACTTTGGTATCTTGCTACCAAACTTACGGCAAGGTTTACATCGGGTCTGGTACACAGCATGGCATACATAATAGATCCTATGGCTGAAGCATAGGGGATGACACTCATCTCTCCTTTATCTTTTGCCGTGGTCGGTGACTGAGCTGAGCTCAGTCTCATACCTTGTAACATAGGCAAGAACCCCTTCTTGGACTGATCCATTCTGAATCTCTTCAAAATCTTATCAAGGTATGTGCTTTGTGAAAGACCTATGAGGCGTCTCGATCTATCTCTATAGATCTTGATGCCTAATATATAAGCAGCTTCTCCAAGGTCCTTCATTGAAAAACACTTATTCAAGTAGGCCTTAATGCTGTCCAGAAATTCTATATTATTTCCCATCAGGAGTATGTCATCTACATATAATATGAGAAATGCTACAGAGCTCCCACTCACTTTCTTGTAAACGCAGGCTTCTCCATAAGTCTGCATAAACCCAAACGCTTTGATCATCTCATCAAAGCGAATGTTCCAACTCCGTGATGCTTGCACCAGTCCATAAATGGATCGCTGGAGCTTGCATACTTTGTTAGCGTTCCGAGGATTGACAAAACCTTCCGGCTGCATCATATACAGTTCTTCCTTAAGATGCCCGTTAAGGAATGCTGTTTTGACGTCCATCTGCCATATCTCATAATCATCGTATGCGGCAATTGCTAACATGATTCGGACGGACTTTAGCTTCGCTACGGGAGAGAATGTCTCGTCGTAGTCAATCCCTTGAACCTGTCGATAACCCTTAGCGACAAGTCGAGCTTTATAGATGGTAATATTACCATCCGCGTCCGTCTTCTTCTTAAAGATCCATTTGTTTTCTATCGCTCGCCGATCATCGGGCAAGTCTGTCAAAGTCCATACTTTGTTTTCATACATGGATTCTATCTCGGATTTCATGGCTTCAAGCCATTTGTTGGAATCCGGGCCCGCCATTGCTTCTTCATAGTTCGAAGGTTCATTGTTGTCTAACAACATGATTTCCAGGACAGGGTTGCCGTACCACTCTGGTGCGGAACGTGTCCTTGTGGACCTACGAAGTTCAGCAGTAACTTGATCCGAAGTACCTTGATCATTATCATGGTTTTCCTCTTCAGTTGGTGTGGGCATCACAGGAACGGTTTCCTGTGCTGCGTTACTATCCCGCTCAAGAGGTAGTACTTCATCGAGTTCTACTTTCCTCCCACTTACTTCTTTCGAGAGAAACTCTTTTTCCAGAAATCATCCGTTTTTGGCAACAAAGATCTTGCCTTCGGATCTTAAGTAGAAGGTATACCCTACAGTTTCCTTAGGGTATCCTATGAATACGCATTTTTCTGACTTGGGTTCGAGCTTTTCAGGTTGAAGTTTCTTGACATAAGCTTCGCATCCCCAAACTTTTAGAAACGACAGCTTAGGTTTCTTTCCAAACCATAATTCATACGGTGTCGTCTCAACGGATTTAGACGATGCCCTATTTAAAGTGAATGTAGCTGTCTCTAGAGCGTATCCCCAAAATGATAGCGGTAAATCGGTAAGAGACATCATAGACCGCACCATATCCAATAGGGTGCGATTACGACGTTCGGACACACCGTTTCGCTGAGGTGTTCCAGGCGGCATGAGCTGTGAAACGATTCCACATTTCTTTAAGTGTGTACCAAATTGGTGACTTAAGTATTCTCCTCCACAATCTGATCGTAAGAATTTTATCTTTCGGTCACGTTGATTCTCCACCTCATTCTGAAATTCCTTGAACTTTTCAAAGGTCTCAGACTTGTGTTTCATTAAGTAGACATACCCATATCTACTCAAGTCATCTGTGAGAGTGAGAACATAACGATATCCTCCGCGAGCCTCAACGCTCATTGGACCGCACACATCGGTATGTATGATTTCCAACAAGTTGGTTGCTCGCTCCATTGTTCCGGAGAATGGAGTCTTGGTCATTTTGCCCAAGAGGCATGGTTCGCACGTGTCAAACGATTCATAATCAAGAGACTCTAAAAGTCCATCGGCATGGAGCTTCTTCATGCGCTTGACACCAATGTGACCAAGGCGGTAGTGCCACAAGTATGTGGGACTATCGTTATCAATTTTAAATCTTTTGGCATCTACACTATGAACATGTGTAATATTACGCTCGAGATTCATTAAGAATAAACCATTGACCATCGGAGCATGACCATAAAACATATCTCTCATATAAATCGAACAACCATTATTCTCAGACTTAAATGAGTAGCCATCTCGTATTAAACGAGATCCAGATACAATGTTCATGCTCAAACTTGGCACTAAATAACAATTATTAAGGTTCAAAACTAATCCCGTAGGTAAATGTAGAGGCAGCGTGCCGACGGCGATCACATCGACTCTGGAACCATTCCCGACGCGCATCGTCACCTCATCCTTCGCCAGTCTCCGTTTATTCCGCAGCTCCTGCTGTGAGTTACAAATATGAGCAACGGCACCGGTATCAAATACCCAGGAGTTACTACGAGTACTGGTAAGGTACACATCAATCACATGTATATCAAATATACCTTTGGTGTTGCCGGCCTTCTTATCCGCTAAGTATTTGGGGCAGTTCCGCTTCCAGTGACCCTTCCCCTTGCAATAAAAGCACTCAGTCTCAGGCTTGGGTCCATTCTTTGACTTCTTCCCGGTAACTGGCTTACCAGGCGCGGCAACATCTTTGCCGTCCTTCTTCAAGTTCTTCTTACCCTTGCCCTTCTTGAACTTAGTGGTCTTATTGACCATCAACACTTGATGTTCTTTCTTGATTTCAGCCTCTGCTGACTTCAGCATCGAGAACACTTCAGGAATGGTCTTTTCCATTCCCTGCATGTTGTAGTTCATCACAAAGCTCTTGTAGCTTGGTGGGAGCGACTGGAGGATTCTGTCAATGACCGCCTCATCTGGGAGGTTAATGTTCAGCTGGGTCATACGGTTGTGTAACCCAGACATCTTCAGGATGTGCTCACTGACAGAACTGTTTTCCTCCATCTTACAACTATAGAACTTGTCGGAGACATCATATCTCTCGACCCGGGCATGAGCTTGGAAAACTAGTTTCAGCTCTTCGAACATCTCATATGCTCCGTGATGCTCAAAACGCTTTTGGAGCCCCGGTTCTAAGCTATAAAGCATGCCGCACTGAACGAGGGAGTAATCATCAGCGCGAGACTGCCAAGCATTCATAATGTCTTGGTTCTCTGGGACGGGAGCGTCACCTAGCGGTCCTTCTAGGACATATTGTTTCCTGGCAGCTATGAGGATGATCCTCAGGTTCCGGACCCAGTCCGTATAGTTGCTGCCATCATCTTTCAGCTTGGTTTTCTCTAGGAACGCGTTGAAGTTCATGTTGACATTAGCGTTGGCCATTGATCTACAAGACATATTTGCAAAGGTTTTAGACTAAGTTCATGATAATAAAGTTCTAATCAAATTATGAACTCCCACTTAGATCAGACATCCCTTTAGTCATCTAAGTGTTACACGATCCGAGTCGACTAGCCCGTGTCCGATCATCACGTGAGACGGACTAGTCATCGTCGGTGAACATTTTCATGTTGATCGTATCTTTCCATACGACTCGTGTTCGACCTTTCGGTCTCCGTGTTCCGAGGCCATGTCTGCACATGCTAGGCTCGTCAAGTTAACCCTAAGTGTTTTCACTGTGTAAAACTGTCTTACACCCGTTGTATGTGAACGTAAGAATCCATCACACCCGATCATCACGTGGTGCTTAGAAACGACGAACTGTAGCAACGGTGCACAGTTAGGGGAGAACACTTCTTGAAATTTTTATAAGGGATCATCTTATTTACTACCGTCGTCCTAAGTAAACAAGATGCATAATACATAATAAACATCACATGCAATTATATAGTTGTGACATGATATGGCCAATATCATATAGCTCCATTGATCTTCATCTTCGGGGCTCCATGATCATCTTGTCACCGGCTTGACACCATGATCTCCATCATCATGATCTCCTATCATCGTGTCTTCATGAAGTTGTCACGCCAACGACTACTTCTACTTCTATGACTAACGTTTAGCAATAGAGTAAAGTAGTTTACATGACGTTATTCAATGACACGCAGGTCATACAAAAAATAATGACAACTCCTATGGCTCCTGCCGGTTGTCATACTCATCGACATGCAAGTCGTGAATCCTATTACAAAGAACATGATCTCATACATCACAATTCATCATTCATCACAACTTCTGGCCATATCACATCACATGATCAATCGCTGCAAAAACAAGTTAGACGTCCTCTAATTGTTGTTGCATCTTTTACGTGGCTGCAATTGGGTTCTAGCAAGAACGTTTTCTTACCTACGAATCACCACAACGTGATTTTGTCAACTTCTATTTACCCTTCATAAGGGCCCTGTTCATCGATTCCGCTCCAACTAAGGTGGGAGAGACAGACACCCGCCAGCCACCTTATGCAACTTGTGCATGTCAGTCGGTGGAACCGGTCTCACGTAAGAGTACGTGTAAGGTTGGTCCGGGCCGCTTCATCCCACAATACCATTGAGCAAGAAAAGACTAGTAGAGGCAAGTAAGATGACAAAATCCACGCCCACAACTAAGTTGTGTTCTACTCGTGCAAAGAGAACTACGCATAGACCTAGCTCATGATGCCACTGTTGGGGAACGTTGCAGAAAATTAAAAATTTTCCTACGGTTTCACCAAGATCCATCTATGAGTTCATCTAAGCAACGAGTCTAGGGAGAGAGTTTGCATCTACATACCACTTGTAGATCGCGTGCGGAAGCTTGCAAGGTGATGATGTAGTCGTACTCGACGTGATCCAAATCACCGATGACCAGCGCCGAACGGACGGCACCTCCGCGTTCAACACACGTACGGGACGGGAGACGTCTCCTCCTTCTTGATCCAGCAAGGGGGAAGGAGAGGTTGATGAAGATCCAGCAGCACGACGGCGTGGTGGTGGATGCAGGGCGTCACAGCAGCAGGGCTTCGCCGAGACTACGAGGGAGAGACGTAACGGGGGGAGGTGGAGGCGCCAGGGGCTGGTGTGTGAAGTCCCTCCTCTCCCCCACTATATATAGGGGTGCCAAGGGGGGGGGGCGCCGGCCCTAGTAGATGAGATCTACTAGGGGGGGCGGCGGCCTAGGGGAGGTTTCCCTCCCCCCCAAGGCACCTAGGGGTGCCTTCCACCACTAGGACTCCTCCTAGGGGGAAACCCCAGGCGCATGGGCCTATAGGGGCTGGTGCCCTTGGCCCATGATGGCCAAGGCGCACCCCCTACAGCCCATGTGGCCCCCCGGGACAGGTGGCCCCACCCGGTGGACCCCCGGGACCCTTCCGGTGGTCCCGGTACAATACCGATAACCCCGAAACTTGTCCCGATGCCCGAAATAGCACTTCCTATATATAATTCTTTACCTCCGGACCATTCCGGAACTCCTCGTGACGTCCGGGATCTCATCCGGGACTCCGAACAACATTCGGGTTTCTGCATATCCATATCTTCATAACCCTAGCGTCACCGAACCTTAAGTGTGTAGACCCTACGGGTTCGGGAGACATGCAGACATGACCGAGACGCTCTCAGTCAATAACCATCAGCGGGATCTGGATACCCATGATGGCTCCCACATGCTCCTCGATGTTGTCATCAGATGAACCACTATGTCGAGGATTCGATCAAACCCTGTATGCAATTCCCTTTGTCAATCGGTACGTTACTTGCCCGAGACTCGATCGTCGGTATCCCAATACCTTGTTCAGTCTCGTTACCGGCAAGTCACTTTACTCGTACCGTAATGCATGATCCCGTGTCCAACACCTTGGTCACATTGAGCTCATTATGATGATGCATTACCGAGTGGGCCCAGAGATACCTCTCCGTCATACGGAGTGACAAATCCCAGTCTCGATCCGTGTCAACCCAACAACTACTTTCGGAGATACCTGTAATGCACCTTTATAGTCACCCAGTTACGTTGTGACGTTTGATACACCCAAGGCATTCTTACGGTATCCGGGAGTTACACGATCTCATGGTCGAAGGAAGAGATACTTGACACTTGCAAAGCTCTAGCAAAACGAACTACACGATCTTTTATGCTATGCTTAGGATTGGGTCTTGTCCATCACATCATTCTCCTAATGATGTGATCCCGTTATCAATGACATCCAATGTCCATAGTCAGGAAACCATGACTATCTGTTGATCACAACGAGCTGGTCAACTAGAGGCTTACCAGGGACATAGTGTGGTCTAAGTATTCACACGTGTATTACGATTTCCGGATAATACAGTTATAGCATGAATAAAAGACAATTATCGTGAACAATGAAATATAATAATACTTTTATTATTGCCTCTAGGGCATATTTCCAACATTCATATGATATGTATATGGTGGATACTCCAAAGGAAACCAATGGCGATGAGGCAATGGGAGACAACCCCTCGGGAAAGAAAGCAAAACATGGGCGTCATCGGCGCCGCTCCAAGCCTCACCACAACAATACCGGCACTGAAGAAGAAAATCCAGATGGTGCCGAAGAGGAATACGATCCTGACCAACCCACCTTTAAGCAAGCCGAACAGGAACACGGGCAAGCTATCCCAGACGAACAGGCGATGGACGGATACTTGGAGGACGATAACTATATGCCTCCCTCCGAAGATGAGGTGAGCCTCGGTGACGACGAATTCGGCGTACCAGAGGATCCCATAGAGCAGGAGCGCTTCAAGCGTAGGCTTATAGCCACTGCAAGAAGCCTGAAAAAGAAGCAACAACAGCTCCAAGCTGACCAAGATCTGCTCACAGACAGATGGACCGAAGTCCTGGCGGCCAAGGAATACGGATTCGAGCCCTCGAGCAGGGGATACCCAAAACACAAACAGCTAAAAGAAGAGGCCGAAGAGCCTGAACTTCCAGCACAAGATGAGGCTGACCGGCCACCTCGTGGCCGGGATAAAATGACATATCAGGCCGGACACCAGCCCGCACCCTCATGCCGGTTCACTACGGCCCGGGGCAATACGCAGGACCTGCATGACATATTGGAAAATGAAAGTGCAACTATCCCTAGGTGGTTTTGGTAATTCCTAACAACATATAGCTCATTGAGCTAATACTATTCCAAGACAAATATTCCAGGAAAGCTCAATGAATGTCATGGCATGGATGAGGAAAGTGGATCCCTCAAAATACTAAGGATAAAAGGATTGGCTCAAGCTCAAAAGCTCAAGACTCTACATTTTACATTTTAGTGATCCAAGATCACATTGAGTCTATAGGAAAAGCCAATACTATCAAGGAGGGATGAGGTGTTGTTTAATGAGTTTCTTGCTCCATAGTGCTTAGTGATATGCTCCAAAAATGCTCAACTACTTTCCCATATCCACATATGACCTAAACCAAAAGTCAAACTCGGCCCCAACAATTCTTTCTATCCGGCGCCACCAAGTTCAGATGTCATAGCCACTGCCACAAACCCTAGGCAAATGGGTCTCACCGATAGGGATCTCGGTCTCACCGAGATGGGATTGTAATCTCTCTGTTTCCCTTCGTAACGTTTCAGTACCACCGAGATGAGCGATCGGTCCCACCGAGATTGCAATGTAAACTCTCTGTTTCCTTTTGTAACATTTTGGTTTCACCGAAAAGAGCGAACTGGTCCCACCGAGTTTACCTGACCAACTCTCTGGTTAGCTTATTACCAAAATCAGTCTCACCGAGTTTGAGTAATCGGTCTCACCGAGATTACATTATGCCCTAACCCTAACCATATCGGTCCTACCGAGTTGCATGTCGGTCCCACCGAAAATCCTAATGGTCACTGGGTTTACTAAATCGGTCTGACCGAGTTTGTTGATTCGGTCCCACCGAGATTGGTAAATTGTGTGTAACGGTTAGATTTTGTGTGGAGGCTATATATATCCCCTCCACCTCCTCTTCATTCATGGAGAGAGCCATCAGAACAAGCCTACACTTCCAACTTGCTATTTCTGAGAGAGAACCACCTACTCATGTGTTGAGGCCAAGATATTCCATTCCTACCATATGAATCTTGATCTCTAGCCTTCCCCAAGTTGCTTTCCACTCAAATCTTCTTTCCACCAAATCCAAATCCTGTGAGAGAGAGTTGAGTGTTGGGCAGACTATCATTTGAAGCACAAGAGCAAGGAGTTCATCATCAACACACCATTTGTTACTTCTTGGAGAGTGGTGTCTCCTAGATTGGCTAGGTGTCACTTGGGAGCCTCCGACAATATTGTGGAGTTGAACCAAGGAGTTTGTAAGGGCAAGGAGATCGCCTACTTCATGAATATCTACCGCTAGTGAGGCAAGTCCTTTGTGGGCGACGGCCATGGTGGGATAGACAAGGTTGCTTCTTCGTGGACCCTTCTTGGGTGGAGTTCTCCGTGGACTCGCGCAACCGTTACCCTTCGTGGATTGAAGTCTCCATCAACGTGGATGTACGATAGCACCACCTATCGGAACCACGGCTCAAAAATCACCATGTCTCCAAATTGCGTTTGAATTCTCCAAACCCTTCCCTTTACATTCTTGCAAGTTGCATGCTTTACTTTCGCCACTCATATACTCTTCGCATGCTTGCTTGAATTGTGTGAAGATTGCTTGACTTGTGCTAAGATAGCTAAAACCTGCCAAAGACTAAAATTGGGAAAAGGTTAAGTTTTTAATTGCTCAAGTAGTCTAATCACCACCCCTCTAGACATACTTCCGATCCTACAGAAAACAACGCATGACAACCAAGATCGATCTACGGATCACAAGGGCGCGCCACAGCTCATGACACCGATCGTCATGCCGGATACAATGCTGATAAATCCGGCCGGGCCGGACATAACATGCCGGACCTAATCGGACTACGCCGTGACATAGCCTGGCACAGAGGCGCCGCACACCCCCTCTGCTTCATTGATGAAGTAATGGAACACAAATTCCCAGAAGGTTTTAAACTCGTCAACATCGAGTCATACAATGGCACAACAGACCCCGCGGTGTGGATCAAAGATTTTCTTCTCCACATTCACATGGCCCGCGGTGATGACCTGCATGCCATCAAGTATCTCCCACTCAAGCTTAAAGGGCCAGCTAGATACTGGCTGAATAGCCTGCCAGCAAACTCCATTGGCAGTTGGGAAAATCTTGAGGACACATTCCTCGATAACTTCCAGGGCACCTATGTGCGACCACCAGATGCTGAGGACTTAAGTCACATTACCCAACAACCCGGAGAGTCAGCTAGGAAATTCTTGACACAGTTTCTAACTAAAAAGAACCAAATTGTCGACTATCCGGACGCCGAGGCCCTGGCGGCCTTTGAGCATAATATCCGTGATGAGTGGATTTCCCGACACCTCGGCCAAGAAAAATCAAAGACCATGGCGGCACTCACGACACTAATGACCCACTTTTGCGCGGGCGAGGACAGTTGGCTGGCTCGCAGCAACACCGCGCCAGGAAACCCTGGCACTTCAGATATCCGTGACAGTAACGGAAAGCCACGGCTCAATAGACACAAGCGTTGGAACAATAGCGACAATGCGGAGGATACAACAGTCAATGCCGGATTCAGTAACTCCAAATCCAGTCAACGGAAGAAGCCGTTCAAAAGAAATAATCTGGGATCGTCCAGCCTGGACCGCATAGTCGACCGCTCATGCCAGATTCATGGCACCCCCAATAAACTAGCCAATCACACTAACAGGGATTGCTGGGTGTTCAAGCAGGCCGGCAAGATAAATGCCGAGAACAAGGACAAGGGGCTGCACAACGATGATGATGAGGAGACCCGGCGTCCGAACACTGGAGGACAGAAGAAACCCCCCCCCTAGGTAAAAACGGTGAACATGATCTACGCCACTCACATCCCCAAACGGGAGCGAAAGCATGCATTGAGGGTCGTCTATGCGATGGAGCCCGTCGCCCCAAAATTCAACCCATGGTCATCCTGCCTGATCACCTTTGATCGTAGGGACCATCCCACCAGCACCCGTCATGGCGGCTCAGCCGCATTGATCCTTGACCCAATCATCAACGGATTCCACCTCACGCGAGTCCTCATGGACGGTGGCAGCAGCCTGAACCTGCTTTATTAGGACACAATGCGCAAGATGGGCATCGATCCTTCACGGATCAAACCCACCAAAACCACCTTCAAAGGTGTAATTCCAGGGGCAGAGGCCTGCTGCACGGGCTCAATAACACTGGAAGTGGTTTTCGGATCTTCGGATAACTTCCGAAGCGAGGAGTTTATCTTCGATATCATCCCTTTCCGTAGCGGTTACCATGCACTACTTGGACGAACCGCGTTCGCTCGTTTCAATGCGGTACCACACTATGCATACCTCAAGCTCAAGATGCCAGGACCTCGTGGGGTCATAACAGTCAATGGAAATACAGACCGCTCCCTCCGTATGGAAGAGCATACTGTGGCCCTCATGGCATAAGTACAAAGCAGCCTCCTCCGACAAATAGCCAATCCAATCCGGCTACGACATCCCCGAACACCGTCAAGCGAGTCCGAAGTACCCCGCAACAGGACCGTCAGGCACGCCAGGAGCTTGGTTAGCAACCCGGCCTCCACCCTAGCCCCATTCAAGCGGCATTCGTGCCACGCGTACACAACTACGTGCTCAAAATACCATGGGCATAGGTGGAGGCGAGACAACAATGCGGTTCAGCCGCCATGAGGCCCGCATACTATTTTTTCTTTTTTTCAGGACCCCACTTTCGGGCAGCCCCTTCAGAAGAGATCGAAAAACGGACTCACTATGGAGGGGACACCAAGGAGGCAAGAGGCTTTTGCACACAAGGGAATACTCAGGTGGTCTTCTTCAATGATCTCCATACCTGTGCTTACATACCCGCATGTAGCCTGCCCTTGGTTAGGACATGTCAAATAGTCCTATTTATTTTTGCTTAATGCATTACTTATACACCTACGCCTTGCCGTATTGTCCAAATAAATTGGAAGTAGTACATGATACATCTCCAACATATCTATAATTTTTTATTGCTCCATGCTACTTATCTATTGTTTTGGACTATATTGGGATTTATTTTCCACTTTCATATTATTTTTGGGACTAACCTATTAACCGGAGGCCCAGCCCAGAATTGCTGTTATTTGCCTATTTCAGTATTTCGAAGAAACAGAATATCAAACAGAGTCCAAACGGAATAAAACCTTCGGGAACATGATTTTCTCACCGAACATGATCCAGGAGACTTGGACCCTGCTCCAAGGAACAGCCGTGGAGGTCATGAGGGTGGAGGGCGCCCCCCTGGGCGCGCCCCCTGCCTCGTGGGCCCCCTGTTGCTCTACCGACATACTCCTTCCTCCTATATATACCTACGTACCTCCGTCAGATCAGATACGGAGCCAAAAACCTAATTCCACCGCCGCAACTTTCTGTATCCGCGAGATCCCATCTTGGGGCCTGTTCCGGAGCTCCGCCGGAGAGGGCATCTACCACGGAGGGCTTCTACATCAACACCATAGCCTCTCCGATGAAGTGTGAGTAGTTTACTTCAGACCTTCGGGTCCATAGCTAGTAGCTAGATGGCTTCTTCTCTCTTTTTGGATCTCAATACAATGTTCTCCCCCTCTCTGGTGGAGAACTATTCGATGTAATCTTCTTTTTTGCGGTGTGTTTGTTGAGACCGATGAATTGTGGGTTTATGATCCAGCTTATCTATGAACAATATTTGATTCTTCTCTGAATTCTTTTATGTATGATTAAGTTATCTTTACAAGTCTCTTCAAATTATCCGTTTGGTTTGGCCAACTAGATTGGTAGTTCTTGCAATGGGAGAAGTGTTTGGCTTTGGGTTCAATCTTGCGGTGTCCTTACCCAGTGACAGAAAGGGTTGCAAGGCACGTATTGTATTGTTGCCATCGAGGATAACAAGATGGTTTTTTTATCATATTGCATGAATTTATCCCTCTACATCATGTCATCTTGCTTAAGGCGTTACTCTGTTTTTAACTTAATACTCTAGATGCATGCTGGATAGCGGTCAATGAGTGGAGTAATAGTAGTAGATGCAGAATCGTTCCGATCTACTTGTTTTGGACGTGATGCCTATATACATGATCATACCTAGATAATTTCATAATTATTCGCTTTTCTATCAATTGCCCAACAGTAATTTGTTCACCCACTGTAGCATACTTATGCTCTTGAGAGAAGCCACTAGTAAAACCTATGGCCCCCGGGTCTATTCTCATCATATCAGTCTCCATTACTTTATTTACTTGCTTTGTTTTTACTTTGCCTTTTACTTTTTACTTTGCATCTCCATATCAAAAATACCAAAAATATTATTTATCATCTCTATCAGATCTCACCCTCGTAAGTGACCGTGAAGGGATTGACAACCCCTAATCGCGTTGGTTGCGAGTACTATCATTTTGTGTAGGTACGAGGGACTTGTGCGTGATCTCCTACTGGATTGATACCTTGGTTCTCAAAAACCGAGGGAAATACTTACGCTACTTTACTGCATCATCCTCTCCTCTTCGGGAAATCCAACGCAGTACTCAAGAGGTAGCAAGAAGAATTTCTAGCGCCGTTGCCAGGGAGTTTGCGCAAAAGTCAACCATACCAAGTACCCATCACAATCCCTATCTCTCGCATTACATTATTTGCCTCTCGTTTTCCTCTCCCCCACTTCACCCTTGCCGGTTTATTCGCCCTCTCTTTCCCAATCTCCTCCTCTCTTTCTCTTTTGCCTTTTTTTCGTTTGTCTTTTTGTTGCTTGTGTGTTGGATTACTTGTTGCCATGGCACAAGATAATACTAAGTTGTGTGATTTCTCGAATACCAATAATAATGATTTCCTTAGTACTCTGATTGCTCCTCTTAATAATGATGAGTCTTGTTAAATCAATACCGCTTTGCTGAATCTTGTTATGAAAGATCGATTCGCCGGCCTTCCTAGTGAAGATGCCGCTACTCATCTAAACAATTTTGTTGATTTGTGTGATATGGAAAAGAAGAAAGATACGGATAACAATATTGTCAAATTGAAGTTATTTCCGTTTTCACTTAGAGATCGTGCAAATTTGGTTTTCATCTTTGCCTAAAAATAGCATTGATTCTTGGAACAAGTGTAAAGATGCTTTTATCTCTAAGTATTTTCCTCCCACTAAGATCATCACTCTTAGGAACGATATTATGAATTTTAGACAACTTGATCATGAGCATGTTGCCCAATCTTGGGAAAGAATGAAATTGATGCTTCGCAATTGCCCTACTCATGGTTTAAATTTATGGATGATCATACAAAATTTTTATGCCGGATTAAATTTTGCTTCTAGAAATCTTTTAGATTCGGCCACGGGAGGCACGTTTATGGAAATTACATTAGGGGATGCTACAAAATTGCTTGACAATATTATGGCTAATTATTCTCAATGGCATACCGAAAGATCTTCTAGTAAAAAAGTGCATGCTATAGAAGAAATCAATGTTTTGAGTGAAAAGATGGATGAACTTATGAAGATGTTTGCTACCAAAAATACTTCTCTTGATCCCAATGATATGCCTTTATCTACTTTGATTGAGAACAATAATGAATCTATGGATGTGAATTTTGTTGGTAGGAATAATTTTGGAAATAATGCGTACAGAGGGGATTTTAATCCTAGGCCTTATCCTAGTAATCCTTCTAATAATTATGGAAATTCCTATAACAACTCTTATGGAAATTTTAATAAGATGCCCTCTGAGTTTGAGAGTAGTGTTAAAGAGTTTATGAATTCACAAAAGAATTTTAATGCTTTGCTTGAAGAGAAATTGCTTAAAGTTGTGATTTGGCTAGGAACGTTGATAGAATTTCTCTTGAAATTGATTCTTTAAAGCTTAGATCTATTCCTCCTAAGCATGATATCAATGAGTCTCTCAAAGCTATGAGAATTTCCATTGATGAGTGCAAGGAAAGAACCACTAGGATGCGTGCTTCCAAAGATGCCTTTATTAAAGCGTGTTCTTCCGATTCCTATGAAAATCAAGATGAAGATCTAAAAGTTATTGATTTGTCCCCCATTAAATCTTTTTTTGCAATATGAATCTTGATGAAACTGAATATGATCTTCCTTTACCTAGAAGGCATTCTAAGAATTCGGAGTTTCTAGATCTTGATGATGAAATTGATGAAAGTGGGATTGAAAGAAATAAAAATCTTGATGTTGCTAAACCCACTATTTTGGATCTCAAGGAATTTAATTATGAAAATTGCTCTTTGATTGGTTTTATTTCCTTGTTGCAGTCCGTGCTAGATTCTCCTCATGCTTATAGCCAAAATAAGGCCTTTACCGAACACATTATTGATGCCTTGATGCAATCTTATGAAGAAAAACTTGAGTTGAAAGTTTCTATCCCTAGAAAACTCTATGATGAGTGGGAACCTACTATCAAAATTAAAATTAAAGATTATGAGTTTCATGCCTTGTGTGATTTTGGGTGCTAGTGTCTCCACTATTCCCAAAACTTTGTGTGATTTACTAGATTTCCGTGACTTTGAAGATTGCTCTCTAAACTTGCATCTTGAGGATTCCACTATTAAAAAGCCTATGTGAAGAATTAATGATGTTCTTATTGTTGCAAATAGGAATTATGAGCCCCTAGATTTTATCGTTCTTGATATAGATTGCAATCCTTCATGTCCTATTATTCCTGGTAGACCTTTCCTTAGCACGATTGGTGCGATTATTGATATGAAGGAAGGGAATATTAGATTCCAATTTCCCTTGAGAAAGGGTATGGAACACTTCCCTAGAAAGAAAATAAAATTACCATATGAATCTATCATGAGAGCCACTTATGGATTGCCTACCAAAGATGGCAAAACTTAGATCTATCTTCGCTTTTATGCCTAGCTAGGGGCGTTAAACGATAGCGCTTGTTGGGAGGCAACCCAATTTTATTTTGTGTTTTTTGTTTTTGCTTTGTTTAGTAATAAATAATCCATCTACTTTCTTTTTAGATGTTGTTTTATGTTTTAATTAGTGTTTGTGCCAAGTAGAACCTATATGATAAGCTATGATGATAGTTGATTTCATTCTGCTGAAAAACAGAAACTTTGCGCTCATGAGAAAAAATTCAATAAATCACAGGAACCATATTTTGCATTGATTATTTTTGCTGCTGATCAATAAACAAATTTTCCAGTACTTCCTATTTTGGTAGAATTTTTAGAGTTCCAGAAGTTTGCGTTAGTTACAGATTGCTACAGACTGTTCTGTTTTTGACAGATTCTGTTTTTCGTGTGTTGTTTGCTTATTTCAATGCATCTATGGCTAATAAATTAGTTTATAAACCATAAGGAAGTTGGAATACAGTAGGTTTAACACCAATATAAATAAAGAATGAGTCCATTACAGTACCTTAAAGTAGCCTTTTGTTTTCTTTCACTAACGGAGCTCACGAGATTTCTATTGAGTTTTGTGTTGTGAAGTTTTCAAGTTTTGGGTGAATTCTTTTGATGGATTATGGAACAAAGAGTGGCAAGAGCCTAAGCTTGGGGATGCCCATGGCACCCCCAAGATAATCCAAGGACACCAAAAAGTCAAAGCTTGGGGATGCCCCGGAAGGCATCCCCTCTTTCGTCTACTTCCATCGGTAATTTACCTGGAGCTATATTTTTATTCACCACATGTCATGTGTTTTGCTTGGAGCGTCTTGTATTATTTGCGTCTTTGATTGTTAGTTTGCCACAATCATCCTTGCTGTACACACCTTTTGAGAGAGCCATACATGATTTAGAATTTGCTAGAATACTCTATGTGCTTTACTTATATCTTTTGAGCTTGATAGTTTTGCTCATAGTGCTTCACTTATATGTTTTGAGCGTAATAATTTTTGCTCTAGTGCTTCACTTAGATCTTTTAGAGCACGGTGGTGGATTTGTTTTAAAGAAACTATTGATCTCTCATGCTTCACTTAGATTATTTTGAGAGTTGTTAATAGCATGGTAATTTGCTTAAAGATAATATACTTGGTATTCAAGATTTGTGAAACTTTCTTTTGAGTGCGTTGAATACTAAGATAAGTTTGATGCTTGCTAATTGTTTTGAGATCTGGAGGTGATAATATCAAAGCAATGCTAGTTGGGGTGATTATGAATTTAAAGAATGCTTGTGTTGAAGTTTGTGATTCCCATAGCATGCACGTATGGTGAACTGCTTTGTGATGAAGTCGGAGCACAATTTTATTTATTGATTGTCTTCCTTATGAGTGGCAGTCGGGGATGAGCGATGGTATTTTCCTACCAATCTATCCCCCTAGGAGTATGCGTTTAGTGCTTTGGTTTTTGATGACTTCTAAATTTTTGCAACAAGTGCATGAGTTCTTTTGATTAATGTTAAGTCCATGGATTATACGCACTCTCACCCTTCCACCATTGCTAGCCTCTCTAATACCGCGCACTTTTCGCCGGTATCATACACCCACCATATACCTTCCTCAAAACAGCCACCATACCTACCTATCATGGCATTTCCATAGCCATTCCAAGATATATTGCCATGCAACTCTCCACCGTTCCGTTCATATGACATGCATTACTTTTGTCATATTGCTTTTTGCATGAACATGTAGTTGACATTGTATTTGTGGCAAGGCCACCTTCATAATTTTCATACATGTCACTCATGATTCATTGCATATCCCGGTACACCGCCGGAGGCATTCATATAGAGTCATATTTTGTTCTAAGTATCGAGTTGTAAGAAAAATAAAAGTGTGATGATCATCATTATTAGAGCATTGTCCCAGTGAGGAAAGGATGATGGAGACTATGATTCCCCCATAAGTCGGGATGAGACTTCGGACTTTATGAAAAATAAAAGAGGCCAAATAAGCCCAAATAAAAAAAAGAGTGGTCATAAAAAAAAAGAGAAAGGCCAAATAAAATAAAGAAAAAAATGAGAGAAAAAGAGAGAAGGGACAATGCTACTATCCTTTTCCACACTTGTGCTTCAAAGTAGCACCATGATCTTCATGATAGAGAGTCTCATATGTTGTCACTTCCATATACTAGTGGGAATTTTCATTATAGAACTTGGCTTGTATATTCCAATGATGGGCTTCCTCAAAAGTGCCCTAGGTCTTCGTGAGCAAGCAAGTTGGATGCACACCCACTTAGTTTCTTTTTGAAATTTCATATGCTTATAGCTCTAGTGCATCCGTTGCATGGCAATCCCTACTCACTCACATTGATATCTATTGATGGGTATCTCCATAGCCCATTGATACGCCTAGTTGATGTGAGACTATCTTCTCCTTTTTGTCTTCTCCACAACCACCATTCTATCCCACCTATAGTGCTATGTCCATGGCTCACGCTCATGTATTGCGTGAAAGTTGAAAAGGTTTGAGATTTCTAAAGTATGAAACAATTGCTTGGCTCGTCATCGGGGTTGTGCATGATTAAATACTTTGTGTGATGAAGATAGAGCATAGCCAGACTATATGATTTTGTAGGGATAACTTTCTTTAACCATGTTATTTTGAGAAGACATGATTGCCTTAATTTGTATGCTTGAAGTATTATTATTTTTATGTCAATATGAACTTCTGTCTTGAATCTTTCAGATCTGAATATTCATGTCATAATTAAGAAGATTTACATTGAAATTATGCCAAAGTATCACTCCGCATCAAAAATTCTTTTTTATCATTTACCTAGTCGAGGACGAGCAGGAATTAAGCTTGGCGATGCTTGATACGTCTCCAACGTATCTATAATTTTTGATTGCTCCATGCTACTTTATCTATTGTTTTGGACTATATTGGGATTTATTTTCCACTTTCATATTATTTTTGGGACAAACCTATTAACCGGAGGCCCAGCACAGAATTGCTGTTTTTTTTTTGCCTATTTCAGTATTTTGAAGAAACAGAATATCAAACGGAGTCCAAACGGAATAAAACCTTCGGGAACGTGATTTTCTCACCGAACGTGATCCAGGAGACTTGGACCCTGCTCCAAGGAACAGCCGTGGAGGTCACGAGGGTGGAGGGCGCGCCCCCCTGCCTTGTGGCCCCCCTGTTGCTCCACCGACATACTCCTTCCTCATATATATACCTACGTACCTTCGTCAGATCAGATACGGAGTCAAAAACCTAATTCCACCGCCGCAACTTTCTGTATCCGTGAGATCCGATCTTGGGGCCTGTTCCGGAGCTCCGCCGGAGAGGGAATCTACCACGGAGGGCTTCTACATCAACACCATAGCCTCTCCGATGAAGTGTGAGTAGTTTACTTCAGACCTTCGGGTCCATAGCTAGTATCTAGATGGCTTCTTCTCTCTTTTTGGATCTCAGTACAATGTTCTCCCCCTCTCTTGTGGAGAACTATTCGATGTAATCTTCTTTTTTGCGGTGTGTTTGTTGAGACCGATGAATTGTGGGTTTATGATCCAGCTTATCAATGAACAATATTTGATTCTTCTCTGAATTCTTTTATGTATGATTGAGTTATCTTTGCAAGTCTCTTCGAATTATTCGTTTGGTTTGGCCAACTAGATTGGTAGTTCTTGCAATGGAGAAGTGTTTAGCTTTGGGTTCAATCTTGCGGTGTCCTTACCCAGTGACAGAAAGGGTTGCAAGACACGTATTGTATTGTTGCCATCGAGGATAACAAGATGGGGTTTTTATCATATTGCATGAATTTATCCCTCTATGTCATGTCATCTTTCTTAAGGCGTTACTCTGTTTTTAACTTAATACTCTAGATGCATGCTGGATAGCGGTCGATGAGTGGAGTAATAGTAGTAGTTGCAGAATCGTTTCGATCTACTTGTTTTGGACGTGATGCCTATATACATGATCATACCTAGATAATCTCATAATTATTCGCTTTTCTATCAATTGCTCAACAGTAATTTGTTCACCCACCGTAGAATACTTATGCTCTTGAGAGAAGCCACTAGTGAAACCTATGGCCCCCGGGTCTATTCTCATCATATCAATCTCCATTACTTTATTTACTTGCTTTGTTTTTTACTTTGCCTTTTACTTTTTCCTTTGCATCTCTATATCAAAAATACCAAAAATATTATTTATCATCTCTATCAGATCTCACCCTCGTAAGTGACCGTGAAGGGATTGACAACCCCTAATCGCGTTGGTTGCGAGTAGCTATCGTTTTGTGTAGGTACGAGGGACTTGTGTGTGGTCTCCTACTGGATTGATACCTTGGTTCTCAAAAACTGAGGGAAATACTTACGCTACTTTACTGTATCATCCTCTCCTCTTCGGGGAAATCCAACGCAGTGCTCAAGAGGTAGCAGTACACATCGTCAGCTTCTTATTACTATTTTCACATTTTTCGTTGAATATTTATTGAATATTGCATCCGTACATCTTGGTACGCTCAGTTTGCCAGGGGCTTCTTATCGAGCCCCACAAAATGGCAAGAAAAGTCTGAACACTTTCAACAGTGAGGCACCCCGAACTGATAGCATTATATGCATCAGCTCCGAATCATGTCTTGGGTCAATAGTTGGGTTAGCCCAACTCCCTTGTTTTGGTACCTTATGTTCCGTTATATCGGCTAAGGTAGCGCAGGGAGAACTACTGCGATTGTGTCCCGGTTCTTCCGGACGAGCACCTCAGTAGAGAAAGCCAAAAACTGACCATCATGATGTGGCGAGACCCGGTCGCTGTTCGCGAGGTACTAAAACCCCTAAATATTTTTTCGCTTAAGGCGAGGAATCGGCCTTGCCCGATTTAGGCGTGTATACCGCCCCAGTTCGGCCTTCTGAATACTAGGGGCTTCGCTAAAATTTAAAATTATAGACTTCTATGGCCAAGTGAGAGTTATAAAGCCGAATAGTCCGATTGCCTCGTTCGCTGCGCTAAACACCTCCTTAAAGGACCAAAACTTTGGATAAAGAGTGTTTGGGTTTCCATGAACACCCCAGTACTAGTTACAAGGGGGCGGAAGCCGACGACTGGCCTACTTTCAGATTTTGATAAACGGTCGCAGAGAAGGTAATATTTTAAATCAAACAAAGTGTTACATAGCACAAATAAACACGTTCTCATATTACATGGATGACATGAGTACATTCACTCAAAAATTATGTTCTTAGGACATTCATTCACCATAAGCCGAGCGCCTTTCATAACGCCATCATAATACATTTCGGGATAGCGGTGCTCCTTGCCCTTCGGGGGTCCATCCTTCACGAGCTTCTCAGCATCCAGTTTGCCCCAATGCATCTTCGAGCAGGAAAAGGCCTGTCGGGCACCCTCAATACATACGGACTGCTTGATAACTTCTAGCCGTGGATAGGCATGCACCATCTGCTTCACCAGGCCAAAGTAGCTGCCGGGCAGGGGCTCGCTAGGCCACATCCAGACTATGAGGTCCCTCATGGCCTGTTCGGCCGCATTGTGGAGTTCGACCAGCTGCTTCAGTTGGTCACTCAGAGGTATCGGGTGTTCGGCCCCAGTATATTGGGACCAGAATAGCTTCTCCATAGAGCTCCCCTCTTCAGCGCGATAGAACTCCACGGCATCCGAAATACTACGTGGCAGATCTGCGAATGCCCTTGGAGAGCTCCGGATTTGTGTATGTAAAAGAAATGACTCCTCCACATGCTTGCTTTGCATAAAGAATGTCTTACCCTCCGCTATGTTCTTGGCCGCCTGGATTTCCTGGAGGGCCTTTTGGGCCTCGGCCTTGGCATCTGCTGCACTATGGAGGGTCTTCGCAAGCTCAGACCCTTGCGTCTCGAAGTCATGCTCCAAGGACTCAAACCTCTTGCCGAGCTCCTGGAGCTCTTGCTGTACCTCTCCCACCCGAGCATCTTGCTTCTCGCGCCCGGTGCGCTCCGTATCCGCCTTGGCTTCGGCCGCGGACAACGCTTCCTTCAGGGCCGCCACTTCGGTCGCGGTCCCTGTCAAAAGCCATGATGCTTCGTGTTAGCATCATCAACTTTTTTCTCCTCTATATGACATACGAGTGGAGTTTCACTTACCCTTGTTCTCCTCGAGCTGCTTCTTCACGAGGCCAAGCTCTTCTTCGGCCTGCCCTAGTTCGTGCTTGAGTTCGGCAACCCCAGCCGTGCACGCAACGGCGCTCAGCAGCAGTGCCTACAGACAATTATCATTAGCTTCCTGCAGTTTTCTAGTTGACCCTCCATTTGGCTTTTCTTTCTGAACACCAACCAGAGTATCAAGGGCTACTGTCTACTGGGTGATACTTCCTCACACTTTTTCATTACCTACCTCAAAGCCTGTTAGCAGGCTGGTGCAGGCTTCAGCCAATCCGCTTTTGGCGGACCGAACCTTCTCAATCACCGTACTCATGAGAGTACGGTGTTCGCCGTTGATAGAAGCGCTCCGAAGCACTTCCAACAACTTATCTGATGCCTCCGGCTGGGCGGAGGTCATCGGCACGGCCGGCTCGCTCTCCTTTGCGAGGGGCTGCCTTATGGAATCTGGGGCCTGTGGAGGCTCTGGCGCAGTAACCGGCTGGGAGCCAGGCCTCCTTTGGCTCTCGTCTTCACAATCCATGGGGGTCCCACCCCCCATGTGTCCGACGCCTAGGATTTTTCCTTGGGGCGTCTCTGGAACCATCGCCTCCTGCTCCAGCATCCTCAGGGACAACACCTCGGTGTCATCCACAGGTCTTGGGGAGGTTGCCGTCGGGAGTGAGTTCATCTCCGACTCGTTTAGAGACTCCTCCGAAGAGGACTCCTCGAGATCGGACCCGGCCGGACTGCATATACGAGTTCGGCGTCATTACAAACCATGAGGTCAAAGTCGCATGGAAAATATTATAGAATGCGGATACTTACGACCTTGCCCGGGGTTTGCCCCTGGGCATCCACTCCTCGTCACTGAAAGCGGCAGTAGTGGATTGATCTAGAAGGGACGCCTTTCCCCTCTTCGGCGTCCCGGCCTCCCCCGATGGGGCGGCCTTCCTTTTCTTCCCCTCCCTAGTACGGGGAGAGGGCATTTCTTCACGTTTCCCCCCGTCCTCAGGGGGGAATCTTCTTCGTCATCTTCGGATGATGACTCTATCACGGCCCTGCGCCGGAGACTTTTTCTAGTCCCCGCGGCTGCCTTCTTGGGACCTTCGGCCCCCTCAGTTGAGGCGGCCTTCTTCTTCTTCTTCCTCTCCTCCCCTTCATTGGAGGAGTGCGCCTCGTCCTCTTCTGGCGAGGCGTCGGGTTCGGCCTCGTGCGGAAGACCCTTCCGGGTCCCCGTGGCCTTCTTTTCGACCTTTTTCTCCGGCATCTTGTAAGGCACCGGAACCAGCATCTCCGCCAGGAGTGCGCTTACTGGGTCCTTGGGCAATGGAGCCGGACAGTCAATCTGCTTCGCCGTCTCCACCCAATCCTGTTCGTTCAGCAAGGTGACTTAAAAATCCTCCCCCGAATGTACTAAGGGAACATCTCGTAAATAGTCAAAGGACTTACCGGACTTGCAAGGCGTGTTGCGCTGAGCCCCCGGTCCTCGGAAAGGGGAGGAGGGACTTCGCCGGTCTTGAAAAAAACCTTCCAGATTTCTTTGTGCATTGTGTCAAAGAGCTCTAGCAACATCTGGTGTTCAGCCGGGTCAAACTCCCACATATCAAATGTCCGTCTTTGACATGGGAGGATCCGGCGAATGAGCATGACCTGGAACATGTTGACAAGCTTGATCTTCTTGTCCCTCATACTTCTGATGCAGGTCTCGAGTCCGGTCAGCTCCGTGGGTTCGCCCCAGGCCAGGCCCTTCTTCTCCCAGGAAGTGAGTCGCATGGGGATTCCAGATCTGAATTTGGGGGCCGCCACCCAGTTGGCGTCGCGCGGCTCGGTGATGTAGAACCACCCTGATTGCCACCCCTTTATGGTCTCCACAAAGGAGCCGTCAATCCATGTAAAATTGGGCATTTTGCCCACCATGGCACCTCCGCACTCCGCCTGTTGGCCACTCATGATCTTCGGCTTCATGCATAAGATTTTCAACCACAGGCCAAAGTGAGGCTTGATGCGGAGGAAGGCCTCGCACACGACGATGAAAGCCGAGATGTTGACGACGAAATTCAGGGCCAGATAGTGAAAATCTAGCCCGTAATAGTACATGAGCCCGCGGACAAAAGGGTGGGGTGGAAACCCTAGTCCACAGACGAAATGAGGGAGAAATACTACTCTCTCCCGGGACTTCGGCGTGGGGGTAATCTGTCCCTCTACCGGAAGCCTGTGCGCGATGCTCTCGGCCAGGTATATGGCCTCCCGAAGCTTGGTGATGTTCTCCTCTGTGACAGAGGAGGCCATACACTTGCCCCCCGCTCCGGACATATTGTGATCCTACAGAGAAGGTGAGAACTTGGGCGCTGGAGCTTGAGGGTGCGAGAATGGATGAGCAAAGGAGGAAGAAGGCGTGGGTGAAAACGGGAGATCCCCATCCCTTTATAAAGGCGACGCGGAATGTGCGCCTCCCCACTTGCCTCTCGAAATCTCTATTTTTCCTAGTGCCTCGATTAATGGCGCTGGTTGGGTTACCCATGCCCGTATTGATGGAGATCCCGTGATAAGGGGACATCATCTCTGCTTTGACAAGACGTGCCAAAGAAACCGCATCGTGATGTGTGCGGAAGCAGGTTGTAGAAAACGGTTCGAATAAAAACCGGACCGTGGCATGATGTCACTTTTCAAAGAGTTGTCAGCAGATTAGATTCGTGGATTATTATTCTCTCTACGGTGGTATATGGAATGTTATCTTGCAGAGCCGGACACGGTCCTTGTGTTCGGAATTTATCTTGGAGTATTCAGAGATGGAACCCGCCTCGCAATGCCGAAGACAATCTACACGCCAGACTCATCGTCATTGAAGCCTGGTTCAGGGGCTACTGAGGGAGTCCTGGATAAGGGGGTATCCGGACAGCCGGACTATATGCTTTGGCCGGACTGTTGGGCTATGAAGATACAAGATGGAAGACTTCATCCCATGTCTGGATGGGACTCTCATTGGCATGGAAGGCAAGCTTGGCGATTTGGATGTAGATCTCCTTCTCTGTAAACCGACTCTGTGTAACCCTAGCCCCCTCTGGTGTCTATATAAACCGGAGGGTTTAGTCCGTAGGACACGACAACAATCATACCATAGGCTAGCTTCTAGGGTTTAGCCTCTCTGATCTCGTGGTAGATCAACTCTTGTAATACTCATATCATCAAGATCAATCAAGCAGGAAGTAGGGTATTACCTCCATTGAGAGGGCCCGAACCTGGGTAAACATCGTGTCCCCAGCCTCCTGTTACCGTTAGCCTTAGACGCATAGGTCGGGACCCCCTACCCGAGATCCACTGGTTTTGACACCGACAGAGACCAATGCTCTGATACCACTTGTAGGATCAAAAGTAGGTCTAGATGGGGGGGTTATTAGACTACTTGACCAAATAAAAATGTAACCTTTTCCCAATTTTAGTTGTGGGCAGATTTTAGCAATTAACATATGTCAAGCAATCAACCCACACATGCAATTCTAAGAGTGTAGCAGTGGAAAGTAAAACATTGCATATGAAGGTAAAGGGAAGGTCCTGGAGAGTGCAAACGCAATGATGACACATAGATTTTTGGCGTGGTTTCAATAGGTGGTGCTATCATACATCTGTGTTGATAGAGACTTCAACCCATGAAGTGTAACGGTTGCGCGAGTCCACGAAGGTCACCACCCACGAAGGGTCTATGAAAAAGCAACCTTGTCTATCCCACCATGGCCATCACCCATGAAGGACTTGCTTCACTCAGGTAGATCTTAACAAAGTCGGCGATCTCCTTGCCCTTACAAACTTCTTTATTGAACTCCACAATCTTGTTGGAGGCTCCCAAGCGACACCTAACCAATGTAGGAGACACCACTCTCCAAAAGGTAAAAGATGGTGTGTTGATGATGAACTCCTTGTGCTTGTGCTTCAAATGATAGTCTCCCCAACACTCAACTCTCTCTCACAGATTTGGATATGGTGGAAAGATGATTTGAGTGGAAAGCAACTTGGGGAAGGCTAGAAATCAAGATTCTTGTGGTTGGATTGGAATATCTTGATCTCAACACATGATTAGGTGGTTCTCTCTCAAAAAATGTAAGCTAGAAGTGTAGGCATGTTCTAATGGCTCTGTCGCGTATGGAGAAGGGGGGGGGGAGGAGTATATATAGCCTCCACGCAAAATCCAACCATTACACACATTTGACCCAACTCGGTCAGACCAAATAGAAGAACTCGGTGAGACCGATTCAGTTCAAAATGTGAACGTTAGGAAACTCGGTGGGACCGACTAGAACAACTAGGTGGGACCAATGTGGTAGGGCTAGGGAAAAACCTCATCTCAGTGAAGCCGATTGCGTGAACTGGGTGAGACCAATTTCAGCAAAGAGCAAACAAAGAGTTGGTCAACCAAACTATGTGTGACCGATCACTCATTTCGGTGAGACTGAAATATTACAAAGGGAAAACAAAGAGTTTGTAGGGCCATCTTGGCGAGACCAAGATCCGTATCGGTGTGACCGAGATGTTAGGGTTTCTGGCAGTGGTTATGTCAAATGAACTCGGTGGCTCCAGATAGAATGTTGCGGTGGGGCCGAGTTTGACTTTGGGTTTTGGACATATTTGGAATGAGAAAGTGGTTGTGGGATTCAGAGCAATATCACTGAGAATTTTGAGCAAGTAGACCATTAAACAACACCTCATCCCCTTTTAATAGTATTGGCTTTCCTATGGACTCAATGTGATCTTGGATCACTAAAATAGAAATGAGGAGTCTTGAACTTGTGCCAATATGTGTCCTTAGCATTCTGAGGGGTCCACATTCCTAGTCCATGTCATGCCATTCATTGAACTTTCTGAAATATTAAACTTGAATGGATATTAGTTCAATGAGCTATATGTTGTTATGAATTACCAAAACCACCCGGGGATTATTGGATCAAGTGAAGGTTGCTGGAACTAATCCAGTTAACTGAATACCGACACTTCGTCGGGATCAGGTGTCGGTGGAGCCTGACATTACCTCCTCTAAGAATCGTCATGACCTCATGACGTTGAAAAAGAATGGGCACGCCATTTTGTAGTTGTCTCCTTGAAGAATTCTACAAAGGTTACTTGATGTAGTCAGCATTCTCCCATGTGGCATCATCAGGAGCCAAGTTTTCCCATTGTACCAACCACTTCACAATCGCCCCATTGCGCACCTAGTACTTGTCTGACCGGGAGAACTAGTGTTGGAGTTGTCTTCAAAGTTATGTCAGGATTGACCACTGGTAAATTTGGACTAGGAATCGCTTTGGAGCCTAGGTGTTGTTTCAGTTGACTTACATGAAAAAGGTGTATTTTGATGTGTTCTAGGAATTGTAACTTGAATGCCACTCTGTCTATCTGTTGTATGATCGTAAAAGGCCCATTTGTTCTGCATTTTCGATAATCCTCCGAAACCAATGCAACAAGTCTGTATGGGGCCATCTTCAAGTAAACCATGTCCCCCACTTTGGAAACCCTCTCATATCTCTCCAAATCAGCATATCTTTTCATATGTTATTGAGCTTGTATCAAATTGTGTTTCAGTTTGTCCAGGATATAGCCGATTTTGTTTCCAAGAAGTCCCTAGCTTCCAAATCATTTGTCGCAGTAATTGCCATCACTGATAAGTGGAGGAGGGAGCTGCTACTTCTTGAGCTTGTGTTCGTTTTTCCCTTGAAGAGGAAAGGGTGATGCAACACAATAGAGATAAATATTTCCCTCGGTTAAGAACCGATGTATCAATCCAGTAGGAGAAATGTGCAAGTCCCCAATAGATATACCTACACAAACAATCAAACACTTGCACCCAACGCGATAAAGGGGTTGTCAATCCCTTCACGGTCACTTGCAAAGATGAGATCTCATAGAGATAGATGATACTAAACAAAAGATAAAACATTTTTGGGTTTTTTGGTTTATAGATCTGAAAATAAAAGATTGCAAAGTAGTAGATCGAAAACTAATATGATGGAAAATAGACTCAGGGGCCATAGGTTTCACTAGAGGCTTCTCTAATGAAGGCAAATAATAGGGTGGGTGAATGATACGCCCATTTTCCATCATGTTCTCTTACCATTATTTATAATGTTTTTATCCATAATAATGCTTTTTGGAGTAATTCTAATGCCTTTTCTCTCATAATTTGCAAGGTACACACCAAGAGGGAGAATTCTGGTAGCTGGAAATCTGGACCTGAAAAAGCTACGTCAGGCTACCTATTCTACATAAATCCAAATAAGCCGAGCCTTCATGGAGAATTTTTATGGAATATTTAAGGAATATTGGAGCAAATAACTACTAGAGGGGGCCCACCAGGTGGGCACAACCCACCTGGGCGCGCTAGGGAGCCCAAGCGCGTCCTGGTGGGTTGTGCCCTCCTCGGCCCACCTCCGGTGCCCATCTTCTGGTATATAAGTCATTTTGACCTAGAAAAAATAAGGGGAGGACATTCGGGACGATGCGCCGCCGCCTCAAGGCAGAACTTGGGAAGGAGCACTTTTGCTCTCCAGCGGAGCGATTCTGCCGCGGTAACTTCCCTCCCGGAGGGGGAAATCATCATCATCATCATCACCAACAACTCTCCCATCTTGGGGAGGGCCATCTTCATCAACATCTTCACAGCACCAACTCCTCTCAAACCCTAGTTCATCTCTTGTGTTCAATCTTTGTATCAAAACTATAGATTGGTGACCGTGGGTGACTAGTAGTGTTGATTACATCTTGTAGTTGATTACTATATGGTTTATTTGGTGGAAGATTATATGTTCAGATCCATTATGCTATTCAATACCCCTCTGATCTTGAGCATGTTTACCATTTGTGAGTAGTTACTTTTGTTCTTGAGGTCATGGGAGAAATCATGTTGCAAGTAATCATGTGAATTTGATATGTGTTCGATATTTTGATAGTATGTACGTTGTGATTCCCTTAGTGTTGTCATGCGAAGGTCGACTAAATGACACTTCACCATATTTGGGCCTAAGGGAATGCATTGTGGAGTAGTAAATAGATGGTGGGTTGCGAGAGTGACAGAAACTTAAACCCTAGTTTATGCACTATTCCGTAAGGGACCGATTGGATCCTAGAGTTTAATGCTATGGTTAGAATTTATTCTTAATACTTTTCTCGTAGTTGCGAATGCTTGCAGGAGGGTTAATCATAAGTAGGAGGTTTGTTCAAGTAATAACAGCACCTAAGCACCGGTCCACCCACATATCAAATTATCAAAGTAGCGAACACTAATCAAACCAACATGACGAAAGTAACTAGATGAAATTCCCGTGTACCCTCAAGAACGCTTTGCTTGTTATAAGAAACCTTTTTGGCCTGTCCTTTGTCTAAAAAGGATTGGGCTACCTTGCTGCATACTTATTGTTACTATCGTTAATTGCTCGTTACAAATTATCTTGCTATCAAACTACTCGCTACTTACAGTTTCAGCACTTGCAGACATTACCTTACTGAAAACTACTTGTCATTTCCTTCTGCTCCTCGTTGGGTTCGACACTTACTTATAAAAAAGTGCTACAATTGACCCCCTATACTTGTGGGTCATCAAGGCTATTTTCTGGCACCATTGCCGGGGAGTGAAGCGCCTTTGGTAAGTGGAATTAAGTAAGGAAACATTTATATAGTGTGCTGAAATTTATTGTCACTTGTTACTATGGAAAACAATCCTTTGAGGGGTTTGTTCGGGGTATCTTCACCTCGTCCAGAACCACAATTAGTTACCCCTCAACCTACTGCACCTACTAAAAATATTGAATATGAAATCCCTTCGGGTATGATAGAACAACTGCTAGCTAATCCTTATGCAGGAGATGGAACTGAACATCCTGATATGCACCTGATATGTGTGGAACACATTTGTGGATTGTTTAAGCTTGCAGGTTTACCCAGGGATGAAGTGATGAAAAAGGTTTTCCCTTTATCTTTGAAGGGAAAAGAATTGGCATGGTATAGGCTATGCGATGATATTGGATCATGGAATTGGAATTGTTTGAAATTGGAATTCCATCAAAAAATTTATCCTATGCATCTAGTTCATCGTGATTGGAATTATATATATAATTTTTGGCCTCATGAAGGAGAAAGTATCGCTCTAGCTTGGGGAGGCTTAAGTCAATGTTGTACTCATGCCCCAATCATGAGCTTTCAAGGGAAATTATTATTCAAAATTTTTATGCTCGACTTTCTCGTAATGATCAAACCATGCTTGATACTTCATGTACTGGTTCTTTTATGAAGAAGACTATGTAATTCCGGTGGGATCTTTTGGAAAGAATTAAATGCAACTCTGAATATTGGGAACTTGACGAAGGTAAAGAGTCGGGTATAAAGCTTAAGTATGATTGTGATTCTTTTTTGGATACCGATGCTTTTCAAAAGTTTAGCACTAAATATGGACTTGACTCTGATATAGTAGCCTCCTTTTGTGAATCATTTGCTACTCATGTTGAACTTCCTAAAGATAAGTGGGTTAAATATCACCCACCTATTAAAGATGAAATTAAAGAACCAGTACCAGTTAAAGAAGAAACTATACTTTATAATGTTGATCCAGTTGTTCCTTCTGCTTATATTGAGAAACCACCTTTCCCTGTTAGGATAAAAGAACATGCTAAAGTTTCAACTGTGGTTAACAAAAGCTATGTTAGAACACCTAAACCTGATGAACAAATTAAAAGTAGAACCTAGCATTGCTATGGTTAAAGATCTCTTGGAAGAAGATATGGATGGGCATGTTATTTACTTCTATGAAGATGCTGCTAGAATTGCTAAACCTAGTGGAAAAGATAAACATAGACCTGTTGTTGGCATTCCTGTTATTTCAGTTAAAATAGGAGATCACTGTTATCATGGTTTATGTGACATGGTTGCTAGTGTGAGTGCTATTCCCCACTCCTTATATGAAGAAATTAGAGATGAAATAGCACCTGCTGAAATAGAAGACATAGACGTTACTATTAAACTTGCTAATAGAGATAATGTATCACCAATTGGGATTCTTAGAGATGTTGAAGTCTTGTGTGGGAAGATAAAATACCCTACTATTTTTCTTGTTCTTACTACCCCGCAAGAATAGATTGTAAGCAAATTTTGTCTCATTATATTTGGTAGACCTTTCTTGAACACCCTCAATGCATAAGTAGATTGTAAGAAAAAACTGTCGGTGTTAGCTTTGGTGATGAATCTCACGAGTTTAATTTTCCAAGTTTAGTAGAAATCATCATGAAAAAGAATTGCCTAGTAAGGATAAATTAATCGGTCTTGCTTCTATTGCTGTGCCACCTACTGATCCTTTAGATCAATACTTGCTAGACCATGAGAAAATGATTTACATATGCATGAAAGAAATGAAATAGATAAGATATTCTTTGAACAACGTCCTCTGCTTAAACACAATTTTCCTATTGAAACTCTTGGAGGTCCTCCTCCACCTAAGGGTGACCCTGTGTTTGAATTGAAACCTTTGCCAGACACTTTGAAATATGCTTATCTTGATGAAAAGAAGATATATCCTGTTATTATGAGTACTAACCTTTCAGAACATGAAGAAGAAAGATTATTGAAAGTTCTAAGGAAGCATCGAGCTGCTATTCGGTATACTCTTGATGATTTAAAGAGCATTAGTCCCACTCTATGTTAGCACAAAATTAATATGGAACCTGATGCTAAACCAGTTGTTGATCATCAACGTCGGTTAAATCCAAAGATGAAAGAAGTGGTAAGAACAGAAATATTAAAACTTTTGGGAGCAGGTATAATCTAGCCTATAACTGATAGTAAATGGGTAAGTCCAGTTCATTGTGTCCCTAAGAAGGGAGGTATTATTGTTGTTCCTAATGATAAGAATGAGCTTATTCCACAAAAAATTGTCACGGGCTATAGAATGGTAATTGATTATAGAAAAGTAAACAAAGCTACTAGAAAAGATCATTACCCTCTGCCTTTTATTGATCAAATGTTAGAAAGACTATCTAAGCACACACATTTTGGCTTCCTTGATGGATTCTCTGGCTTTTCACAAATACCTGTTTTACAATCTGATCAAGAAAATAGCACTTTTACTTGTACTTTTGGAACATTTGCTTATAGAAGTATGCCTTTCGATTTATGTAATGCACCTGCTACCTTTCAAAGATGTATGACTGCTATATTCTCTAACTTTTGTGAAAAGATTGTTGAGGTTTTCATGCATGACTTTTTGGTTTATGGGAAGTCCTTTGATGATTTTTAAGCAATCTTGAGTGAGTTTGTAGAGATGTGAACAAACAAATCTTGTCTTGAATTGGGAGAAGTGCCACTTTATGGTTAATGAGGGCATTGTCTTGGGTCATAAAAATTCTGAAAGAGGTATTGAAGTATAGCAAGCTAAGGTTGATGCAATTGAGAAGATGCCATGTCTTAAGGACATCAAAGGTATCCGTAGTTTCCTAGGTCATGCTGGTTTCTATAGGCAATTTATTAAAGACTTCTCTAAAATTTCTAGGCCTCTTACTAGTCTTTTGCAAAAGGATGCTCCTTTTGTTTTTGTTGATGATTGTTTAGAAGCCTTTGAAACACTCAAGAAAGCCTTAATTTCTGCACCTATTGTTCAACCACCTGATTGGAATTTGCCTTTTGAAATTATGTGTGATGCTAGTGATTATGCTGTTGGTGCTGTTCTAGGACAAAGAGTTGATAAGAAATTGAATGTTATTCATTATGCTAGCAAAATTCTAGACAGTGCTCAAAGAAATTATGTTACTACTAAAAAAGAATTTTTAGCAGTGGTGTTTGCTTGCGATAAATTTAGACCTTATATTGTTGATTCCAAAGTAACTGTTCACACAGACCATGCTGCTATTAAATATCTTATGGAAAATAAAGATGCTAAACCTAGACTTATTCGTTGGGTTCTCTTGTTACAAGAATTTGATTTACATATTATAGATAGAAAAGGAGCTGAGAACCCCGTAGCAGATAAGTTGTCTAGGCTTGAAAATGTGCTTGATGACCCACTACCTATTGATGATAGTTTTCCTGATGAGTAGTTAGCTGCATTAAATGTTGCTAATAGTACTCCTTGGTATGCTGATTATGCTAATTACATTGTTGCTAAATATTTACCTCCTAGGTTTACATACCAACAAAAGGAAAAAAAATCTATGATTTAAGACATTACTTTTGGGATGACCCACATCTTTATAAAGAAGGAGTAGATGGTATTATTAGACGTTGTGTACCTGAGCATGAACAGGGACAAATCCTACAAAAATGTCACTCCGAAGCTTATGGAGGGCATCACGCTGGAGATAGAACTGCTCACAAGGTATTGCAATCTAGATTTTATTGGCCTACTCTCTTCAAGGATGCCCGCAAGTTTGTCTCATCTTGTGATGAATGCCAAAGAATAGGTAATATTGGTAAGCATCAAGAAATTCCTATGAATTATTCACTTGCTATTGAACCATTTGATGTTTGGGGATTTGATTACATGGTACCTTTTCCTTCCTCTAATGGGTATACCCATTTTTAGTTGTTGTTTAATGACTGATGGTGGTTCACACTTAATTCATGGTGCTTTTCGTAAAATGCTTGCCAAGTATGATGTTAACCATAGAATTGCATCACCTTATCATCCTCAGTCTAATGGTCAATTTGAACTTAGCAATAGGGAAATAAAATTAATTTTGCAAAAGGCTGTCAACAGGTCCAGGAAGAATTGGTCTAAGAAATTAGACGATGCACTTTGGGCTTATAGAACAACATATAAAAATCCTATGGGTATGTCTCCTTATAAAATGGTTTATGGAAAAGCTTGTCATTTGACTCTTGAGTTAGAACATAAAGCATACTGGGCAGTTAAAGAACTCAACTATGATTTCAAACTTGCCGGTGAAAAGAGGTTATTTGATATTAGCTCTTTAGATGAATGGAGAACCCATGCTTATGAAAATGCAAAATTATTCAAAGAGAAAGTTAAAAGATGGCATGACAAAAGAATCCAAAAGCGTGAGTTCAAAGTCGGAGAATATGTTCTTTTGTACAACTCTCATTTTAGATTTTTTGCAGGAAAGCTCCTCTCGAAATGGGAAGGCCCATATGTCATCGAGGAGGTTTACTGGTCTGGATCCATCAAAATAAATAATTTCGAAGGCACTAACCCGAAGGTTGTCAACTAGCAATGAATAAAGTATTATATCTCAGGTACGCCTATCAATGTTGAAAGTAATATTATCCAAACTTTGACACCGGAAGAATACATAAAAGAGTCCTTCCGGAACACCCCAGAATTGTCAAAATAAGGAGGTATGTGTTACTGCAAGCAAACGGTCTCCGAAAAATCCGCAAAAATATTTTTTGTTAGTTTTGGAATATTTTAGAATTTTGGAAATAAAGAAACTCCCAGGAAACGTCCCCTAGTGGGCATAGGACACTAGGGCGCGCCAGGCATGCCTGGCGAGCCCAGGTGGGTTGTGCCCACCTGGGGCACCTTCCGGGTTCTGTTGTTCTTCTGTTTACTTGTCCTGCAAGATAAAATTTTTATATATACTTCCCGAACGTGCTAACCACCGTATCGCGAAGAAATCCTCTTGTCTCTTTTCTTTCTGTTCCTGGTCAGATTTATCAAGCAAGTAAGCTACCGTAAATCCATCCCCGATGACAACACAAGCACTGTTGGCCGAGGAGGAGGAAGAAGCTTCTTCACCACCAAAGGAGAACTGATTATCGGGTATGGGCACTCCCCTTGGCTTCTGCCAAGCTTGGGGGATGTGCTCAGTATCATATCATCCCACTCTCTTTTTGCTTTTACTTATCTAAGTTCGATCTTTTTGCTTTATATGAAAATAAAGTTAGTTCAATCCTTTCTTATTTGAGAGTCTTCTTAGCGATCAATCCTCGTAATCGTGTGCAAGTTTTATAACAAAGTTAGTCTGAGTTTTGCTTTCTTTACTTTCATGTTGCAAATAAAGAAAATAAATAAGAAAGGAAGAAAAAAAAGAAAGGAAATAAATCAATAAGATCATATACTAATCCTATGGTAGGTGATAGCACCACATAAGGAAAAGTATAATTAGGAAATTTTACTAGAGATTGAGAAACAGAGCATTAGTCAATGATGCAACTCATGAAAGAATTAATAAGGGAAGAGAAGATTCACATATAAATATACTATCCTAGAAATCTTTTGTTATTGTGAGCCATCATCAAAATATTATATGCCAAAATTGTTGACGTTGGACAAGGAAGACAACATAATGTTTATTTATATTCACATAGAAGTCATATTGTCATAGATCCTTTAACATGTGATGCTTGCCACCTATCTTTGCTAGCCAAAAATTCCACACCAAGTAGAGATACTACTGGTGCATCCAAAACCCTTAAACCCAAATATTTTTCAAGTGTCCACCATACCTACCTATGGATTGAGCAAGATCCCTCAAGTAAGTTGTCATCGGTGCAAAATGGCAATAAAAATTGCTTCTAAATATGTGAGATCATTTAGTGTAAGAGAAAATTGAGCATTGTACGAACTTGGATGACAAAGAATAAAGCGACAGACTGCATAATAAAGGTTGTCATCTTAAGGGGAAATACAACATGATGTTCTCTTGCACTAAGGGATTGAGCATGCAAACAAATAAGCGCATGGCAACCTCTGCTTCCCTCTGCGAATGGCCTATCTTCTACTTTTATGTATTTACTTTTATGCAAAGAGTCAAAGTTTTCCTTCTATTCCTTTTTATTTTTCTCTTTTGGCAAGCATCATGTGGTGAGGAAAGATCTAGGCACATATGTCCAGTTGAATATAGATAGCATGAGTTATTATTGTTGACATCACCCTTGAGGTGAGTATGTTGGGAGGCGAAACTACGAGACCCTATCTTTCTAGGTGTCCGATTGAAACGTTTTGCTCATGGGTACAAGGTGAGTGTTAGCAATCATAGAAGACTATATGATGGTTGAGTATGTGGACTTGCTAGAAGGCTCCGACACGTGACTCTTCCTAAAAAGATGCTGAATTGTAGTTGCAAAGTTGACTGAGAACATAGTTTGTTGGTTTTTAATAGAGTTTTTGCTTTATACTTCGATTATGTGATGAACTGTTACTTATTCATGGGAAGTATATGATGCAAGTTCGATGATAAAAGTCCTATGTTCAATTTTGTTGCTGTTATAATAATCAACATGATGCTTCTATGTCCGTATTTTTATTTTTAGCGACACCTCTTTCCCAAAGCATGTGGACTTGTTTTATGATTTCGATTTTCACTTGAGGACAAGCGAAGTCTACGCTTGGGGGAGTTGATACGTCCATTTTGCATCATGTTTTCTTACTATTATTTATAATGTTTTTATCCATAATAATGCTTTTTGGAGTAATTTTAATGCCTTTTCACTCATAATTTGCAAGGTACACACCAAGAGGGATAATTCTGGCAGCTGAAAATCTGGACCTAAAAAAGTTGCGTCAGGCTACCTATTCTGCACAACTCCAAACAAGCTGAGCATTCACAGAGAATTTTTATGGAATATTTAAGGAATATTGGAGCAAATAACCACCAGAGGGGGCCCACCAGGTGGGCACGACCCACCTGGGCGCGCTAGGGAGCCTAGGCGTGCCCTGGTGGGTTGTGCCCTCCTCGGCCCACCTCCGGTGCCCATCTTCTGGTATATAAGTCATTTTGACCTAGAAAAAAAATGAGGGGAGGACATTCGGGACGAAGCACCACTGCCTCGAGGTGGAACTTGGGCAGGAGCACTTTTGCTCTCTGGCGGAGCGATACTGCCAGGGGAACTTCCCTCCCGAAGGGGGAAATCATCGTCATCATCATCACCAACAACTCTCCCATCTTGGGGAGGGCCATCTTCATCACATCTTCACAACACCAACTCCTCTCAAACCCTAGTTCATCTCTTGCGTTCAGTCTTTGTATCAAAACTATAGATTGGTGCCCGTAGGTGACTAGTAGTGTTGATTACATCTTTTAGTTGATTACTATATGGTTTATTTGGTCCATTATGCTATTCAATACCCCTCTGATCTTGAGCATGTTTACCATTTGTGAGTAGTTACTTTTGTTCTTGAGGTCATGGGAGAAATCATGTTGCAAGTAATCATGTGAATTTGATATGTGTTCGATATTTTGATAGTATGTACGTTGTGATTCCCTTAGTGTTGTCATGCGAAGGTCGACTAAATGAAACTTCACCATATTTGGGCCTAAGGGAATGCATTGTGGAGTAGTAAATAGATGGTGGGTTGCGAGAGTGACAGAAACTCAAACCCCAGTTTATGCACTATTCCGTAAGGGACCGATTGGATCCTAGAGTTTAATGCTATGGTTAGAATTTATTCTTAATACTTTTCTCATAGTTGCGAATGCTTGTAGGAGGGTTAATCATAAGTAGGAGGTTTGTTCAAGTAATAACAGCACCTAAGCACCGGTCCACCCACATATCAAATTATCAAAGTAGCGAACACTAATCAAACCAACATGACGAAAGTAACTAGATGAAATTCCCGTGTACCCTCAAGAACGCTTTGCTTGTTATAAGAAACCTTTTTGTCCTGTCTTTGTCTAAAAAGGATTGGGCTACCTTGCTGCATACTTATTGTTACTATCGTTACTTGCTCGTTACAAATTATCTTGCTATCAAACTACTCGCTACTTACAATTTCAGCACTTGCAGACATTACCTTACTGAAAACTACTTGTCATTTCCTTCTGCTCCTCGTTGGGTTTGACACTCTTACTTATCTAAAAGAGCTACAATTGACCCCCTATACTTGTGGGTCATTAGTCAAGAATTACTGTCGAGCAATTTATAGAAAAGCGCAAAGTTATGACAATATCCAAGGCAATGATTATGCAATATGGGCATCACGTCCGTGTCAAGTAGACCGACTGATGAGGATACAGACCTGGGGTAGGGTCATAGGCCAAACCTACACGTCCTACCCAAGGTCACCACCCCAGAAGATAAGAAGACCAAGAATCCACTCGACGATGCAATCACTTGACCGTCATTCCTTACCTTCACTCGACCATATGGGAATCACTCGACTATGTCGAAGACCAGGAGTCGGTAGGACGTACAATTGCCGTGCATTCACTCCTTAGTCTTCGTGAGCATTAAGAACATTTAAGACTGCCGTTACCTGTTATGCCCCCACTTTATGTACATTAAGCCCTTTGTAATGGAGGTGGGCGGGGGTCCTGGCGCACTCTATATAAGCCACCCCCTCCTCTGGCACAAGGGTTCGCACCCCCTATACTTCAACACACATAATCCAATCGACCGCCTCCGGGCACCGAGACGTAGGGCTACTACTTCCTCCGAGAAGGGCCTGAACTCGTAAATCTCGTGTGTACATCTTCACCATAGCTAAGATCTTGCCTCTCCATACCTACCCCCTTTCTACTGTCAGCCTTAGAACCACGACAGTTGGCGCCCACCTTGGGGAAGGTGTCTTAGCGACTTGTTGGTGAAGTTGCAAGTTTTTTCGATCACCATCATCATGGTTTCCGGCGGCGGATTGGCTGAGGGCCGCGAGATCCGTCTCGGCGTGCTCGTTTTCGTCGCCGACGACTCCGCATGGCTTCAAGAAGCTCCCCTGGACACTGAGGCGCTCCCCATCCGAGGGGCGACGCACTTCCGCGCGTGCGTTCACAGCGTTCTTCTTTGGCAGCCATCGACTCAGTATCAGTCGGCTTCGATGTCGTTTTCCCTCCCCACTGTCCGCCGCCGCAAGCGGTCCGGTCGATCGCGACTTCAGCGGTGGGTGAAACACGCGGTGGCTTGGCAGTCGACCACTCACCAAGTCGCTGCAATCGAGCCCGACGAAACTCTCCACGGCCTGTTCGATCTGTCGACTGGCTCCGCGGAGACCGCATCCGAGTGCGATAGCAGCGATCCTGCGGCCGAAGTCTTGATGGTCGATGGGCCTCACAGCCCACCCGGTTTCCACCGCGAGGGAGGCGGAGACGGAGGCGGCAATCCGTCGCACGTCCACGAGGAATACCGACCCGAGCCCCTCTCTTCGCAGCAGAGGGAAGAACTTCATCGCCGCAACATGGATGCACTCCACACGCCCATCGTTGGAGGAACCCCCGAGGCTCGGGCCTTGGAGGAGGTGCACTTGGCTAATCTGGCTGAGCGCACTCGACTGGATAACCTTCAGCGGGCTCTCGACGAGCGCACTCAGGAGCGGATCCATGAGTCCAGTCGACGAAGCTTTTTCGCCTCCACCTAAGGTATACCGCACTCCGATTCAGAATCTCACAGCTGCAGCCCGCATAGCAGAGTTGATCCAACCTTCCCAGTCATAAGCTGGCAGAGGATTGATGCAAATCTGGGCCCTGCTCAGGGCGGCAGGAGAGCAGAATACAACAGTATCTCAGTCGTGGAACAGGATTCACAGCAGATCCGTCGCAGCGGGCACGGTTCAGTCGGCTCACAGCCCCAGATCGCCTCCACGGCGTGAAGGCCGTGGGCAGTATGATCATCCACTCGACCGTAACAATCACCGTCGAGGGCCCATGCCTCCCCCGAGGAGTGCGTCGTATGTGCCTCAGCGGAACGATGATAGGTGCCATCATAGTGGTGAGCGCAGAGCTTCAGTCGACCCAAGGGAACCGGGCTTTGACGCGAGGTCTATCCTCGTTCAAGGCTTGGTCGACTGAAACAGGGCGCATAGAGAAGACCCAGATAGAGATCGTCCAAGCGTCAGCCGAGTGCATGTTTCTGGTCCTGAGTGTTTTAGCAGAGCCATATCACGGCAGCAGTGATTCCTCCCAACTTCAGGTTGGCGTCCGGGGTTAGTAAGTTCACTGGTGAATCCAAGCCTGAAACTTGGCTTGAAGATTGCTGAGTGGCTATGCAGATTGGGGGCGGTAACGACGAGATAGTGATGAAGCATCTCCCTCTTATGTTGGAAGGGTCGACCCGAGCATGGCTGACTCAGTTGACTCCGGGTAGTATTTACAGTTGGGAAGAGCTATCTCGAGTGTTCGTGAGAACTTTCGAGGGCACGTGCAAGCGACCAGTAGGATTGCCCGAGTTGCAGCACTGTGTGTAGAAGCCGAATGAGACTTTGAGGGAGTTCATCCAGAGATGGTCCACTTTGCATCACACCGTCGAGAATGTTTCAGAGCATCAAGCTGTATGTGCTTTCAAGGAAGGCGTCAAGTACAGGGAGTTGGTCTTGAAATTCGGTCGAAGTGGGGATATGACTCTGACTCGAATGATGGAGATAGCCACCCGGTACGCTAACAGAGAAGAAGAGGATCGACTCCGTAGTGGGAAGAGCAAACCAATCGGCCAGGAGGCCGGTGGAGGTAATTCCAGTCGGAAACAGAAGCGTAAGGCCGAGCCAACGGCACCTAGAGAGATTGCGGCAGTGAATCAAGGAAAGTTTAAGGGAAAACCTAAGGGGCTATGGCCCCCTAAGAAGGTGAAGGATCAAGAAGGGAATGATGTGCTGGATTTGCCGTGCCACATCCACATGAAGAAGGATGAGGAAGGTAATCTGATTTACCCAAAGCATACCACTCGGCAGTGTCAACTCCTAATCCAGTAGTTCCGAGAGAAACAATCCAATGAGAAGGAGAAGGAGTCAGACCAAGGTGAAGATGAAGAGGAGGATGATGGTTATCCCAAAGTCAATTCCACTCTGATGATATTTACTGACGTTGAAAGCAAGAGTCGATTGAAGGTCATCAACAGGGAGGTGAATATGGTCGCTCCTGCGGCGACGACCACCTACCTGAGATGGTCTCAGACAACCATTACGTTCGACCAGTCTGACCATCCTGCTCAAGTGGCCTCCCCTGGGAGGCAAGCACTGGTGGTCGACCCCGTGGTTGGAGGCACTCGATTGACAAAAGTACTGATGGACGGTGGCAGTGGTCTGAACATCCTCTACGCTGAGACCATGAAGGGGATGGGCATTCCGATGTCCAAGCTCAGCGAGAGCAATATGAGTTTTCATGGCGTAATCCCTGGAAAGAAAGCCGAGTCACTCGGCCAGATCGCCCTCAACGTGGTTTTCGGTGACTCCAAGCATTACCGAAAGGAGAAGTTGACATTTGAGGTCGTGGATTTCTAGAGTGCCTATCATGCCATTCTGGGTAGGCCAGCCTATGCACGTTTTATGGCTCGACCATGTTATGTGTACCTCAAACTAAAGATGCCTGGCCCCAAAGGTGTGATCACAGTTACTGGCAATCGGTAGAAGGCTGAGGAATGTTTCCAGAAAGGTTCCAAAATCGCCGATGCACAGATGGCAGCAGTCGAGTTCCAAGAATATCAAAAGAATGCAGATCCGAGTGATTTGCTTCGAGCCAAGAAGCCTGCCATAGATTTCGCATTCCAATCGACTGGTGAGACGAAGCCAGTTCATATCCACCCGACGGATTCCAATGCTGCACCGGCTCATATATCAACGATGCTCGACAGCAAATATGAAGAAGCGCTCGTTCAGTTCCTCTGTGAGAACTGGGACATCTTTGCATGGAAACCTTCTGACATGCTAGGTGTACCCAGGGGACTGGCCGAGCACCGTTTGCGTATCGACCCCAAAGTAAAGCCCGTCAAAGAGCACCTTTGGCGGTCCGCCATGCAGAAGAGGAAAGCAATTAGCGAAGAAGTGGCTCGACTGTTGGCAGCAGAGTTCATCCGTGAAATCTACCACTCCGAGTGGTTAGCCAATGTAGTCATGGTTCCTAAGAAGGATGATTCACTTCGTATGTGCATTGATTTCAAGCATATCAACCGGGCCTGCCCGAAAGATCACTTCCCTCTCCCTCGCATCGATCAGATTGTTGACTTGACTACAGGGTGCGAGCGCCTGTCTTTCCTAGATGCGTATTCCGGATACCATCAGATCCGACTGTATGGTCCCGATGAAATAAAAACAGCCTCCATCACCCCATTCGGGTGCTTTTGCTATGTCACCATGCCTTTCGGTTTGAAAAATGCCGGAGCCACATTCATGAGAATGATTCAGAAGTGCCTGCTCACTCAAATCAGTCGGAATGTGGAAGCGTACATGGATGCCATTGTGGTCAAGTCTCGCAAAGGTTCCGACCTATTGACTGACCTTGCAGAAACCTTTGCCAACCTGAGGAGGTACGATATCAAGCTTAATCCAGGAGGAAAGTTACTTGGTTTTCTCATTTCCGAACAAGGGATCGACGCCAATCCAGAAAAACTTGATACCATCCTACGAATGAAACGCCCCGTGCAAGTGCATGACGTTCAGAAGCTAACTGGTTGCCTGGCCACCCTCAGTTGATTCATTTCTCGTCTCGGTGAAAAGGCCTTGCGTCTTTACCGACTGATGAAGAAGTCTGATAAGTTCGAGTGGACTGATAAAGCTGATGCAGCATTTGCAGAGCTCAAAACCCTGCTTTCCACCCAGCCGATGCTCGCTGCGCCAATCAGCAAAGAGCCTTTACTGCTTTACATTGCATCCACTGGACAAGTTGTCAGCACAGTACTCACGGTCGAGCGAGAAGAAGAAGGAAAAGCTTACAAGGTTCAACGCCCGGTCTATTATCTCTCTGAAGTTTTGACTCCATCCAAGCAACAATACCCACATTATCAGAAGCTTGTCTATGGAATATACATGACCATGAAGAAGGTCACGCACTATTTCTCTGACCACTCCATTACAGTCGTCAGTGATGCGCCACTATCTAAAATTCTGAATAACAGAGACGCAACTGGTCGAGTGGCAAAATGGGCGATTGAACTCCTTCCATTAGATATCAAGTTCAAGGCAAAGAAGGCTATCAAGTCCCAAGCAATTGCAGATTTTCTTGCCGAGTGGATTGAGTAGAAATTGCCGACTCAAGTTCACTCGGAGCATTGGACTATGTTCTTTGATGGCTCCAAGATGCTAAATGGTTCAGGCGCTGGAGTAGTTTTGGTATCCCCCCGCGGAGACAGGCTCAGATATGTTCTCCAGATTCATTTTGATTCCTCCAATAACGAAGCCGAATGTGAAGCACTTCTATACGAGTTGCGTATGGCCATTTCACTCGGCGTCCGTCGCCTTATGGTCTACGGTGACTAAGATTTGGTGGTTAACCATGTGATGAAGGAATGGGATGTCAGGAGCCTAGCCATGACTGGTTATTGCAATGCAGTGAGAAAGCTGGAGAAGAGGTTTGAAGGTTTGGTGCTCCACCATATACCCCGACTGAAAAATCAAGCTGCAGATGAGTTGGCCAAGATAGGTTCAAAGAGAGAGGCCATTCCCTGAAACGTGTTTCTGGAACATATTCATTCACCTTCAGTTTAGGAAGATCCTTTCACCGAAGAGTCAACACAGCCCAAGAGTGCCACAGATCCGACTGAAGTTGAAATCCCGGCCGTGGTCGACTTAGTCATGGAGGTTTTGGTCATCACTCCCGACTGGACAGTGCCATACATTGGTTACATTCTTAGGAAGGAACTCCCAGAGGATGAAGAAGAGGCTCGATAGAACGTCCGACGGTCTAAAGCCTTTACTGTGATAAAAGGACAGTTGTTCAGAGAAAGTGTAACTGGGGTTTGTCATAAGTGCATAACGCCAGAAGAAGGCCGAATGATCCTCAATGATATTCACTCAGGGACCTGTGGTCACCATGTGTCCTCTCGGACCATCGTGGCCAAAGCATACCGAGCCGGATTTTATTGGCCGCACGCCAACGAGATGGCAAAGGAAATAGTGGACAAGTGTGAAGGTTGTCAGTTTTACTCCAATATGTCCCACAAACCTGCATCAGCTCTGAAGACTATTCCACTCGTCTGGCCTTTTACTGTTTGGGGATTGGACATGGTTGGACCTCTGAGGACCGGCAGGAGCGGATTTACCCATGTGCTGGTAGCAGTCGACAAGTTTACCAAGTGGATCTAAGCCAAGCCCATCAAAAACCTTGAAGCAAGTACTGCTGTGAGCTTCATTAGAGAGTTGATATTCAGATATGGTGTACCGCATAGCATAATTACTAATAACGGGTCGAACCTCGACTCTGATGAGTTCAGAGCCTTTTATGCTTCCCAAGGCACGAGGGTCGATTACGCTCCAGTCGCCCACCCTCAGTCGAATGGACAGGCTGAGCGAGTGAATGGATTGATTCTCAACGGAATGAAGCCTTGATTAATGCGTGACCTCAAGCAAGCGGGAGGAGCTTGGGTCGATGAGCTCCCATCAGTGCTTTGGGGGCCGAGGACAACTCCCAATCGGTCTACTAGACGGACTCCATTCTTCTTAGTCTAGGGAGGCGAAGCCGTTTTGCCGAGCAATTTGCTCCCAACGCTCCCCGAGACGAACTCTTCTCAGAAGAGGAAGCAAAGCAAGCTCGACAAGATGCAGTCGACCTCCTGGAGGAAGAAAGAGAGATGGCCTTGATCCGGTCGACCATTTCAGCAAGACCTGCGTCGATTCCATGCCAGGAACGTATGGGGTCGGGCATTCCAGGAAGGAGACTCGGTCCTCCGAGTCGATCAGCAGAAGACACACAAGCTCGCCCCCGCTTGGGAAGGCCCTTTCGTCGTCACCAAGGTGCTCCACAACGGAGCATACCGTCTTTTCAACGTCGAGCACAACAAAGATGAACCGCGCGCCTGGAATGCGGAACTGCTCCGCCCTTTTTACTCTTAAGTATTTAGACTGATGGGATGTAATAAGAAGTACCTCTTAGTTTGATTATCAAAAGACATCATTTTACAGTCTTCCGAATGATTGTTGTTTATTTCTTTTGTATGTGTTGCCTTAGCTGCGAATCTGTTTCGCCTAAGATGAAGTTATAAAAATCCTACCGAGTGGTGAGTCCGCCTCCCACTCAGGGGCTTAGCTGCAACCCTGTGCTCGCCTAAGTTTGTAAAATCCTACCGAGTGGTGAGTCCGCCTTGTTGGGGAACGTAGCAAAAATTCAAAGTTTTCCTACGTGTCACCAAGATCTATCTATGGAGAGACTAGCAACAAGGGGAAGGAGAGTGCATCTACATACCCTTGTAGATCTCTAAGCGGAAGCGTTCAAGAGAACGGGGTTGAAGGAGTCGTACTCGTCGTGATCCAAATCACTGGAGATCCTAGTGCCAAACGGACGGCACCTCCGCATTCAACACACTTACAGCCCGGTGACGTCTCCCATGCATTGATCCAGCAAGGAGAGAGGGAGAGGTTGAGGAAGACTCCATCCAGCAGCAGCACGACGGCGTGGTGGTGGTGGAGGAGCATGGCAATCCTGCAGGGCTTCGCCAAGCACCGCGGGAGAGGAGGAGGACTTGGGAGAGGGGGAGGGCTGCGCCAGAACTTTGGTAAAGCTCCCATGCGCCTCCCCACTATATATAGGGGTGGAGGGGGATGGTTCCTTGCCCTCCAAGTCCATTGGGGCGTTGGCAAAGGTGGGAGGAAAGAAATCCCATCATTTCCTTCCCCACCGATTGTTATCCCCCCTTTTTAGGGATCTTGATCTTATCCCTTCGGGATATGATCTTATTCCTTCTAAGGGGGAATCTTGGTGCGCCTTGACCAGGGGTGTGGGGCCTAGCCCCCACTACCCACGTTCATGTGGGTCCCCCCATGCAGGTGGGCCCAACTCCGGAACCTTCTAGAACCTTCCTGGTACAATACCGAAAATTCTCGAACATTTTCCGGTGGCCAAAATAGGACTTCCCATATATAAATCTTTACCTCTGGACCATTCTGGAACTCCTCGTGACATCCGGGATCTCATCCGGGACTCCGAACAACATTCGGCAACCACATACAAACTTCCTTTATAACCCTAGCATCATCGAACCTTAAGTGTGTAGACCCTACAGGTTCGGGAACCATGCAGACATGACCGAGACGTTCTACGTTCAATAACCAACAACGGGATCTGGATACCCATGTTGGCTCCCACATGTTCCACGATGATCTCATCGGATGAACCACGATGTCAAGGACTCAATCGATCCCATATACAATTCCCTTTGTCTAACGGTATTGTACTTGCCCGAGATTCGACCGTTGGTATACCAATACCTTGTTCAATCTCGTTACCGGCAAGTCTCTTTACTCGTTCCGTAACACATCATCCCGCGATCAACTCTTTGATCACATTGTGCACATTATGATGATGTCCTACCGAGTGGGCCCAGAGATACCTCTCCGTCACACGGAGTGACAAATCCCAGTCTCGATTCGTGCCAACCCAACAGACACTTTCGGAGATACCTGTAGTGCACCTTTATAGCCACCCAGTTACGTTGTGAGTTTGGTACACCCAAAGCATTCCTACGGTATCCGGGAGTTGCACAATCTCATGGTCTAAGGAAAAGATACTTGACATTAGAAAAGCTTTAGCATACGAACTACACGATCTCTGTGCTAGGCTTAGGATTGGGTCTTGTCCATCACATCATTCTCCTAATGATGTGATCCCGTTATCAACGACATCCAATGTCCATGGTCAGGAAACCGTAACCATCTATTGATCAACGAGCTAGTCAACTAGAGGCTTACTAGGGACATGGTGTTGTCTATGTACCCACACATGTATCTAAGTTTCCTGTTAATACAATTATAGCATGGATAATAAACGATTATCATGAACAAGGAAATATAATAATAACTAATTTATTATTGCCTCTAGGGCATATTTCCAACAGTCTCCCATTTGAACTAGAGTCAATAATCTAGTTCACATCGCCATGTGATTAACACTCATAGGTCACATCGCCATGTGACCAACATCCAAAGAGTTTACTAGTGTCACTAAACTAGTTCACATCACCATGTGATTAAGACTCAATGAGTTCTGGGGTTTGATCATGTTTTGCTTGTGAGAGAGGTTTTAGTCAACGGGTCTGCAATATTCAGATTCGTATGTACTTCGCAAATCTCTAGGTCATATTGTAAATGCTGCTTCCACGCTCCACTTGGAGCTATTCCAAATGGTTGCTCCACTATACGTATCTGGTTTGCTACTCAAAGTCATTCGAGTAGGTGTTAAAGCTTGCATCGACGTAACCCTTTACGTCGAACTCTTTATCAGCTCCATAATCGAGAAACATATCCTTATTCCTCTAAGGATAATTTTGACCGCTATCTAGTGATCCACTCCTTGATCACCTTTGTACCCTCTTGCCAGATATGTAGCAAGGCACACATTAGGTGCGGTACACAGCATAGCATACTGTAGAGCCTACGTCTAAAGCATAGGGGACGACCTTCGTCCTTTCTCTCTATTTTGCCGTGGTCGAGCTTTAAGTCTTAACTTCGTACCTCACATCTCAGGCAAGAACTCCTTCTTTGACTGACCCATCTTGAACACCTTCAAGATCACGTCAAGGTATGTGCTCATTTGAAAGTACCATTTAGCATTGTTTGATCTATCCTCATAGATCTTGATGCTCAATGTTCAAGTAGCTTAATCCAGGTTTTCTATTGAAAAACACCTTTCAAATAACCCTATATGCTTTCCAGAAATTCTACATCATTTCTGATCAACAATACGTCAACAACATATACTCATCAGAAATTCTATAGTGCTCCCACTCACTTCTTTGGAAATACAAGTTTCTCATGAACTTTGTATAAACCCAAAATCTTTGATCATCTCATCAAAGCGCACATTCCAACTCCGAGATGCTTACTCCAGTCCTTAGAAGGATCGCTGGAGCCAGCATACCTTTTAGCATCCTTAGGATCGACAAAACTTTTCTGATTGTATCACATACAACCTTTCCTTACGAAAACTGGTAAGGAAACTCGTCTTGACATCCATCTGCCAGATTTCATAAATGCAGCTAATGCTAACATGATTCCGACGGACTTAAGCATCGCTACGGATGAGAAAATCTCATCGTAGTCAACTCCTTGAACTTGTGAAAAACTCTTCGCCACAAGTCGAGCTTCATAGATGGTGACATTACCGTCCACGTCCGTCTTCTTCTTAAAGATCCATTTATCTCAATGGCTTGCCGATCATCGGGCAAGTCCACCAAAGTCCATGCTTTGTTCTGATACATGGATCCTATCTCGGATTTCATGGCTTCTAACCATTTGTCGGAATTTGGGCCCACCATCACTTCTCCATAGCTCGTACGTTCATTGTTGTCTAGCAACATGACCTTCAAGATAGGATTACTGTACCACTCTAAAGTAGTACGCATCCTTGTCACCCTACGAGGTACGGTAGTGACTTGATCCAAAAGCTTCATGATCACTATCATAAGCTTCTACTTCAATTGGTGTAGGCGCCACAGGAACAACTTCCTGTGCCCTGCTATATACTTGTTGAAGTGACGGTTCAATAACCTCATCAAGTCTCCACCATCCTCCCAATCAATTTTCGAGACAAACCTTTCCTCGAGAAAGGACCCGATTCAAGAAACAATCCCTATTGCTTTTGGATCTGAATTAGGAGGTATACCCAACTGTTGTGGGTGTCCTATGAAGATGCATTTTATCCGCTTTGGGTTCGAGCTTATCAACCTGAAACTTTTTCACATAAGTGTCGCAGCCCCAAACTTTTAAGAAACAACAACTTAGGTTTCTCCAAACCATAGTTCAAACGGTGTCGTCTCAACGGAATTACGTGGTGCCCTATTTTAAAGTGAATGCGGTTGTCTCTAATGCCTAACCCATGAACGATAGTGGTAATTCGATAAGAGACATCATGGTACGCACCATATCCAATAGGGTGCAACTGTGAAGTTCGGACACACCATCACACTATGGTGTTCCAGGCGGTATTAATTGTGAAACAATTTCCACAATGTCTTAATTGCGTGCCAAAGCTCGTAACTCAGATACTCATCTCTATGATCATATCATAGACATTTTATCCTCTTGTCACGATGATCTTCAACTTCACTCTGAAATTACTTGAACCATTCAATAATTCAGACTTGTGTTTCATCAAGTAAATATACTCAGTATCTACTCAAATCATATGTGAAGTAAGAACATAACGATATCCACTGTGTGCCTTAGCACTTATTGGAGTGCACACATCAAAATGTATTACTTCCAACAAGTTGCTATCTTGTTCCATCTTACTGAAAACGAGGCTTTTCAGTCATCTTGCCCATGTGGTATGATTTGCATATCTCAAGTGATTCAAAATCAAGTGAGTCCAAACGATCCATCTGCATGGAGTTTCTTCATGCGTATACACCAATAGACATGGTCCGCATGTCTCAAACTTTTCAAAAACGAGTGAGTCCAAAGATCCATCAACATGGAGCTTCTTCATGCGTTTTACACCAATATGACTTACATGGCAGTGCCACAAGTAAGAGGTACTATCATTACTATCTTATATCTTTTGGCATGAAAATGTGTATCACTACGATCGAGATTCAATAAACCATTCCTATTAGGTGCAATACCATAAGGTATTATTCAAATAAACAGAGTAACCATTATTCTCCTTAAATGAATAACCGTATTGCGATAGACATAATCCAATCATGTCTATGCTCAACGCAAACACCAAATGACAATTATTCAGGTTTAATACTAATCTTGATGGTAGAGGGAGCGTGCGATGTTTGATCACATCAAAATTGGAAACACTTCCAACACATATCGTCAGCTCTCCTTTAGCTAGTCTCCGTTTATTCTGTAGCTCTTTTATTTCGAGTTACTAACACTTAGCAACCGAACCGATATCTTAATACCCTGGTGCTACTAGGAGTACTAGTAAAGTACACCTTAACATAATGTATATCCAATATACTTCTATCGACCTTGCTAGCCTTCTCATCTACCAAGTATCTAGGGTAATGCTGCTCCAGTGGCTGTTCCCCTTATTACAGAAGCACTTAGTCTCGGGTTTGGGTTCAACCTTGGGCTTCTTCACTAGAGCAGCAGCTGATCTGCCGTTTCATGAAGTATCCCTTCTTGCCCTTGCCCTTCTTGAAACTAGTGGTTTCACCAACCATCAACAATTGATGCTCCTTCTTGATTTCTACTTTCACGGTGTCAAACATCGCGAATACCTCAAGGATCATCATATGTATCCCTGATATGTTATAGTTCATCACGAAGCTCTAGCAGCTTGGTGGCAATGACTTTGGAGAAACATCACTATCTCATCTAGAAGATCAACTCCCACTCGATTCAAGTGATTGTTGCACTTAGACAATCTGAGCACAAGCTCATCGATTGAGCTTTATCCCTTAGTTTGCAGGCTAAGAAAATCATCGGAGGTCTCATACCTCTTGACGTGGCAACGAGCCTGAAATCCCAATTTCAGCCCTCGAAACATCTCATATGTTCCGCGACGTTTCGAAAACGTCTTTGGTTCCTCTACTCTAAACCATTTAACTGAACTATCACATAGTTATCAAAACGTGTATGTCCGATGTTCGCAACATCCACAGACGACATTTGGGGTTCTGGACACTGAGCGGTGCATTAAGGACATAAGCTTTCTACTGATCGCATAATCGCGACTATCAACTTTCAACTATATTTTCTCTAGGAACATATCTAAACAGTGGAAGTAAAGCGCGAGCTTACGACATAATTTTCAAAGATCTTTTGACAATGTTCAGGATAATTAAGTTCATCTTATGAACTCCCACTCAGATAGACATCCCTCTAGTCATCTAAGTGATTACATGATCCGAGTCAACTAGGCCGTGTCCGATCATCATGTGAGACGGACTAGCCATCATCGGTGAACATCTTCATGTTGATCGTATCTACTATACGACTCATGCTCGACCTTTCGGTCTCTTGTGTTACGAGGCCATGTCTGTACATGCTAGGCTCGTCAAGTTAACCTACGTGTTTCGCGTGTGTAAATCTGGCTTACACCCGTTGTATGTGAACGTAAGAATCTATCACACCCGATCATCACGTGGTGCTTCGAAACACGAACTTTCGCAATGGTGCACAGTTAGGGGGAACACTTTCTTGAAATTTTAATGAGGGATCATCTTATTTACTACCGTCGTCCTAAGCAAATAAGATGCATAAACATGATAAACATCACATGCAATCAAATAGTGACATGATATGGCCAATATCATTTTGCTCCTTTTGATCTCCATCTTCGGGGCTCCATGATCATCGTCGTCACCGGCATGACACCATGATCTCCATCATCATGATCTCCATCATCGTGTCTCCATGAAGTTGTCTCGCCAACTTATTACTTCTACTACTATGGCTACCGGTTAGCAATAAAGTAAAGTAATTACATGGCGTTGTTCAATGACACACAGGTCATACAATAAATAAAGGCAACTCCTATGGCTCCTGCCGGTTGTCATACTCATCGACATGCAAGTCGTGATTCCTATTACAAGAACATGATCAATCTCATACATCACGTATCATTCATCACATTCTTCATGGCCATATCACATCACATAGCATACCCTGCAAAAACAAGTTAGACGTCCTCTAATTGTTGTTTGCATGTTTTACGTGGCTGCTATGGGTTTCTAGCAAGAACGTTTCTTACCTACGCAAAACCACAATGTGATATGCCAATTTCTATTTACCCTTCATAAGGACCCTTTTCATCGAATCCGTTCCGACTAAAGTGGGAGAGACTGGCACCCGCTAGCCACTTTATGCACCAAGTGCATGTCAGTCGGCGGAACCTATCTCACGTAAGTGTACGTGTAAGGTCGGTCCGGGCCGCTTAATCCCACAATACCGTCGAAACAAGATTGGACTAGTAACGGTAAGCATATTGAACAAAATCAATGCCCACAACAACTTGTGTTCTACTCGTTCATAGAAACTACGCATAGACCTAGCTCTGATACCACTGTTGGGGAACGTAGCAAAAATTCAAAATTTTCCTATGTGTCACCAAGATCTATCTATGGAGAGACTAGCAACGAGGGGAAGGAGAGTGCATCTACATACCCTTGTAGATCGCTAAGCGGAAGCATTCAAGAGAACGGGGTTGAAGGAGTCGTACTAGTCATGATCCAAATCACCGGAGATCCTAGTGCCGAACGGACGACACCTCCGCATTCAACACACGTACAACCCGGTGACGTCTCCCATGCCTTGATCTAGCAAGGAGAGAGGGAGAGGTTGAGGAAGACTCCATCCAGCAGCAGCACGACGGCGTGGTGGTGGTGGAGGAGCATGGCAATCCTGCAGGGCTTCGCCAAGCACCACGGGAGAGGAGGAGGACTTGGGAGAGGGGGAGGACTGCACTAGAACTTTGGTAAAGCTCCCATGCGCCTCCGCACTATATATAGGGGTGGAGGGGGATGGTTCCTTGCCCTCCAAGTCCATTGGGGCGTTGGCAAAGGTGGGAGGAAAGAAATCCCATCATTTCCTTCCCCACCGATTGTTATCCCCCCTTTTTAGGGATCTTGATCTTATCCCTTCGGGATATGATCTTATTCCTTCTAAGGGGGAATCTTGGTGCGCCATGACCAGGGGTGTGGGGCCTTTCCCCCACTACCCACGTTCATGTGGGTCCCCCCATGCAGGTGGGCCCCACTCCGGAACCTTCTAGAACCTTCCTGGTACAATACCGAAAATTCCCGAACATTTTCCGGTGGCCAAAATAGGACTTCCCATATATAAATCTTTACCTCTGGACCATTCCGGAACTCCTCGTGACGTCCGGGATCAAATCCGGGACTCTGAACAACATTCGGTAACCACATAAAAACTTCCTTTATAACCCTAGCGTCATCGAACCTTAAGTGTGTAGACCCTATGTGTTCGGGAACCATGCAGACATGACCGAGATGTTCTACGGTCAATAACCAACAGCGGGATCTGGATATCCATGTTGGCTCCCACATGTTCCACGATGATCTCATCGGATGAACCATGATGTCAAGGACTCAATCGATCCCATATACAATTCCCTTTGTCTAACGGTATTGTACTTGCCTGAGATTCGATCGTCGGTATACCGATACCTTGTTCAATCTCGTTACCGGCAAGTCTCTTTACTCGTTCCGTAACACATCATCCCGCGATCAACTCTTTGATCACATTGTGCACATTATGATGATGTCCTACCGAGTGGGCCCAGAGATACCTCTCCGTCACACGGAGTGACAAATCCCAGTCTCGATTCGTGCCAACCCAACAGACACTTTCGGAGATACCTGTAGTGCACCTTTATAGCCACCCAGTTACGTTGTGAGTTTGGTACACCCAAAGCATTCCTACGGTATCCGGGAGTTGCACAATCTCATGGTCTAAGGAAAAGATACTTGACATTAGAAAAGCTTTAGCATACGAACTACACGATCTCTGTGCTAGGCTTAGGATTGGGTCTTGTCCATCACATCATTCTCCTAATGATGTGATCCCGTTATCAACGACATCCAATGTCCATGGTCAGGAAACCGTAACCATCTATTGATCAACGAGCTAGTCAACTAGAGGCTTACTAGGGACATGGTGTTGTCTATGTACCCACACATGTATCTAAGTTTCCTGTCAATACAATTATAGCATGGATAATAAACGATTATCATGAACAAGGAAATATAATAATAACTAATTTATTATTGCCTCTAGGGCATATTTCCAACACGCCTCCCACTCGGGGACTTAGCTGCAGCCCTGTGCTCGCCTAAGTTTGTAAAATCCTACCGAGTGGTGAGTCCGGCTCCCGCTCGGAGGCTTAGCTGCAGCCCAGTGCTCGCCTAAGTTTGAAAATTCCTAACGAGTGGTGAGTCTGCCTCCCACTCAGGGGCTTAGCTGCAGCCCCGCGCTCGCCTAAGTTTGTAAAATCCTACCGAGTGGTGAGTCTGCCTCCCGCTCGGAGGCTTAGCTGCAGCCCAGTGCTCGCCTAAGTTTGAAAAATCCTACTGAGTGGTGAGTCTGCCTCCCACTCGGGGGCTTAGCTGCAGCCCAGTGCTCGCCTAAGTGATAAAAATCCTACCGAGTGATGAGTTTACCTCTCACTCGAGGGCTTAGCTGCAGCCCAGTGCTCGCCTAAGTGATAAAAATCCTATCGAGTGATGAGTCTGCCTCTCACTCGGGGGTTTAGCTGCAGCCCAGTGCTCGCCTAAGTGAAAAAAATCCTACCGAGTGGAGAGCAATCCTCCCACTCGGGGGCTTAGCTGCAGTCCCATACTCGCCTAAGTTTGAAAAATCCTACCGAGTGGAGAGCGATCCTCCCACTCGGGGGCTTAGCTGCAGTCCCATACTCGCCTAAGTTTGAAAAATCCTATCGAGTGGTGAGCAAACCTCCCACTCGGAGGCTTAGCTACAGTCTCGTACTCGCGTAAGTTTGAAAAATCCTACCGAGTGGAGAGCGATCCTCCCACTCGAGGTCTTAGTTGCAGTCCCGTACTCGCCTAAGTTTGAAAAATCCTACCGAGTGGAGATAAATCCTCCCACTCGGGGATTAGCTGCAGTCCCGTACTCACCTAAGTTTGAAAAAAATCCTACCGAGTGGAGAGCGATCCTCCCACTCGGGGGCTTAGCTGCAGTCCCGTACTTGCCTAAGTTTGAAAAATCCTACCGAGTGGGGAGCAATCCTCCCGCTCGGAGGCTTAGCTGCAGCCCAGTGCTCGCCTAAGTTTGAAAAACCTTACTTGGTGGTTGACAGGAACATCAAGGCCATTGCAGAGTGCCTTGCTGATGAGCTGATCAATGCTACTCAAGGATCACCCAATCGATTGACGGGAACGTCAAGACCATTGCGGGGTGCCTTGCTGATGAGCTGATAAATGCTACTCAAGGATCACTCAATCGACCGACTGGAACGTCAAGACCATTGCTGAGTGCCTTACTGATGAGCTGATCAATGCTACTCAAGGATCACCCGATCGGTCGACTGGAACGACAAGACCATTGCTGAGTGCCTTGCTGATGAGCTGATCAATGCTACTCGAGGATCACTCAAACGGCCGACTGGAACGTCAAGACCATTGCTGAGTGCCTTGCTGATGAGCTGATCAATGCTACTCAAGGATCACTCAATTGGTCGACTGGAATGCAAGACCATTGCTGAAATGCCTCGCTGATAAGCTGATCAATGTTTCTCAAGGATCACCCAATCAGGCGACTGACCCTCCTTTTCCAGAAGCTGCATCAAGCAAACAGACAACAATTCGAGAGAAAAACGAATTTCATTTGAAGACATACGCAATATATGAGATGATAAATCCGAAGTTTCTTAACCGCAAAATAAAGTGCTCAGGCATCAGGCCCGAAGGAGTTTTAACGGTTACAAATCCACTCGGCATTCCGAGGCAAATAAAAGCGGCGGCATAATGTTTTTTAATCACTCGGCGGGAGAAGGACTAGACGGGTCGCAGAAGCTGTCGAGATCGATGCTGTCGGTGATGCGAGTGGCTGCCTCGAGGAAAGTGTCCATGAAGTCCTGGAAGGAGTGCTTCTTAGTGTTTGCCACTTTGAGAGCTGCCAGCTTGTCTTCCTTAGCCTCCTTGCAGTGCACTCGGACCAAAGATAAGGCGACATCAGCACCACAGCGGGCAGAAGATTTCTTCCACTCTTGCACTCCACCTGGAATCTGATTTAGCCGAGTCGTCAAGGACTCGAGGTCTTGAGACGTTTCCGCCTGAGGCCAGAGTTCGGCGTCCACTTGGGCCATCGCCGCCTTCAGCCGAGCCAGATAGTCGACTGCATCGTCCAAGCGTGATTCCAGTCAAAGCAAGTTCATCGCAACTTCATCTTTCATGGGAAAGTTGATGGGGTCGAGACCTGTCTCGACCCGTCCAGTTTCAGCTTCAAAGTCCTGACAGAGTTCTGTTCCATCACAAAAAACAATGAGTCGACAATATTATAAATCTCAGTCGACGACAGTTATCTAACTGAACAGTCATACCTTCAAGCTTCAAGACGAGCTTCGCCGCAAGTTGTTCCAAATGAGACTCTAGCTTGCCCGTCTTGGTCCTGAGACCATCAACTTCAGCAGTCAGGTTCTCCTTGTCCTTCCTCAGTTGTTCGACCTCACGATTGGTGTCCGAGACAGCTGTCTTCAATTTCGCGTTCTCGTCCTCCAACTTGCCGACTGAAGCCAGCTTCTGGTTCGCAAGCTTCATATTTTCGCGTGCTTCCTTCTGAGAAGCTGCCAGATCCAGATCCTTCTACTCCAAAGCTTCCTTCATCCTCTCTAAAGAAACGACACTCTTCAGACGAGACTAAAGTTGGCGATTTTCACTACGCACATCTGCTTATGTGAAGTCACTCGGTTCAAAGAGACTGAAAGAAAAGCAGCGGAAAGTCCACCAAGCAGAAGAAACAGTCGAATGGTTACCTCCCATGATGGCCGTTTCTTGTTGGGCAGTCTTCAGATTCTTCTTTGCCAGTTAGAGGTCAAGTTCAACGCTGATATGCTTCTTCTTCAACTTGGTGAGCCGAGCTCCAAGATCACAAGACCTCTGCAGCCGGAAAGACAAACATTTCAGTCGACAAAAATAAGAGACAGTGAAGGAAAAGATTTACTCTAAGACTACTGCCGAATCAAATATTCAGCAGTAGTCTCGGGGACTACACCCAGTGGGTGCACTTAGCATGCCCCCACTAGATCATATCAATACTCAGCATGAGCTAAAAAAAGACAGAGAGATATATCATCAGACCTCAGTCGACTGCCAGCAGCCGAGCGTGGTCTCGGGGACTACACCTAGTGGGTGCACTCGACGTGCCCCCACTGATTTGGAAAGTGCAAAATTTAAGATTTCCTGAGTTCTACATGAAGGAACACCTAGTGGCTAATCAGATATAAAGCAACGTTCAAAAGTTCAGTCAGAATTTTACTGACCTGGACATTGGTTTGAGGGGCAGTGCTAGCATTGTAGGCTATCTGACTGGCTTCATGCATCACTTTCACCTGCTCCATGACAAGATTCGCCTGACGACACTACAAAAAAAAGACACATCCGTGACATTTTGGGCCGAGCGATTTTTTTTCTGTCATACATATGACACTTCTATGACGATAATTGTGACAAAACCTGGTATCATCATAGATGTGGTGGGCTCCTACTTCTATGACAAAAAATCATGACAGAAAATGGGCTTTTCATCCTGGGCGGGCCGGAGACGCAGCTGCATGACATTCTTTGGGCCGTCCATGACGGAAAAACCATGGTAGAAGCGAGGGGGAGGAAAATTTCGGGGAGTTGCCGGTTACGGTGGGAGGTCGGGGGCCGACCGATGCGCGTTTCTCTCGTACACGTGCGAGGCGTTGGCTCTAACTGAACCCGAGCGAGGCGTTGGGCTCTAACTGAACCCGAGCGATTGCACTGCAGGCTACGCGTTACTGAACCCGAGCGATCGATCGATGGCTGTTAACTGAACCCGATGGAGCGATTCCTTCGCTACTGCTACTAACTGAAGCCGATCGATTGGATGAACAGTGAGCGTTGGGGGGGCGGGGGGTTTGGATGAACAGTGAGCGGTGGCGTTGCCTCTGGATGAACAGGACCCCGTGGTGTGGAGGGCTGGATGGACAGTAGACGGTGAAGGGGTGGCCGTGGAGGGGTGGTTGAACAGGACCCCGTGGTGTGGAGGGCTGGATGAACAGTAGACGGTGGAGGGCTGGATGAACAGTAGACGGTGGAGGGGTGGTTGAACAGTAGCCGGTGGAGTAGCGCGTGGTTGAGGCTGGATGAACAGGAGCCCTTGGAGGCTGGAGGAGGTCGACGATAGCCCGTGGAGGCTGGAGGAGGTCGACAGTGGAGATGAACAGTATCCCGTGGAGTCCCGTTTTGCTATACGCCACACCCCTCCCGATGAACAGGACCCCTGTTTCGACCGTAGGAGGTCTGTTTCGTCCGTTTTGCGGTACGCCACACCCCTCCTGATCAACAGGACCCCCGTTTCGACCGTAGGAGGTCCGTTTCGTCCATTTTGCGGTACGCCACACTCCTCCCGATCAACAGGACCCCCGTTTCGACCGTAGGAGGTCCGTTTCATCCGTTTTGCGGTACGCCACACCCCTCCTGATCAACATGACCCTGTTCCGAACGTAGGAGGTCCGTTTCCTCCGTTGTGCGGTACACCAGGCCTCGTTTCCATCGCCTATTCCATCCAAGCCCTCCTGATGAACATGACCATGCTTTCCGTTCTGACCCAGCCTGTTGGCTCCCCATGAACACGACGACGACGCTATTTCTCCGTTCCGACCCAGCCATGTACGTATGCGCGAGTTGGCATTCGAGACCCTACCCGTATGTACATACGTGGCCGTATTTTCTTTCTTGCACCCTCACCGCTGTACGTACGTGTACATGCTACGTGCGCGCCTCTACTACGACACGTGCACGCCTCTACTACGACACATGCGCGCGTCTACATCGACCAGTATGTATGTACACGTTCGTGACCAGAATGACAATGCTACGCACGCTTCGACCAGGTGGGTCCCGACTGTCAGACACTTCCTTTCCTACGAAGATGTAGCTGGTGGGTCCCAGCAGTTAGGGGGCCAAATCGTTTTTTTTGCCCGGACGCACTTCCTTCCGTGCGAAGATTTAGCTGGTGGGTCCCAGCAGTCAGGGGGCGAATCGTTTTTTTGCCCGGATGCACTTCCTTGCGTGCGAAGATGTAGCTGGTGGGTCCCAGCAGTCAGGGGGGCGAATCGTTTTTTTTGCCTGGACGCACTTCCTTGCGTGCGAAGATGTAGCTGGTGGGTCCCAGCAGTCAGGGGGAAACATTTTTTTCACGAAATACGGTGGCCCATCCGGTGGGTCCCCGCTGTCAGGTGGAGGAATAGTTATTTTGCACGTAATAAGGAGGCACTTCCTTGCTGCGGCACTGGACCCAGCTGTCAGCCTCTCCACGTATAGTCCATGTCCGATGGAAGCCATTCCTTGACCATGTTGACCACGCCGCGTCGAGAGCACCAGGGCGGTGGACGACGGAGAGGCCTAGGAAGGGGACGGCGTGGAGCCGGGGAAGATGCGGCAGTGGATGCCCATGCATAGAGGAGTACGAGGGTTCACTGGTTCGCTGCGGTGTGAGGCTTCCGTCGTTGCAGAATAACAGGGGGTGTGGGTGCGTAGAGGGGCATGGCCAGCGGTGGGAGTAGTAGGGGGCACTGAGGCCTCCGCCGCATCACAGTCGGCCACGGGAGGCAGGAGCACGAGGCACGACCGGCGCTGGTTTGGGCAGCTGGAGCAAGAAGACCAGAGGTTGAAGAAGCACTACGGCCGTTGGATGGACATCATACGGTCACTGGAGCTAGAATCATGCATATTGACTAAGTTGACAAAGCCCTCCGTCCCCGTCAACTTAGTAGGCCCACAAGTCAGCCTGCCACTATACTGGGTCCTAGCTAACAGGGGGAGTATTCATTTTTTTGTGCATAATAAGGAGCCACTTCCTTGCGTGCGAAGATATAGCTGGTGGGTCTGAGATGTCAGCGGCGGTAACATTTTTTTGCGAAATACAAAGGCCCTTTTGGTGGGTCCCTGATGTCAGGTGGAGGAATCATTATTTTGCGCGTAATAAGGAGGCATTTTCCTGTGTGGGCCCATACTGTCAGCCTCTTCCGATGGCTGTTGTTTGTTGACCATGTTGACCTCGCCGCGCCGAGAGCACAAATGCGGTGGACGAGGGCGGGGCCCAGGAAGAGAACCACCCGGAGCCGGTGAAGCCACCGCAGTGGATGCCCACGCTGAGGGGAGAACAAGCACTGACTGGTCGGCTGCGGGGTGAGGCTGACATCGCCGGAAAATAACAGGATGTGTGGGTGGTTAGAGGGATGGCCTGGAGGTAGCACAGCCATCCACGGGAGGAGGGAGCAAGCAGTCCCGCCGGCGCTGGTTTGGGTGGCTGGAGTAGGAAGATCAGAGATTGAAGAAGCACGACGGCCGTTGGATGGACATCCAACAGTCACTGATGTGTGTTGACTAAGTTGACAAAGCCTTGCATACACGTCAAAAAAAAAATCTTAGGACAGCGTCATCGTCAACCTAGTAGGCCCAAAAGTCAGCCTCCAAAAAACAATTCTCCGCAAAAAAATGAATGACATTTAGAATCATAACTAGCAAGATGCTCGTTCGTTGCACGGAACATGAAGATGCATTTGTATGAGTAGTTTATCTTGTGGGTGAAAAGATGATATTTTAATGTAATTGGCAGTTGGCTTTGGTTTTTATAAGAGTAGAGAGTAGAGAAATCCTGGAAAAAAAATGATATTTTAATGCAATTGCCGGTTGGCTTTGGTTTAAAAATTTACAGCCCATTTCTTACAACTTATAGCCCGTTTTCTGGGGAAGCCCATTTCTTATCCCTCCTCGTCTTGAAAGATTTACAGCCCAGCAGGGCTGAGAAAAGCAAGTAGGCCTCGGTTTTGGTATTCTCTAAAAAAAAGAACTAGGCTAGCCAATTTCAGAAAGAAAAAAAATATGAACTGGGCTCGTCATGTGCTTAATAAAAGCGTAAGCGTGGGCTAGACGAGCCACAGCCCCCGCACAGCGCGCAGTTGAGCTCCGTCTCTAAAACTGAAAAACAACTGGGCGAGCTGCAGGGTCCCTGGTGTTATCCGCTCGTTGTGTAATTTTCTCGTTTATTGACTACATTGACAATGGCGTGGAACGTAGTTGTCAAACAATTAGGAGGAAGTATTGTTCTCGCTTGTAATAACGAGGCACCTGCTTGCGAAATGCAATGACCCTGGTGGGTCCCTACCGTCAGCCTCTCCACGTACAATCATCTCCTGATTCCTCTTGGTTGTTGACCATGTTGACAACACCAGACGGCGGCGAGCACAGCGAGCTAACCAAGGCGGAGAACGACGGCAAGGCCTCAGACGGGAACGAACAACAGCCATGGAAGATGTATCAGTGTAGTGGCAGGTGGAGGGGAGTACGAGGGCAACAACATGCAAGTCAAGCATACAAATGGTACAAAAAGGCCAAGGATTAATTGTTCATCAAAATTTTAGACAAAACCCAGATTGAACATGATAGTAACATCTAACCCAACCACTCTTTTTTGCAGTCACAAACAAATGGATCGGTCAGATCCATAAAATCAACATCCTGTGCAAAAAAATTTATTTCAGGATGTCTACAACTTGTTGTAAATAGAAGCTGAGCACGTTTAGAAGCCCATTTGTCCACCTGAAACTTCTTTTTTTGCTGTTCAACATGTTCGTCCGTGAGAAATCTCTTGCTGTAAAAATTAAGCCTCATGGACAATAGTAACCTCGCATTCAACAGGAAGAATGTGACAAAGCTTTTGTTTGCCTGGTTGGATGCATATCGTCCCATCATTATTGTCCTCAAATGAATGTCATGAGAACTGAGAAAATCCTTGTGCTTATTACGCCAACGATTGGTTATATGTTTTCTCCATATGGTTCTGCCTAAGTAGACATGAAGATTGAAAATAGTTAAGGTCTGAAAAAAGAGTATGTCGAAAGAACGACAGCTGAACAGTTAATTCTAGTACAATATATACGGGCTTTTAATGTGGATGAAATCATCACCTCTATGTATAAATTCTCCAGAGATCGAAAGCATCACAACAAGCTGTTGGGGAACGTTGCATAAAATAAAAATTTTCCTACGTTCACCAAGATCAATCTATGAGTTCATCTAGCAACGAGAGAGAGGAGTGCATCTACATACCGTTGTAGATCACGTGCGGAAGCATTCAAGAGAATGGGGTTGAGGGAGTCGTTCTCGTGGTGATCCAAATCACCAGAGATCCTAGCGCCGAACGGACGGCACCTCCACGTTCAACACACGTACGGTCAGCGTGACGTCTCCTCCTTCTTGATCCAGCAAGGGGGAAGGAGAGGTTGATGAAGATCCAGCAGCACGACGGCGTGGTGGTGGATGTAGCAGGGTTCTGGCAGGGCTTCGCCAAGCTTTCGCGGGAGGAGGAGGTGTAGCAAGGGGGGAGGGAGGCGCCAGGTGTCAGGGTGCGGCTTCCCTCCCACCCCCCTCTTTATATAGGGACCCCAGGGGGGCGCCGGCCTGGAGATGGGATCTCCC
>NC_041381.1:481173204-481206237 GCF_002162155.2 Triticum dicoccoides | reverse complement strand
GGGGGGCGGCCAGGGGGTGGAGTGTCCCCCAAGGCAAGTGGAGGCGCCCCCTCCCCTAGGGTTCCCAACCCTAGGCGTAGAGGGGTCCCGGGGGGCACACCAGCCCACCAGGGGCTGGTTCCCCATCCCACTTCAGCCCATGGGACCCTCCGGGATAGGTGGCCCCACCCGGTGGACCCCCGAGACCCTTCCGGTGGTCCCGGTACAATACCGGTGAACCCCGAAACTTTCCCGATGGCCGAAACTCGACTTCCCATATATAATTCTTTACCTCCAGACCATTCCGGAACTCCTCGTGATGTCTGGGATATCATTCGGGACTCCGAACAACTTTCGGTTTGCTGCATACTAATATCTTTACAACCCTAGCGTCACCGAACCTTAAGTGTGTAGACCCTACGGGTTCGGGAGACACGCAGACATGACCGAGACTGCTCTCCGGTCAATAACCAATAGCGGGATCTGGATACCCATGTTGTCTCCCACATACTCCTCGATGATCTCATTAGATGAACGATGATGTCGAGGATTCAAGCAACCCCGTATACTATTCCCTTTGTCAATCGGTACGTTACTTGCCCGAGATACGATCGTCGGTATCCCAATACCTTGTTCAATCTCGTTACCGGCAAGTCACTTTACTTGTACCGTAATGCATGATCCCGTGACCAGACACTTGGTCACTTTGAGCTCATTATGATGATGCATTACCGAGTGGGCCCAGAGATACCTCTCCGTCATACGGAGTGACAAATCCCAGTCTCTATCCGTGTCAACCCAACAGACACTTTCGGAGATACCTGTAGTGCACCTTTATAGTAACCCAGTTACGTTGTGACATTTGGTACACCCAAAGCACTCCTACGGTATCCGGGAGTTACACGATCTCATGGTCTAAGGAAAAGATACTTGACATTGGAAAAGCTCTAGCAAAATGAACTACACGATCTTGTGCTATGCTTAGGATTGGGTCTTGTCCATCACATCATTCTCCTAATGATGTGATCCCATTATCAATGACTTCTAATGTCCATAGTCAGGAAACCATGACTATCTGTTGATCAACGAGCTAGTCAACTAGAGGCTCACTAGGGACATATTGTGGTCTATGTATTCACACGTGTATTACGATTTTCGGATAATACAATTATAGCATGAATAAAAGACAATTATCATGAACAAGGAAATATAATAATAATCCTTTTATTATTGCCTCTAGGGCATATTTCCAACACAAGCCAATAATTATGTCCAGATCAAAACTATACATTCTGATATATATGATCTTGACAGAATCCACCAACATTGATAGGCTATCAATGCACGAACTATTCGTTGAGCATATAACATAATATTAGTACCCAAAGTGTACTCCAAGATGATATAAAACTTATGCGCACAAATGAAAAATGCAGCATATGATTACAAATGTGTAGATGATAATATACGGTACCTGAAAAGGTGAGGAGACAAACACCAACTCCTTGTGATTATTAAACGGGTCATGAATTACACCCAAGGTCTCCAGTTTGGGCGCAGAGACGACCGTTATTTCTGAAGGTGTATAACAATTATCAAGGAGCAACCTTTCAAGTGAAGGGGCATCTTCGATGATGAGCTGCTGTCTTCAAAACAAATTCCAATGCTTTTAAGGTGAGGCGACTTTATTTGGAGACAACTGATACCGATTTCTATTCCCAAAACAATCAGCAAGCGCTCCAGGGTAGGGCAACTGGAGTGGATGATGCTGTGCAGTGAGGCCTCCGACAGATAAACCACCACAAGCGAAAGTTTTTTAGAAGTGGGAGTCGAAGCATTTGTACCAGATCGTCTAGTAGATGGCACCTGGCGAAGGTGGCGGTGTGGAGAGAGGAGGAAAACCGCGAGATGGACAACGGTGGTGTGGGCACGAATTCTTGGTATGTTCGTGGTATGAAACTTTCATGGTAATGGTAGAACTCAAACTGCTGGAGTTTTCCGAATTCAGGGGATGTCAGCCAAGCGTCCACCTTGCCGCGGGTATGGACAGCAGGTAGCTTGTTGGGATGCAGAGGCATTGAACGGGGCCCTGCTGGTGAGAAGAGATGATGGCTCTAATGAGGTCAAATTCAGGAAGGACAAATATCTGACGATAGTCGAGATTGAGGGGCGCGGTGCGCCATAGAGGGCGCCACCGAGTTGAGAGGACTTGTGTGCGGCAACAATCCTTGGTGGGGAGAAGCGAGATGATCTCCTCAAGGATGACGTTCGGGAGATCGTTCATGCGATCCACCGGAGATTCTACCGGTTCCTCAGATCTGGGGGGGGGGGGCTTGCCGCTTCTCCCCGCACTATCGGGTGCGGGATCTACAATCGGCGTCGCCGCTGGCGGGAGCCTCATCTTCTTGGCGCTGGGGCCAGCTGACTCCATTTTCCTTGTGGGCGTCGCGCCGAGCTCATGGGTTTGAGCAGAGTAGCTAGAGACGAGCCTAGTGGCAGTGCGAGTGGGGAAGGAGGAGGGCTAGGGATTTCTGTAGGAGTGGAAGAAGAGGAGCAGGCGTTTTCTGTAGGAGCGAGGAAGAAGGTGAGCAGGGTTTTTCTGGACAAGTGAGGAAGATTGGGGAGCGGGGGGAATTGGGTGGGGAGACGGAAGCGGGAGAGCGAGCTGTTCGTGTTTATAAGGCCCGCTGCACTAACTACTCGCTTTTTCCCAAGAACCGCTCTCTTCTTTTGCGTTGCTGCATGACTGGCCATGCATGCAGGATGCATGTGCCCGCCGGCCACTGCATGCGCCTGGTTTGTTACTAGGCCTATTTAATAGGGTGGTTATGGAGTAAATTAAGGAGATTTATTTTCTCTGTGTGCATCCACCAAATTAGAGGATGCGGTACTGGATGCAGACACTCACATTAAACTAACATTCAGAAGAACAAAAGTTCAGCATGTCTATGCATCTCAATGATTCACCATACCATAACCAATATACAAAACTGTGAGAAGGTGTGGAAATAAAGAAAATCGGTTGATGCTTCTCAGAGCAAAGGGCCTCCCTGCGCACGCATTAATTTCCTGGGCATGCTTGTTTCTTCTCAATGTTGCGAGCACTTTGAGCATGTTGGCAACTCCACAGCTAGCTAGCTGCCTCATCTTGCATTTCATGCTGACACATTTGCATCAAACACATGAGGCAATAGAGACGACTCAACATGGGTCCATATTGTGCAGTTCCCCTGATATCATATTCATTGTCCTGAATCTGAAAAGATAGGAAAACAGTAGCTATACTTAAACGGTGTTGCAAAACAGTAGCACATATCAATAGCTTGGCATGACAAAACACGATCATCTGGACGAAGGGGATACTGACCTGCCTGAGGAAGATTACATATAATTTCATAAGTCCTTGGTTGATTTCCACCTTCGGCTGCACTGCTTGTTTGCTCCTCCACATATGACATGATCGTTCCGCACTGCATTCAGCAAGTCAATGTACGAATAAGATAATTTCATCTTGCGGTGGTGATTGTACCTAGTTACGAATGTAGGAATACCTGGAGCACCATGAGGTTAGCTGACAGCAGGTAGATGCAGCCATATAAATTTTGTGTGGTGCTACCAAAATTGAGGTTTGTATCCCTTCCCGTTATGAGAATTCTTCTTGAAGTTGGTAGAATGTGACGGCTTGTTCTTTGCATCAAACTTGCCTTTCCCCTAAGATTTGTTCTTGTTGTTTTGGGGCTGGTTGGGCTGGAAGTTCTTCTCGTGTACCATGTGGGCACTAGAAGCTCCCTCGGCGACCCGAGCATGTGTGTCGTTTGCTCTCGCCTTCTCCTCAAAATCAAGAGTGCTAATGAGAACCAAAACAGAAAACTCATGTCTCTTGTTTTTCAGAGAAGTAGCAAAATCATTCCACGAAGGTGGAAGCTTGGCAATGATGGTCCCAGCAACAAATTTGTCCGGCAACACACACTTAAAGTGCTCAAGTTCCTTAGAGAGTGACTGTATCTCATGAGTCTGCTGAACAACAGAGCGGTCATCAGTCATCTTGTAGTCATAGAATTGCTCCATGATGTACAACTCGTTTCCAGCTCCCGAGGGCCCAACCGTGGCCTCGAGCGCAGCCCACATGTCTTTGCCGCTGTCAAACAACATATACGAATCCATAATGGAATCGTCAAGAACAATCAGCAGGGCGGCTTAGAAGAGGGTATCCATGTTCTGAAAAGCTTCCTGCTGTGTAGGATTAAGATCGCCCTCAGGCTTACCCTTAGTGGCGTCATAGCAGTACATGATCTGAAACCAATATACTGCTCTTGTGCGCCACCTTTTATATTGCACCCCCTTAAAAGTAGGCGGCTTCAAAAGCGCAGCAAAACCACTCGGAGTAAATTGCCTGTGATCAGGTTTTTGGATTGGATTGTTGAATATATGAGCAATTTAGTATGAGATTTAATCCGAATCAGCAGTAAATAGATCATGGCGACAATTGCAAACATCAAAGTAATGATGCGGACTAAACCAGGAGGACAGAATCACATACTGTACAGCGGGAGCATAACCGATGTGGTTGATGTTGTCACTCATGTCATTGATGAAGAGGTTACCGAGGTCAAGGAAGAAGGCTGTCGTTGAGGAAGTCGTCGCTGGCAGCAGTCACAGGAGTGTGCTCCCCAAAAACCTGATCTCCCCTCTCCCGTAGAGGATCACGAAAGGCGGGGTTCGGAGGACTGTTGTCCCTTCTCACGGTGCACGCCAGAAGGAGGGCTGGAGAAGAATTGCGTGGCGGCGCTAAGATCTGGAACAATGCGAAACCATATGATACAACGGCGGCTAGGGTAGAGCATGTCAGGACGGAGTATAATAGTAGGCCTTTGGCCCCCAAACCCCACGTCCAAGTCAATAATAGCTCAAAAAAAGTCAATAATAGCCCAACCAAGGTTTGTCTAAAAAACAGAGTAATTAAGGCGTCCGTTAGTCCCTTTAGTATAAATACAATATCATTAATAATGGCCCCACCATTTGTCTCACAAAGTAGAGTATGTTGGAGTACAACCGGCTACATGTTTACAATCCGCTTCTCTTCTCTCTCCTCTTCTCTCTCCTTCAACTAATCACAAATACTATATTTAAATCCTTATAGCCTGCTTATGTCATTGAATTATAGTACTTGCTCTAAAAGTTACTATCCACTGTGTAGTCTGAAATGCCGGGCGTGCAGCGGGCGGTGCCCTCGGTCGGCGCGCCGCTTCAACGGCGGAAGCAGTGAGAGGTCACGTCGCCGTGACTTGCCATCAATGTGGAGCGGCGGGCTCAGCTGGCGTCCGGCGGGAAGCGTGCGCGGGAGGGGGGAGGGGTTTTTGTTGGGCCAAGAAGGTGAGAAGCCAACTTGGGATCGGTCCGAACGGGGAAATATCATGTGCTCCCATACTCTACATATGACACTAGTCTATGTTACTACTCCCTCCTTTCCGGTTTATAGAGATGTTTAGAGTAACATAGTAATGTGTTACAGTACAAGTTACTCCCCACTATGACCAGCCTTGGCCTCTCCCAGATCCACCATGTATAGCTGCTAAGCTTGCCACGTAGGCATAAAATATGATGTGGCACCAATAAACTAAGCACCTATGCATTGAACACTTGAGTTACTAAGCCATTTGATGCACTTAGCACCTCATCTAAAGAGCATTAATAGTATAGCCAGCTGCTGGCTATAAGCCTACAACCCATCTTATAGGCAACATGTACAAAGTGCCTAGGAGCACGTGCTAGAGCTGGCTCTTCACGAAGAGCCCGCTTACCTTCTCTCTCCTCTTCTCTTTCCTCCAACTAATAAGCAGAAATATACTACTGTTTATTCCTTATAGCCCGCTGACTCAGCACTATTGTACTTGCTCTAAGCGCATCTAAGCACTTGCTAGCACCCCCTTGACCATGGACCTTGACGGTGTACGTCACCTTGTGTCTCATAATTTTCCTCGTCATCATCTGAGTCCTAGAAGATCTCACGCACATCATCATTAGCATGCAGCCGCCTTGATAGACAACGTGCGCAGAAGGAGTAGAGGCGACTGGGGACGCACCACCACCACGTCGTGGGCACTCCGTATGTGCTCGTGTGCATGCAGCGTGCGTGTTTTTCCATCGGTGCTAGCTCTAAGGCCGAGGCTGCGGTCGTCTTTGTCTCCGACTAGTAGTTGAGTAACGATGGCAAAGAGGTGCTGCAAGAGATGCGTATGCGCCGTTGCGTGTGAGCTTCGCTGTAGCACGACGAACCGGACGTAGCCGCGGATGGCGCACGCCTCCATGCAGCCGAGTGTGTGCGCATGCATGTGTTATTCACGTGCATTCTGTGGCCGAGCGTGTGTGCATGCACGTCTTGTGTACGTGCGTTGTGTGCTCCATGCTGTGCGCGTATGTGCATGAGTTGGACCGGATGGAGTTAGTGCGTTGGCTTGTGTACATATTTTAGAGTGTAGATTCACTCATTTTGTTTCCTCTGTAGTCCCTTATTGAAATATCTAAAAAGACTTATATTTGGGAACGGAGGGAGTATAAAACATCTTCAACTTAGCATCCTGATGTACCGTTTCTAGTGGTTAGCGAAAAGTTCATGTTCTTTTAGTTGTTTATAGGTGGGCAGGCGGCAAAAAACAGGGGGAAACGCGCAAGGTTCCTTGCAGACGCTCCACCGCGAGGTTCCTTGCTCATCCTCGGTCATCGGGAATCTATGCTCTTCAACTCTTTTCTTTTACGTGAGCTTTGTTCATCCTTTTCCCAACACGCGAGACATCTAGCATCAAGGTGCACGTGTCATGCAAGAAAATGGAGATAATCAGATAAGCAGTGCGTAAGTGAGTCGTGCAGGGGGGAAAGCGGGGGGAAACCCTTTTCCGTAAGTGAGTCGTGCACTTCGATGTCACCTACGCAATATTTTTTCTCCTCGATGGCACGTGAATGGCACGTGAATAGTGCACGTACTCAACGACGGAGCATGGGATGGTAGCAATGACATGGTCAGCCCTTTTTTGGAGAGAGTACGTACTACTAGTAAATAACTTTGATGTGTTCCGTCAACTCGCAGAACGACGAGAAGCTTGATTACGCCTTCTCCCTCCCCAATGTGTGCACGGTGGCTCACAGCACGAGGAGAAACTTTTGCTTACAAGCGGTGGACGTGCAGCAGTTCATTTGGTGTCAGATTGCCAGAAGCACTACTGTAGAACCATCAACTTCCGGAAGAGGCGAAGAGCCAAGCGCAAGGTCACCTACTAACCTTAGGCTAGGCGTAGTGGGAGTAACATAAGTAGAGGTACCTCCTTTTTTTATTCTAGAAACAACCACACGCGAATATCAAGGTGCTGGTTACGTAGAACAAATTTCCTGCAGTCCGTGCTCAACCCTCTTCTATCTCTCTTCTCAGTCAGCCAGTGGACGCGTGGATCCCATCGTCTGTTTGCTCACATGCGGCCCCACATGTCAGTGAAAACGCAAGAGGACTCACTGAACCTGCACATCTTTCACCTCGACGTGCTGGTGATGAAAAACAAATCCAAGAAAGATCTTCGGTGGCCACTTTTGGAGTTTCTCAAGAGTAGTAAGATTCTATTTACAGTTTAACCCAAGATGCACATCTTGTGGCTTCAACTACCACTCTATTTTCTTTCATGACACAACCTGGATGCTGGATGTCCTACGTGTCGGCAAAAGGAGGAAGAACCCGACGAAATCTTCGGTTGTGCTCTCGGATTAGACTAGTTGTGCTAACTTAAAATTTTTATTGTGTACTCCCTCCGTTCCAAAATACTTGACTTCCATTTGTCCAACAATGGATGTACCTATATACTAAAACATGTCTAGATACATATATATTTTGACAAATAGAAGGCATGTATTGTGCAACGGAGGGAGTAGAATGGATGCAAGTTTTTGTATTGGGAAGAAGAGTACATCCATATATTGATAGAGCGCAATTTAGTAGATGTTCTATCACTTTTAGCTAGCACAGAGGCTATAGATGATATTAGTGCACTTGTTGATACTCCTACTTGGTATGCGTGTTGCTGCTTAGACGTAGATAAAAACGGACCGGAGGGAGTACTAGAATAGAGGCTAGACATGAGACTAGATGTGAGGAAGCAACATCTACTTCTTTACACTCGAAGAAGAAATAAGCACGCAAGATCGAGCCTCCGCAGATCAACAATGAATGCATCGAGAAGGCACTAATCCAACTTACATGAGTAGTAAAATGTATTCTTGTGGTTCTTGTTTTTTTTGGTCTTGCTTTTCTAGTCAAAATTATCATTGGAGTTCGTGCAAAACGGAGGTCCGTTTGGGGTCGTGCGTTGCAGTTGGCCTTACAAGTGGGACCGCAGTTAAGGAAACCGACTATCGGCAAACCCCCACCTCACCCGCCGCGCGATGGCTGAGTTAGAGAAACGATGAGCTTGAAGAGATTGCTCTAGCATGGACTCCAAGAAATATGGTGTCAGATGGAAGTCGTGCTGGTGGCGTGTGCCGTACTCCTGGACGTGAATGCTTGTTCTGGCCCATGCCACCCTACTACTCCTACTACTTACTATATAGTACTACTAGTATCGAGGATTCGAGGTGCTGGTTACGTAGTAGAGTACAATATGGCTACAGTAAAAACACCCGCACAACACGCAAAGCATGTGAAGCTAGTACAAATAGTGTACTACTATTGTTGATTGGCCTCATCCGATAACCTGTTGCAATGCACGTACAATTATGTATTCGGAAAATATTTTTTTGCCTCGTCGCACCACTCACTCACAGAAGCGACTCGAAAGCCATTCATAAATTTAGTAAGTTTATCACAGGCATATCATTTTATTACATACAACAGGTCATCAACCCACATCAACAACGAGGATACATTATAAATACTAAAGTTTTCTCCACACAATAAATAACAAGAAATGAAATGAACTTCAACTCAACCATTCCTCGGCGTTGGAAACGCTTGCTTTGAACCACAAGTGATTCTCTGGGACGGGCCATCCATTGTCAATCTGGAGACCAACGCAGGACTGATCATCCAGGCTGAAGCGGCCTACTATATCAGTACCAGGGTAGGGAACCACCCAAATGTCCGAGGTATAGACACAATTGCTTCTCATAAATGGTAGTAACATTGTGTCAACAGCAGTCGGATCGTCTTTCACCATCATTGGATAGTTTTGTCCAAGGAAGAGCGAGTTTTCTCCAAGACGATTAATTCTGTACCAGGGAGAAGGAGTTGGCGCTAGCACACTAGTATCCATCCCGAATACCATGCAACGGGTGTTGGAATAGGTCCAGAGAGTGCGACCATGGGAGACTACACCTGCTTCCTTAGCAGTAACATCATCAGTGGGCGGTTTACACACGAGAAGTGGTGATCCATCAGAATTAGTTGCTAGGCGCCAAATAGTATATGGGCGCTGCTCATCCTCATGCTCGTGATCATCACCATCGTCACCTTCCCCTTGGTTATAAAAATCTTCAAGTATAGGTGGTGGAATGTTCGCAGGACCTTGGAAACACAAGAAGAAGGTTAATTAGTAAAGGGAAACTTGCTAACCCGCATGCATGTGGATGAAACAATTATAATTACAGTGGAAGACAAACATACCGAAACAACGACTCCATGCAAAAACAGTGCCATGAGTAGTGGCAGCAAACACAAGGCCCTCATATTCAATTGCATCACAGTACTCATCCGTGTACATAAACTGATTTTTGAGCAATATCCATCGAGTCAAACCAGCAAGGACGGCAACAAGCTTGTCAAAGATAGCAACAACTTCATAGTTATTGTAATTCCAAGAGTAGTTGGGAACTCGAGAAATTGCTATCTTCCGTAGAAGACAGTCACCATGATTGTATTTGAACGTGAGTACAATACCGGTGTGCTCAACCTCTGGGCAGTCTGCTGAGATTTTTGGAAGTGGAACCCGGTCACGAGTGTACACATTCACAAGTTCCCACTCGCAGTTGGACCCAATGTAAACAACCCAATCTCCATTTGCACCTGCCCAAGCCTTGCCCTCAAGCGATGGAATCTTAGCATCATACGTATCATTATCAAGCGGCATCAACTTGCACAGGGCGAGGCCTCCATCGTGACGGCGCCAGTCATCAGGGTCATGGCAAAGAAGATAGGGGAGATCAAACCGCTCCTTGACTCTTGGGTTCCTTGTAATGATGTCATTAGTTGAGTCAAGAATGGGCTTGAACGAACCTGCCATGCTAGCCGAGGTGATGACGTCGCACCGATCAATGAGTTCCTCCACCACGTCATCTTTCAGATCGGGGCAAGAATAACAGGGTCGTTTCCGTCCTGTTCCCCCCATGGAGAAGACGATCGAAAAATGACAGAAGAAAGGGTGAAAGGCTGAAGGAAAATGGAGGAGGGAGAGGAAGAGCGTGCGACAGCAGTTCCAAATCGAGAGGGAAAGGCGAAGAGTCGATGGACGGTTGCCAGTTTGCGACGGTTCACGAAGGGGCGCCCCGGCCTACACGTCGGTTTGGAAATACTCCTACTACTCGCCGTCGTCTCACTGATATGTTGGAACGGGACCACATGTCAATGAAACATGTTGTGTAATTTCTCGTGCAAAATGCGATCTGGCCGCGTTGGCCCGAGGTGCCGCATTAGTTATCGACCTTTATTTTTTTAACATGCAATCTGAATGGATAGCTCCTATGGTCATCACACATGAGCAGATATAGTGATGGTTGATTCGCCCGAGCAACTTATTATTGTGGGAATATGGGAGTACCAGCGGATTCAAGGAATAGAGAACTGATGGTTGCTTCATCCGAGCAACTTACTGTGGCGAAGGTGGGGCTCTGTGGTTTGACTGCTCACTAGTCATTACTACTGTAGTGCAACGACCGGGGTGAATCTTTCCCTGAAGTTGTGTTGTGCACTCAATATTGCTGCATGGCAGGTGGAGCTAGATGAAGGATGTCCAACATGTCGGCGAAACGAAGTTGAATTGTTTTTGGCATTGCTATCAATCCTTCAGGACTTGTTTATATGTACGCATAATTTTGATAAAATTGTACTGTGATGCTATGAAGGTTTCAACTCTGGTTCCCACAGGAAAAAAAGGTTTCAACTTAGGATTCATGTGTCTTGCCTCGAGATTATCTCGTTACAACATTCCATCAAATACAAATGAAACTACCATGGCTAATGCATCTCAATGGTTCGTAGATCAGCGCCAATATTCACATCACAACTGAAGACAAAGTTGTGAGAAGGTGTACAAATAAAGAAAAAAAAATAATTGATCGATGCTGTTCATAGGCATGGCTCCATTTCCTTGGCACAGTGTTCATTGCTTGGCAGCTAGTTTCACCCAGCTCTGTAGCCAAAAAAGAGGTGTATGAAGGACACCACAATCCGATCATTTTGTGCAGCTCCACTAAAATCGGGCGGACCATCCCTGTTTGCAAAGATATCCAATCAGTGTGATTACAATAATAGTGGAACTAGATGATGAAACATAACACACATAAATAGAAGCCGATCACGTCTATGATTTCTCTTTAGGACTAACTTCTTGTTGGAGAAGATTAGGCATGAAGTTGGATGAAGAGGATAGCAAAACCAATCTCCCTTTCCGCAGTCCCACAGAAATGTAAAAACGTTGCCCGTGTGACATTTTGGCGGAACTGCACAAAACACTCTTCAGAAAAGTGATTTGTGCAGTTCACCAAAAGGTCGCAATAGCAACGAGGTGAAAATGGATAGCCTTGTTTGCAAAAGGAGGTCGATAGGAAACAATTACTGCCCAATAACACGAGTTGAAGACACATACGCCGACAAAAAAGAAGAATGTTCCATGTAAAAAGGAAAAGATAGCACATGGTGGTTTATCAAAAATGGTTTGAGGACGAGATTGCAACATGGAAAGTACGCTGGCCGAGATACGATTTAAGCAAACAACTAAAGAAGATCCGCATGCAGCAACGTGGGAAGATGGGCAGTGGAGCAAGGACGGAGGAAGCTGTACCTGAGGGTCGTCGGGATGTTACTAGGAGGGCGCCGGCGGCCGGTATCTGCCCATACTGCGGCAGCGAGCAAGTGGCGAAGGCCCTACCATGCCAGAGCTTGGTCAGAGAGAACGGCGGGTACCGCAGATCGGGACGAGCTGCCTCAACACCATCGAACGGAGAGACGATGCACATCCTCCCTTTCCACCGGCAGACGGGATGCGGCCGGATCACTGACCAACACTGAGAGAGAGATGCCACGACGGCCTTGTGTGAGATTGTGTGACGAGACTCACGAGAGACAAACCCATTTTTCCATTTTCCCCACGGCAATCGTTTTATATTCTAGGCGTGGTACCCGACCCTCCTTCGAGTAAACAACCACTACACGCGTCAAATTATCATGTGGGCTGCCTTTTCATACAGAAACGAACTCCACCATGTACCCGTGCGGGTGTGGCCGGGAACGAGACGTGAGTACGTGCATCCTGCGTGCACTTCTTCTTTAGGTGCAGGTACGTACGTGGGTGGGTGTGAGAGAGATGGTTTGTGCGAAACAGAGGCAATGTGTTGATGATATCTCAGTCAGAAAAACGTAACATATGCAATGTGTGTGAAACGGAGTCATGGACGTGAGATATCGATAGAATTGAAAACATGGATGAAGTGTGTGGCTGCGCGATCGATAAAAAGTGCCATCAAATTTGTGTTTGCCCACGTCAAAGATACAGGTCGGCTGGCCTACTGGAATTTGAGAGGGCAGAGGTGCAGTTCTTCTCCGTGGCATGGATACCTACCTACAACGTTCGGCTATCAGTGTGTGTGGGGGCGGGGGGTAGAGACCGGTCGACTAGTATATGTGTGGGGAAGGAGAGAGACCTAGTTATGTATTGAGGGAGATTGATCGACATCCATGGATATGTGTAGCAGAGGAATAAGGTTGGGAAAAAGACAAAGGTAGAGTGTCGGAGGGTTGGTGGTGGAGTGGCGTCTCACAAATGGTGGGAGAGGCCTGCTAGACAAACGGAGGGTATGAGTGCAATATCAATAAGAGAGGGCGGGGGATGTCTGTCTGTCTATGCACGTGTGGGTGAGAGACGGGTCGGGAGGTATTCAAGGATGATGAGGGGAGAAGATATGGTTGTGGTAAGCATGCGTAACTACATAGGAAGATCAACCGTCGTGTGTCCGAGAAAAGGAGAGACATAACTAGCGAGGTAAGTGTATTGGTGCTTGGTGAAAATGAATTATAGTCGAACTGGCTATATGTATGGAGATCAGTTCATATACACGCATGCATGTGCTAGAAGCAAATAAGGTCCGGAGAGGCAGACAGGGGGAGAGGGTGTGGCTAGGAGGTGGTGCGAGAGGCCTACCATGTCAAGGGGGGAGGAGTGTGCGAGCATGTGATTAATGAAAAGAGGGGCGGGAGTGTGCACCTGCGTGGAATCGTATTGGACATATGGGGGCATGGACGGTGAGAAGAGAAGAGGGGAAGTATATATGTGTTTGTTGTAGGCACACTTGGCTAGAGAGGTAGATCGACCGGTGTGTGCGAGAAAGAAGGATCCAGGGGCCTACACACACCGCTGGTGGACGACCTAAAGAGAAATAATGAACGTGCGCGATGGAGGGGACACTAAGGGTGTGTGAGGGGGGAGGGCATGTGCATGCACGATAGAAAGTTAGCGCTAGCTAGCTACAAATAGAAGAGGATCGTGAAGGTGTAAAAGACGAACAAAGATCATAATTCATTATAAAAAGGTGGATATAGATACTTGAAGAAGATATCATAATGTAGAACATTGATTATAATTTGGGCTAATGTGTGGCTTTTGCAACTCAAGTCTAAGTACTTGTCATAATGTAGGGGGCGGGGCACTATACTTTGTGTGATAAACATGGTGTACGTATGGAACATGGTTTAGATTATGAATATATAGTTACTACATCAAATGTACTATTATTTGGAATCAACATCAAGTGTATTAAAAAAATAGAATTTGAGTTCATGTAGTACATGTAGTTCATATCTATCTCTATAGTAATCATGTGGTGTGTTATTAAGGTAATACACGAATGATGGTTGAAGTTGGCAACAATCATGATTGTAGATTCTTATTGAAATAGAGAAACGAATTCAAATTTAGTTCGAATTGCAGCGGTAGTATAGACATTTGGAATGCACTAAAATGTTGGTATGAGTAGGTTACATGCATTATACAGCAAGCGAAAAAATTTAACCAGACATAACATGGATTCATACTCCCTCCTTCCATCTATATAGGGCGTAATGAGATTTTTAGGACCGCCTTTGACTATTGACAAGATTAATAGTACATGACATGCACAATGTGAAAATTATATCATTGAAAGAACCTTTCACAGACGAAGTTAACGGTGTGCTTTGTGTAAGTTGCATGTCATATATCATTGCTATAATATTTGGTCAAAGTTAGCATCAAAAAACGCATTAGGCCCTATATAGATGGAAGGAGGGAGTAGCTTTGAATAGCATTTGTATAGTAAAACGGGGCAAGACTCTCTCTTTGTATGGTGTGAATAGTTTTATTTTTTCATTTTCTTTTCGGTTGAGGGAAGTGCGAATTGATTTGGCACGCACAAGTACAATATTACTACACATTAGGCTTGTCCCTAAAATTCAACCCGCGTCGTGTTATATCCCGAAAATTCAGATATCGTGCTCCCAAAACTGGCGCCTTCACAGCCCACGCCTTGCTATCCCGAAATTACAACGCACGCAAAAACTCCCTCCAGCTGCCAAATCCCGACACGTGAAATCCCCCTTATAACCCTGAGCCAAAAGGGCCGCTAGTTCAAATCGGTGGGGGGTACTTTTGTAACACACCCTACATTTTGGACAAGCGCGTCCCTAAGTCATGCTTCACCCCCTCCCATCGCCCCCTTTTCGCCATTCCAAATCCTAGGCTGCCATAACCTCTCCGCTCCAGCCGCGAAACCCCACCCTCCTCAGTCTACCATGTCACCGCTGCCCAGCCGGAGCCTCTTCCCCGACGACGTCGTCCATCGCAACAGCTCAACATCCCTCGTCCACCTTCTCGGATGAGGTTCCGTCGTCCATCTTGTCGTCCAGCTGGTTCAGCCGCCCCGTCCTCCACCTCCAAGGAGCTGCTCCGATGATCGCCTCGTCTATCACGGCTGCTCCATCCCCACAGCGCCGCCTTAACCTGCTCCACCGGAACTGCAGCATCCTCACCGACTCCTCGGACGAAGCCGAGGCCTACTCGGCGCCACCAAAGAGGTTGTACACTCATCGCATCGCACCTTTTCCTTAACTCGACCTCCCGGCGCCGACGGTGGTCCATCCCGCACCCTCATGGAGCGGCTACCTTGAAGTCGGCACCACGAGCGACATCTCCACGGCGGCTCTCCCCCAGTGCGAGGCCCCTTCAGTGGCGGCGTCCATACCAGCCGGATCTGCTGCTACTGCTCCGGCTCTCGCTCGCTCGCTCGCGCTGCTGCTGCTGCTCCGGCTCTCGCTTGATCGCTCGCTCACCCAGCTGCTGCTGCTGCTCTCCCCCTCGCTCGTGCTACTGCTCTGCTCCGATTAAGCTACACTTCAGTCGACTGAATCAACTTTTGGGTCAGTCGATTTTCAGGGGTTGGGGGGCTCACCGAAGTTAAGGAAGAACCACGCACAGCGGGGATGGGGGCTCGCCGGAGAGGTACCCCACTATCTATCTTAGGTTTCAGGGTGGGGGAGCGGGGGCTAGAGGGCTGACCGGGGCGGCGATGGCGAGTTGTTTCGGGGCGGCGAGGCAGCGCTGGGGCCGGCGGTTCAGCCGGTGGTGGCTGGCGGCTCCGGGGGGGGGTGCAGGTTGAAGATGAATTGCAGACCCTCCCTAAACTACATGTCAAGTGCCTCTCTGCTACCATTGTGTTCAGTTTCGACAGTAGCATTCAGATTCCACAGTAAATTCAGTTTCGACAGTTAAGTTCAGAGTCAACAGTTTTTACCTCATCTGCTGTAGTCAGGTGGTTTTTGGTGATGTTAATTTTACATCCATTTTACATCATCTATTGGAGATGCTATTAGAATCCCACTTGAGATTGACGATGTCGGTCTTGTGCTACTTCAACCTTGACGTCTTACGGCTCACCGGAGCTGCTCCAACGACAGAACGATCCATCACAACAGAGCAGTGCCCTGGACGCCGTCTACAGATTCCTCAGATCTTCCACCAGACCTCCGACATCCACCTCTGCCTCGACTGCCTCAGGGACCAACCCAATGATGCTGAGGTCGACACAACTACGTCAAAGAGGTTGTACACTTGTTGCATCACTTATTACTATACATTCACGTCAATCCATTAGGGCTATTTTGGTTCAATGGAAAAACATAGCAATAGGGAATTTTCCAATGGCACTCTACTATTCAATTATTCATGCATTTTGTTGAAAGGAATGAAGCAAAACATCCACCTGGACCTACTTTTCAAAATCCTATGCATGAAAACAAGACCAAGAGCATTAGTGGAAGAATAACATTCTAACTGTACACGCTTTCATATGGTTTCTCTTTATTTGGCCATGTTTCTTTGTATTCCTCTGCTCTTCCATTTCCTGTAAACCAAACACCCAAGTTGACAGAAATCCTGTGTTTACAAATGCTCTGTTTACCATGTGCATTTTCCTATCCTATTCCTGTGTATTTCCTATCCCTGCGTTTTAAGAATCATGCAAGCCAAATGAGCCCTTACCGAATTACTTCAGTTACAGGTACGTGTCAAGGGGAACTTTGTGTGGTTTGTCCTGCTCCTGCCGCGACGTCGTCCACCTCACCTGAGCTGCTTCATGGACAGAAGCATCCGCCAAACCAGACATCACGACTCCTGACCGTCTTTCGCTGCCTCAGATCTCCTTCCCTGCCGCCGGAACCCACCCCAACGATATCACCATCATTGACTCAGCAGATGAACCTGAGGAGTACATGGGTCCACAAGAGAGGTCGCACTCTTTTGTTTCTGCTTATGTTATGCATTGCTTAAACTTACCTGCTACGTTATCGTCCTGTTTAGCTCTTGGACTCCCAACTCAGGTCCAAATTAATGTTCAAACTTGAGTTCTAAATTAGTTGTGGGGCACATATCGAGGCAGCAATGAATAGTATGTCTGTCTAATATCTGGTTCACCTAGGGTATGCCTATGTTGTTCATCTTGGGTGGGAAACAAATAGTAAAGCAATCATCATCTGTCTTTTTATTAATTTAAAGCAATCATCAGCTTGCTATCATTATTTTTGGATCCATCCACTGGTTGTTACCATCACTCTAAATTTCTACATGCTCTCCTTACATAATCTCACCATATTTTTTCGTATGCATGTCAGATATTGTACACAGTCATGCTGAACATGTAGAGAAAAAGAGAAGAGTTGCACGGTAATACAATGTCATGCAGCCATCGCTCCATGGTGGGTTCAATGGCAAACCCTCCCCACCCCTCTCCAGATTGTAATCCAGCGGAAGATATTTGTTCTGAGGCAAATTCAGATGCCGCTGACCACTCCTATTTACCCCCAAGGTGTTTGCTCTACCTTGGCATGATGATGTTAGTCATATCATGCATATGTTGCCTTGTAGTGCCTACTTTTGACATCATATATGTCATCTTCTTAGTTTAGACATGTTCTGTAATGCCACATGTTTAGTTTCTATATCATATATGGGAATTATGCAGTCTCATGTCTTTTAGCCAGCCATAATATATGTGAAATGTGCAATGCCATCCTGTTTAACCAGGCATCATATATTTGAATGATATCTTGCCCATCCTTTTCTTCATTACATTTCCATTTGTCGACAATGTTTGTATATTAAACAACTCTTCCTGTGAATCAGCCATTTGGGTGGGAGATGGAAAAATCTAGAGTGAAAACAAGGCCTTCAGAGCAGACAGTGCTACCTGTCGAACCAGATCTCTTGTTGGGTCCCGATAGCTCCTCAGAGATGGATTCAGAGACAGATGACCAGTCCTATTCCCCTACTGAGGTGTATGCTCTAACTTGGCATGATTATACTGCTCATATCATGCATACGGTGTCTTGCATTGCATAGTTTAGACATCATATACACAATATTCAACACCATGTTCTTAGTTCAGACATCATATCGAATGCCCTCTGTTTAGCATATAAATCACATATGTGAATTAAATGATGCGATCCTGATTACTTAGATAACATGTAGGTGAATTATGTCATGCGATCCTATTTAGTTATTCATCATATCTTTGAATTATGTTATGCTATGCTATCCAGTTTAGATAGACATCATATATGTGAAATTATGTCATGCTATCCGTTTTAGTTAAACAATATACATGTCAACTATTTCATGCCCTCTTTTTTCCACACTATCTATTGCATCTGTCTCTCATACAATGTCCGTACATTCAACTATGTTTCCTGTTTATCAGCCATTTGAATTGGAGCGGGTGATGCCAGTATCTAGTAGAATAAAAACACGGTCTTCAAATAAAACAGTGCTACCTCTTGGTGGAGATAGCACCCCGGTTGTACATGCACAAGAACCAGCCCTACCACACATAACCCAAACTCTCGCAGATTGTACCCCTACTGCGATGGACAGAGAACCAGCTTCACCCAATCTAACCCCAACCCCAGCCGATAGTAACCCAGTTCCTATTGACACAACACCATCTCCACCACTGAGATCGCAAACAAGAGAAGTTAGTAAGGTAGCTCCAGTGCCCAAAGGGCCAGTACTATCATGGCGAACCCTAACTCCACTAGTTAGTACGCCTATTCCTGTGGAGGAAGCACAACCAGCCAGTCGTAGTTTAGCATCTATCACATTTGATGTTGTTAAATCGTATGTGTGTATCTTCCCATCTTGGAAATATTATACTGAAGATGAAGGAAAATGCCAGTTGCAGGTGTTTGTCTAGGAGTTATGTGTAAGTAATGTTATTCATGGCAATTACTTTGCTTCGTCCCATACACAAATTTTCCCAATTTTCTCTATAGAGAAGGACCAATTTGGAAACTCAGGATGAGGTAACCTGTGCTAATACCTCTGCTATCTTCAAGAATGCTTGGTGGCAGTATCGGAATTACCTGAAGAAAACGTACTTCACCAGCAAAGGAACTCATCAAATTCCCTTGCGTTCTCTTGAGACACATTTACTAGATGATGACTGGGAACGCCTTGTTCTGTACTGGTCCCGAACCAAGAATGTGGTAAGGTCTATGATCTCATTTTCTATTTTAAGTATTATATTCTTGCATCTTACTATACTCTATTCATGTAGAACAAGTGCCTAAACCTGAAGAACAACTGTTCTAATTTAAGATTCCATTGCTATCATAGTTCAAAAAAGCGCTAGGCGTTAATTGTGCGTTTTGCCACCGCCTTGCACTTTACTAACCAAAGCGCATGCTTATGCGCAGTTATGCACAGATTAAGCGTAGTTATGCGCAATGCGTTTTGCCAATGCTTAGAGCCTAGGCGCGCTTAAGCGCTCGCTTAGGCGCGCCTTTTTTAACTATGATTGCTTTGCTCTTGTATCACTGTATTTACTGATACAAACTTATTTTTAAATTAAAGGATCCAATCGAAACTCCAATGGCACAGCAGGTATGTTCACGCATGTTTCTTTAACAGGTTTGCTCTTATCATAGCATGTTTCTTTAACAGTTGACTTTCATATCATGCACATTACTAGCATCACAACAGAGCCAATAGTGTTGTTGTACATGTAGACCCGTGGTACCCATCTGAAATCTTGTTGTGCCGTGTAGTTTCCCACGCTTTGTATTCTTTCACTGCTGCTTTGTCTTAAACTGATATGATTTGAACCGTGTCTCTATTTTGATTTGGCAAGACAATGAAGTGACCATAGGACATAGATATATGTTTGTTTGATGCTTTTATTATGTACTAGTACTTGGCAATAGAAGACTTGGTAGTTTAATCCTGTCCACCTTACTAATGAACTGGTTCACTGAAATGAGTTTCATATACTAGTACATACTAAACTTGTTATGTGTCTGCTTGTTTCTTCTTTTAGAATGCTGATAGAATATTGGGGAAGAGTGCCTTATTAAGCAATGGTAAAGGAAGTAATGCAGATAAGGTTCAGGATAGTGACACATCCTTGTTGGTCTCCAACAAAGCTGATAAAACAGCTAAGGAAGACTATCTTGAAGACAGCGAGACAACCCCAAAGTCCTATCTTGGTTTAGTGTTCGAGTTACTGGCCACTACCGCTTGCACAAGCTATTCAAACTCACTGTCTGAATCAGTTCGGTTTCTTGAGTCTCAACTACAAGCTGAAAGACATCGATCAGCTATGCTGCGACAAGAAGCAGAAGGACTGCGGAAGTCCCTGGAGCATTAAGTTGCATACTTTCTTGTGCAACAGCAAGCGTTGGAGGATTTTAGTGCCAAACAGGACAAATCTAATTAGCTTGCTAAGCTTATTGCCATCATGGTGGGTACCCAGGATAACGTTTCTTGAGCTCTTCTGAAGTTGTTTCAGTTATGCTCTTGTTTTGCTGCCGCGTTTATTTGCACTAGTGGCCAATTTTGATGGCCAGTGTATGTAATACGCTGCTTTGTTCCCTATATTTGCACTGGTGGCGAACTTTGATGCCCAGTGGATGTAATATGTGTAATAGCGGTAATAGGCTAGCCTTAATTGCTTGCTTATTTATTTCCTTATTGTCTTGTTTAGTTGTTTGCTTGTAGTCACTGCAGTTCTTTTTCTGTGTTTTTCTAGTGGCTACAATAGCCTATTTTTGGTAACTAGGCCAAAATAATCATGGCAACACACGGACTGTTGTAACCATGGGCCTCCTGCAGGCCATATGATCCATGGGCCTTCGTTTGGCCGTAGGACCATTGGCCTTCTATACAGGCCGAAGGATCCATCGGCCTTCTATATGGGCCTTAGGGATCAATGGGCCTTCCACGGGCTGTAGGGTCCATGGGCCTTCTACGGGACGTACGATCCATGGGCCTTCTACGGGCCATACTATCCATGGGCCTCATACGGGCCGTACTATCCATGGGCCTCATACGGGCCGTAGGATCCATGGGCCTTCTACGGGGCGTATCATCATTCCGCCAATCATGGGTCGTACTATTCGTGGACCATAACGGGTTGTTAATAGGCCGTATTTGATAATTCTATGAAAACAGCCCAACGGGTTTTTTGACATGAAAATGGCCCAACGTATTAACGGTCCGCAAACGGGCTGACTGTAACGATGGGTTGAATTTGGCCGACAAGAAGAAAATGACAGTAACGGACCATATGTAACCGAATGCTGCAAGTGAGCCCAAGAATCAATGGGCCGTGAGAAGGCCGAAAGATAACTTGGGCTGGAAACGGCCCAATGGAATAACGGGCCGTTAATGGGTATAAAGTGATACACTGTTCATTACGGGCCAGTTTCACCACAGGCCGTTAATGGGCCAAGAGTTACAAAGGTCCTCACATGGGCTGAAAGAAGTCATGGGCCACACCTGGGCCGGAAGTTGAAACTGGCTGAATAATATTGGACGGCCCAGATGACGCTACTGGGCCTAATTCGGATAGGGCGTAACGGGCCCTGGGTTAGCGGGGTGTAAATGGGCTATATGCGAACAAGCCGTTAACAGGCTTTCCGTGGGGCGGCCCGCCATCTTTTGACCAAGTCAAACGGGTCGGCCTTTTCACAGGAATGGGCCTCTGTTGGGCCGTGCCACGTGTCGCCGTATCATAGGCGCCTTCGGTCCAATGAGCGGATGACATCTGTCCCAACGGTGAGCCGACACGTGTTTCCTCCAGCCAATGATGATTTTACACGTGGAAAATCCCCATTGGTCATGGCTGTTAACGGGTTATCGGATCCAAAACCCGACCCGATAGCTTAACGGCGTTCCATTACGGTGGATGCCACGTGTCGGTCACCCTTGACGAAAGCACTTCTGTGACGCGCGATTTATCGTCATGGAAGTGGACACTTTCGTGATGATAATTTTGGTAATGTCATGGAACACTTCTACGACAGCACAGGTATGACTATCTTGATTCTGTCATAAATTTGTCATGGATGTACATGCATGACAAAAAACGCGACGGATACGTCTCCAACGTATCTATAATTTTTGATTACTCCATGCTACTTTGTCTACTGTTTGGACTATATTGGGCTTTATTTTCCACTTTTATATTATTTTTGGGACTAACCTATTAACCGGAGGCCCAGCCCAGAATTGCTGTTTTTGCCTATTTCAGTATTTCGAAGAAACAGAATATCAAACGGAGTCCAAACGGAATAAAACCTTCGGGAACGTGATTTTCCAACCGAACGTGATCCAGGATACTTGGACCCTACTCCAAGAAGTTTCCGAGGAGGCCACGAGGGTGGAGGGCGCGCCCCCCTGGGCGCGCCCCCTACCTCGTGGGCCCCTCGGAGCTCCACCGACATACTGCTTCCTCCTATATATACCTACGTACCCCCGTCAGATCAGATACGGAGCCAAAAACCTAATTCCACCGCCGCAACCTTCTGTATCCGCGAGATCCCATCTTGGGGCCTGTTCCGGAGCTCCGCCGGAGAGGGCATCTACCATGGAGGGCTTCTACATCAACACCATAGCCTCTCCGATGAAGTGTGAGTAGTTTACTTCAAACCTTCGGGTCCATAGTTATTAGCTAGATGGCTTCTTCTCTCTTTTTGGATCTCAATACAATGTTCTCCCCCTCTCTTGTGGAGATCTATTCGATGTAATCTTCTTTTTTGCGGTGTGTTTGTTGAGACCGATGAATCGTGGGTTTCTGATCCAGCTTATCTATGAACAATATTTGATTCTTCTCTGAATTTTTTTATCTATGATTGAGTTATCTTTGCAAGTCTCTTCGAATTATCTTTGTGGTTTGGCCAACTAGATTGGTAGTTCTTGCAATGGGAGAAGTGTTTAGCTTTGGTTTCAATCTTGCGGTGTCCTTACTCAGTGACAGAAAGAGTTGCAAGGCACGTATTGTATTGTTGCCATCGAGGATAACAAGATGGGATTTTTATCATATTGCATGAATTTATCCCTCTACATCATGTCATCTTGCTTACGACGTTACTCTGTTTTTACTTAATACTCTAGATGCATGCTGGATAGAGGTCGATGAGTGGAGTAATAGTAGTAGATGCAGAATCGTTTCGATCTACTTGTTTTGGACGTGATGCCTATATACATGATCATACCTAGATATTCTCATAATTATTCACTTTTCTATCAATTGCTCAACAGTAATTTGTTCACCCACCGTAGAATACTTATGCTCTTTAGAGAAGCCACTAGTGAAACCTATGGCCCCCGGGTCTATTCTCATCATATCAATCTCCATTACTTTATTTACTTGCTTTGTTTTACTTTGCCTTTTACTTTTTACTTTGCATCTATCTATCAAAAATACCAAAAATATTATCTCTATCAGATCTCACTCTCGTAAGTGACCGTGAAGGGATTGACAACCCCTAAGCGTTGGTTGCGAGTTGCTATCATTTTGTGTAGGTACGAGGGACTTGTGCGTGGTCGCCTACTGGATTGATACCTTGGTTCTCAAAGACCGAGGGAAATACTTACGCTACTTTACTACATCATCCTCTCCTCTTCGGGGAAATCCAACGCAATGCTCAAGAGGTAGCAGCGACCTACTGTGACAAACACGTATCATCACAGAAGTGTATTTTTTTGTAGTGCAAAGAGCTTCCCTAGCGGCACCCGACGAGTCGTCCGGAGTTTGATATGTAGAAAAGAGGGATGGCTCTAGAGGGGTCGAAGTAGTTGCCGGGTCGGATGAGTGGAGTTGCACCAGTGCAGCAGGCATCTGTGCAGTCGACCCCGACGGACAATCAGTCGTCAACGAGTTAGCAAATGTGACGTTAGTCCGAACTATCGCCTCAAGCGCCGGTGTCGACTGAGGGATTTGGACTTAAAGTCTCCTCCTGCTCGAACCTCCACTCTTCTTCTTCCTCTCCTGTAGAGGCACTTCTTCTTCGTCGTCGTTAGGAAGCACAACGATGTCTTGTGGAGCTACATAAGAAGAGAAGTTTCAAATTTTCAGTCAATCGACCAACCACTCAGTCAAACAGAACTAGGTTGGATGAACTTACCAGCTCATGAGGTGGCTTCTTCGTCTCCTGGTGCCTTGTCAACGTCCATGTCAGTGGCAGCAGAGGTGGGGCTGGAAGGACACAGGAACTTGTTTGTCAGATCAAGAAAACCTTCAGTCGACTTATAGAAACACAAACAAGATACCCACCCTGAGGCAACGGGGACGTCTATCTTGATTCATGGCAATGTCTTCCGGGTCTGGGAGGGGGCAACTTTAGGCTGCTTGGCCACCTTCTCCATTGGCTCCGGAGTCGACGTCCGAGTGCGCTTCTGAGTACTGACACTCGGGCCCACGCCTTTCCCGCGCTCGCTGACCGGATCATGCTGCTGTTTGGATCGATGTTCGGAGCATGGCGGCGAGTCGACTTCCTCCTCCTTGTACGATCCCTCGCTCTCCTCCTCCTTGTCGTCTCCCTGGGAATCCCACTCGGCACTATCCTCTGCGCTGTCCTCCCCCTCCTGGGCCTGTTCCAAAGCCTATTCACCATTGGGCATCAAATGCATCTCAATGAACACCTGCAGAACAAATTGGTCGAACGAGAGTCGGTCAATATCAAGTGCAGTCGGAGCATGAATGAGAAGGAGTCGGAACGAAAAGCGTACCTTGTCGGGTGGGTTTACGCTGCTAAAGGGAACGACTCGCCTAGATCCTCTGGGATTGTCCTGATTGCCTGTGATGCTCCTCAGCCACAAGGCTACTGTTTCGGACGACACTTCTTCCGGATGGGCCCGATTGGTGTCGTCCGGCCCGGAATACAGCCACATTGGGTGATCGCGGGCCTCGAGAGGCTGGATGCGTCGACTGAGGAACACCTCCAACAGATCCAGACCCGTAACGCCATCATTGATAAGCTAAACCACCCTATCCACCAACATCCTCGTCTCCATGGTCTCACCAGCAGTCACTTTCAGTGGAGCAGGAGTCTGGACTCGGTCAAACGAGAAGTGGAGGAGGCCAGTCGACTGACCTGGAGTCGCGACATCTTGGCAATAGAACCAAGTCGACTGCCAGCCTCTAACAAAGTCAGGAAGGGTCATGGCAGGAAAGGCACTCCCTTTTCTCTTTTGGATACCTAAACCCCCACACATCTGGATGACATGGGTTTTCGAGTCACTCGACTTCGCCTTTTTTACCGATTGGGAACGAATGGTGAAGATGTGTTTGAAAAGACCCCAGTGCGGTCGACACCCCAAGAAGTTCTCGCACATCAACACGAAAGCGGCTAAATGCGTGATGGTTTTCGGGGAGAAATGGTGGAGGCGAGCATCAAAAAAGTTCAGAAACCCCCGAAAGAAAGGATGCGGGGGAAGAGAAAAGCCGCGGTCGACGTGGGTAGCGAGCAGAACGCACTCACCCGGTCGAGGTTGAGGACTCATCTCCCCCTCCGGCAGCCTCGCTACTCCCTTGGCGATTAACCCTGAATCCACCAGCTTGTCCAGGTCCACCCGCCGAATCGAAGACCGGATCCAATCGCCCTGGATCCAGCCCGGCGGCAGCCTCGCGCGCGACGATGACCCATGTTGTTGCTTCTTGCCCTTCGCCACCTCCTTCGTCTTCTTTGCGCGCTCTAGCGCCGCCGTCTTGTCCTTCATCATGGCGACGGGGCACCCGCATTGGAGCGGAAGAGTAAGGTGCGGCAGAGAAGCAGAGAAAGAAGGAGGAAGAGAAGATGCGCACAGTGCGGACGCCTCGGTCCGGTCACCTTATAAGAGATCATTTCCGAGTGACTGACGCATGGGGCCGGACGATCCCGTCAAATCCCGCAACAGTCGCGCGCAGCGTACGTGGCGAAAAAGGCGGCGCAGGAATTGAGGAACCACTGCTTATCCGCTCCGCCCACTTCGGCACCCCCCGTCCGGCGCGCTTCCCTGAAATTTCGTATCCTGTGAAATCCGGGATACACTGCAGACAAACGCGCCCAGGATCCCGTGCTCCAACACACCACTCGGCACATGAGATCAACAGTTCACTCGACTGTCCGCTGAATGGATCAAGGCGACTGAGTCGACATCAAATACCAACACAGGCGTTCAGACTTACAGAAAGCACTCTCGAGGTCCCGAAGCTCGGAACAGGTTCAATTTCAGCCTACTTTGCACTCGCACCTTAATCCATTCGGGGGCTACTGATGAGGATACATACCTGGGTTAGGGTCATAGGCCTGACCTACACGTCCTACCCAAGGTCACTACCCCAGAAGATAAGAAGACCAAGAATCCACTCGACGATGCAATCACTCGACCGTCATTCCTTACCTTCACTCGACCATATGGGAATCACTCGACTATGTCGAAGACCAGGAGTCGGTAGGATGTACAACGGTCGGGCATTCACTCCTTAGTCTTCGTGAGCATTAAGAACATTTAAGACTGCGGTTACCTGTAACGCCCCCACTTTATGTACATTAAGCCCTTTGTAATGGAGGTGGGCGGGGGTCCTGGCGCACTCTATATAAGCCACCCCCTCCTCTAGCACAAGGGTTCGCACCCCCTGTAATTCAACACACATAATCCAACCGACCGCCTCCGGGCACCGAGACGTAGGGCTATTACTTCCTCCGAGAAGGGCCTGAACTCGTAAATCTCGTGTGTACATCTTTGCCATAGCTAAGATCTTGCCTCTCCATACCTACCCCCCTTTCTACTGTCAGCCTTAGAACCATGACACTGACTCCTGCCTGCATCTACTATTGTTGCTCCACACATTGACAGCTATCCAACATGCATTTAGAGTATTAAGTTCATAAAGAACAGAGTAACGCCTTAAGTAAGGTGACATGATGTAGAGGAATTAACTCAAGCAATATGATAAAAAAACCATATTTTTATCCTCGATGGCAACAATTCAATACGTGTCTCGCTACCCCTACTTTGTCACTAGGTGAAATCATGCAAGATTGAACCCAAAGCTAAGCACCTCTCCCATTGCAAGAAAAACCAATCTAGTTGACCAAACCAAACTGATAATTCGAAGAGAAATACAAAGATACCAAATCATGCATATAAGAATTCAGAGAAGATTCAAATAATATTTGTAGATAAGCTGATCATAAAACAACAATTCATCGAATCTCGACAAAGATGCCGCAAAAGAAGATTACATTGGATAGATCTCCAAGAACATCAAGGAGAACATGGTCTTGAGAATCAAAGAGAGAGAAGAAGCCATCTAGCTACTAGCTATGGACCTGTAGGTCTGAGGTAAACTACTCACGCTTCATCGGAAGGGCAATAGAGTTGATGTAGATGCCCTCCATGATCGAATCCCCCTCTGATAGGATGCCGGAAAAGGCCCCAAGATGGGGTCTCACGGGAACAGAAGGTTGCGGCGGTGGAAAAGTGTTTTTGTGGATGCTTCTGAGGGTTTTGGGATATATGTGAATATATAGGAGGAAGATCTAGGTCAGGAGGTCACCGAGGGGCCCACATGGTAGGGGGACACGCCCTCCACCCTTGCCACCAGCTCATGTCTCTTCTAAATTGAACTCCAAGTCTCCTAGGTGTCTTCTGGTCCAAGAAAAATCATCGTGAAATTTTATTCCATTTGGACTCCGTTTAGTATTCATTTCCTCGAAGCTAAAAAACAAGGAAAAAAACAGAAACTGACACTGGGCTCTACGTTAATAGGTTAGTCCCAAAAATAATATAAAATAGCATATTAATGCATATAAAACATCCAAAAATAATAATATAATAGCATGGAACAATAAAAAAATATAGATACGTTGGAGACGTATCAAGCAACCCCAAGCTTAATTCCTGCTCGTCGTCGAGTAGGCAAATGATAAAAATAGAATTTTTGATGTGGAATGCTACCTAACATATTTATCCATGTATTTTTTTTTCATTGTGGCATGAATGTTCAGATCCATAAGATTCAAAACAAAAGTTTAATATTGACATAAAAACAATAATACTTCAAGCATACTAAAAAGCAATCATGTCTTCTCAAAATAACATGGCCAAAGAAAGTTATCCCTACAAATTCATATGGTCTGGCTATGGTCCATCTTCATCACACAAAGTATTCATATCATGCACAACCACGGTTTTAGCAAAGCAATTGTTTCATAGTTTAGTATTCTCAATCCTTTTCAACTTTCACGCAATACATGAGCGTGAGCCATGGACATAGCACTATAAGTGGAATATAATATGGTGGTTGTGGAGAAGACAAAAATAAGGAGATAGTCTCACATCAACTAGGCATATCAATGGGTTATGGAGATGCCCATCAATAGATATCAATGCGAGCGAGTAGGGATTGCCATGCAACAGATGCACTAGAACTATAAGTTTATGAAAGCTCAAAAAAGAAACTAAGTGGGGGTGCATCCAACTTGCTTGCTCATGAAGACCCAGGGCATTTGAGGAATCCCATCGTTGGAATATACAAGCCAAGTTCTATAATGAAAAATTCCAACTAGTATATGAAAGTGACAAAATAAGAGACTCTCTATCATGAAGATCATGGTGCTACTTTGAAGCACACGTGTGGAAAAAGGATAGTAATATTGCCCCTCCTCTCTTTTCTCTCTTTTTTTCACCTTTTTTTGATTGGCTTCTGTGGCCTCTTTTTTTATTTGGGCTTCTTTGGCCTATTTTATTTTGATTTCCTCACATGGGACAATGTTCTAATAATGATGATCATCACACTTTTATTTACTTACAACTCAATACTAGAACAAAATATGAGTCTATGTGAATGCCTCCGGCGGTGTACCGGGATGTGCAATGACTCAAGAGTGACATGTATGAAAAATTAGGAACGACGTCTTTGCCACAAAAACTATGTCAACTACATGATCATGCAAAGCAACATGACAATGATGAAGCGTGTCATAATAAAATGGAACGGTGGAAAGTTGCATACCAATATATCTCGGAATGGCTATGGAAATGCCATAATAGGTAGGTATGGTGGCTGTTTTGAGGAATGTATATGGTGGGTGTATGGCACTGGCAAAAATTGCGCGGTACTAGAGAGGCTAGCAATGGTGGAAGGGTGAGAGTGCATATAATCCATGGACTCAACATTAGTCATAAAGAACTTACATACTTATTGCAAAAGTCTATTAGCTATCGAAACAAAGTACTACATGCATGCTCCTATGGGAAGGGTTGGTCGGAGTTAACCATCGTGTGATCCCAACCTCCACACAAAGGATGACAATTAATAAATAAATCATGCTCCGACTTCGTTACATAACGGTTCACCATACATGCATGTTACTGGAATCACAAAATTTAACACAAGTATTCTTACCAATCCACAATTACTCACTAGCATGACTCTAATATCACCATCCTCACATCTCAAAACAATCCTAAGGAATCAAACTTCTCATAGTATTCGATGCACTTTATATGAAAGTTTTTATTATATCCCTCTTGGATGTCTCTCGTATTAGGACTAAATTCATAACCTAAGCAAATTACCATGCTTTATAGAGATACTATCAAAATAATATAAGTGAAGCATGATAGTTCAACAATTTCTATAAAATAAAGCCACCGCGGTGCTCTAAAAAGGTATAAGTGAAGCACTAGAGCAAAATTGCCCAGCTCAAAAGATATAATTGAAGCACATAGAGTATTCTAATAAATCACGATTCATGCGTGTCCCTCTCAAAAGGTGTGTACAACAAGGATGATTGTGGTAAATGAAAAAGCAAAGACTCATTTCATACAAGATGCTCCAAGCAAAACACATATCATGTGGTGAGTAAAAATATAGCCTCAAGTAAAGATACCGATAGACGAAGATGAAAGAGGGGATGCCTTCCGGGGCATCCCCAAGCTTAGGCTCTTGTTTATCCTTGATATTACCTTGGGGTGCCTTGGGCATCCCCACGCTTAGGCTCTTGCCACTCCTGATTCCATAGTCCATCAAATCTTTACCCAAAACTTGAAAACTTCACAACACAAAACTCAACAGAAAACTCATGAGATCCGTTAGTATAAGAAAATAAATCACCACTTTATGGTACTGTTGTGAAATCATTCTTTTATTTACATTAGTGTAATATATACTGTATTCCAACTTCTCCATGGTTCATACCCCCCGATACTACCCATAGATTCATCAAAATAAGCAAACAACACATAGAAAACAGGATCTATCAAAAACAGAACAATCTGTAGTAATCAGAGAACTTCGTATACTTCTGTAACTCCAACAATTTTTAAAAATTAGTAAAACCTGGGAAATTTGTATATCAAACTTATGTAAAAAATTCAGATCAAAAGCACGCGTTTGTGAATTATGTAAATTATTTTTCTGGGTGCAAAAGTTTCTATTTTTCAGCAAGATCAAATCAACTTTCACTGTAAGCCATCCCAAAGGTCTTACTTGGCACAAATACTAATTAAAACACAAAAACACATGTAACCAAAGGCTAGATGAATTATTTGTTGAAAAACATAAACAAAAAAAATCAAGAAAGAAAATAAAATTGGGTTGCCTCCCAACAAGCGCTATTCGTTAAAGCCTTTTAGCTAGGCATTGCTAATTTTAATGATGCTCACATGAAAGTCAAGAATTGAAGCACAAAGAGAGCACCATAAAACACGTGACAAACACATCTAAGTCTAACATACTTCCTATGCATATGCACTATATAAGCAAACAGATTATCAAGGAAAGCAAAAACTAGTATATGCAAGGAACAAGAAAGAGACGATAGCAATCTCAACATGAATAGAGGTAATTTAGTAACATGAAAATTTCTACAACCATATTTTCCTATCTCAAAATAATTATATGTAGGATCATAAGCAAATTCAACAATATAGGTATCACATAACATATTCTCAACACGATCCACATGCATGCGAAGTTGACACTCTTCCAAAATAGTGGGATTAACATTAACTAAAGTCACGACCTCTCCAAACCCACTTTTATCAAAAAATTCGTACGATTGAACATTCTCCAAATATGTGGGATCTAAAGTTGACACTCATCCAAGCTCACTTTCAGTATTATTGCAAACTTTATTATCAATCTCATATTCAGTATGGGGCTTAAATAAATTTTCAAGATCATAAGAAGAATCACCCCAATCATGATCATTGCAACAAGTAATGGACATAGCAAAACTAGTATCCCCAAGCTTAGGGTTTTGCATATCTTTAACACAACTAACATTAATGAATTTATAATAACATGATTGCAATAATGCTTTTGATTCAAGGAACTATCAAGTATGGGTCCAATAGCAACAATCTCATGTTTAACATAAGAGACTATAGCAAATTCATCTCCATAAGCATAATTAATACTGGCATCATGGCCATAAAAATAGCAAGCATCATGTTCATCAAGGGAAGATATCTTAATCAAATCAACGGAATCATAATTATCTATAGATTCATGCATATCATTATTTTCTTCCAAAGCAACAATCATTCTCTCAATAAATTCTTTGACATAGACATTATGATCTTAGTTTTTATATCAATATTTAAGTATATGATTCGGCCATATGGTGCAACAAGCTTGTCAACATCCAGAAGCAATACAAGATCATTGGCAATGGGCAGGAGAAGGACTCCGTGGTTGACCTCGCCGAGACCATCATCAACCCCTGCTACGCCAACATGAAAGAAGACAACGATACCAAGGAGCTCCAGCGGCCACCCTGCATCCGAACAAGTCAACCCTCGTACTCCCCTCCGCCTGCGTCTTCCCCCGCTCCGGTTCGTTCGGTCCATGGTCTCAACGTCGTCCTCTGCCTTGGTGCTCTTGCCGTGGCGCCGCCGTCTGTTGTTCCCAACATGGTCAGCAAAAGAAGAGGAATCGGGAGACAACTATTCGTCGAGAGGCTGACAGTCCCGGGCCCACCAGGTCCATGGCCTAGGTTTTGTTGTTTAACATGGGCAGCCCATGACATGTTTCAACGGTTTCTGGATCAAGCGACCTCTCGGCCTCCCAACCTAGCTTGTCTGTAACATCAGCAGCCCAAGTTATGTTTGTTTTTTCAAGACGACGCACAGCTCAGTTCTATTTTTCTATAAGAATGCAAAACTGAACCTATGTTTTCCCTTCAATAATAGTATATATATATTAATAATTCTATTACATATTATATATATATAATAGAAACAACATAATGTTCCATTAAACCTATCGTTCGTCCAACCATTTTATAGACCTTCCAACTTCCTTTATTTTTGGTTTTCATTAATCCTATATCTGAATTTTCTTCCACTTTCTTTTTCAATGTAAACTGAGTGCTCTTGCCGCGGCGCCGCCATCTGTTGTTCCCAACATGGTCAGCAAAACAAGAGAAATCAGGAGACAACTGTTCGTCGAGAGGCTGACAGTCCCGAGCCCACCAGGTCCATGGCCTAGGTTTTGTTGTTTAACATTGGCACCCCATGACATGTTTCAATGGTTTTTGGATCAAGCGACCTCTGGGCCTCCCAACCTAGCTTGTCTATAACATCAGCAGCCCAAGTTGTGTTTGTTTTTTCAAGACGACGCACAACTCAGTTCTATTTTTCTATAAGAATGCAAAACTGAACCTATGTTTTCCCTTCAATAATAGTATATATATATATAGGGTGGGTCTATTATGATAACACCCCTTAAGACCCTTATTCTGCACACCGAATCGCTTATTCTGCTAACACTCCATCGTACAGTGCACAACAAACCGAACCGCATCGAGAGCAGAAAAAAAACCCACCCCACCCCCTCCACCTTCTTTCTCCCGCACCCATCCCACTCCCTCCACCTTATCCCCCGTGACCCAAACCGACTGCCCTCCTGGATCCTCCCTGGCTGCGCCATGGCGCCCTGCCTCCCCGGATCCACTACCTCCCCGCCCGCCCCGGCCACCACCCACCATCGCCTGCCACCCCCTCATCT
>NC_041381.1:481160528-481172912 GCF_002162155.2 Triticum dicoccoides | reverse complement strand
ACGACCCCATTAGGCTTGCTGGCGCATGCGATTCGACCGATTTCCCACACCATAGGCGAGCGCCGCCCTCCCCTCGCGCTAGACGGATCCGACAAGACCCCTGCAATGCCTCCCATGTCCGTTCTGTGGCGGAGAGGTTCCCCGCGCTGCCGCTGCACCTCCTGCCCCGCGCCGCCGCTGCATCTCCCATCGACCGGCCGCCCCGACCCTGGCCACTGCTGCTGCTCGATCTGGGCGGCTCGGTGCACCATCGCCGCTGCACACCGCAACCCCAGAGAGCAACCTCTCCTCAGTGGTGGATGGGCTCCGACCCTGGCCACTGCTGCCGCTCGACCGGCCGCCCTGACCTAGGCCACTGCTGCTGCTCGATCTAGGCTGCTCGGTGAACCATCGCGGCTGAACACTGCAGCCCCAGAGAGCAACCTCTCCTCAGCGGTGGATGGGCTCCAACAGCCACGTCGTCCAGCTCGCCGGTGTGCTAGATCGGGCATCCCCGTGTGGCCCTCGTCTCCAAGATCGGTGTGGAGTGCACGTCACTGGAAGCCTTGTTGTGGAGCAGCCAAGGGCTCCCCTCACTTAGCGTGCAGCCCGCCGGGGCAACCCACGCAGTTCATCCCCCCACGCGCCCAAGTTCTACAGTGGACGAGAATTGTAAAGAAAATCATTGCAGTTCGTTAGGCACTAATGCTGTTGATGTGTTTCCGGTTTATTTCTTGTAGTCCTAGGAGATTGAAGCAGTGCCTCTGATTCCCTCTTCCCTTATTGCAGGAAATTTCCTAGTGGATTTTTGTTGTCAGTTTTGGTGTATTTTTAGATTACTGTCAGTTTTGGTGTATTCAGCCCAAAATATTTCCTAGTGCAGTCGGCATGCTGTGCGTACAGTCCCGACGGTGTGGGCGTGCCATTCACTTGGAGCAGCCTGGCTGTTCATTTTGCCATGTGCTATTGTTCATTTTCCTCTGTTTCCCTCAGTTAACTTTAAAAAAATATTACGGTTGACTTGGATGCAAATTCACTTCTTTTTTTAGAAAACGAGGAAACACATGATGCAGTACACGAACCTTGATCATGTAGTACACTAACCTTGATCATGTAGTCTGCATGCACCTAAACAAATTGAGGGTGCCCATGTGAAACCACGACACAGGTTAAATTTCAGGGTACACACGGTGGTGGATAAAAAACAAAAAAGAAACCAAGCAGAAAAAACAGTGTGGTTCACTCGCCTTGTCCTTGCAGTTCACTCGCCTCATCCTCGCACTGCGAAAGAATTTATAAAATTATAAAGAAAACAAAATATGTGTGTGGTTCATTTTGTAGTGTGTTTGGTCCTCGGATGTGGTTCACTTTCGAGAGTGATGCTGTTCACTTGCCCCAACATGAAAATGCAAAAACAAAATAGCGAAACAACAAGATGCTAATGCGGTTCACTTTGATATATGCCGCCGCTCACTTGCTCTTGTCTTTATGGTCCACTCTCGTTCATAGAAGAAAGTTCAAAAAAATACAACAAAAACAAAAACCCGAATGGGAAAATTTACACCTCACAAAAAAATCATGCAGTGCACTTGTCGGTCTGATGAAGTGCGGTTTTAGTCTGAAAGGAGTGTAGTTTTCTGTCTGATGCAGTACACGCGTCGATTTTAGGTGTTGCGAAAAACAGAGTGTCCGCATTTCGGTAATTTAAAACTGCTCTTAAACCGTAACGAATTAGAGAGAGTGTTCTACATGAAAAAGTTTTGTCTCATCGATATCTTTCCAACGGCGTACGATTTGAATCATTTCGACCAACGGTTTGTAAAAAAATCACGAAAAACGGCCACTGCCTCTCGTCTTCCGTTGCACGATTTTCAAAATTAACTTAAAACCATAAGGAATCTCAAAAATATTTCAACATATGAAAGTCTTCTCATTCGTAGATTTCCAACGACATATCACACGCCTCATTTTGACAAACCGTTCAAAAACTGGAGCAAAAACAGTACCGAAAATTTTAAAAAACTTGAAAAATAGAATTCCGCGATTCAGTAAATTTGAAACTTCTCTTAAACCGTAACGAATTAGAGAAATATTTATATATGAAAAAGATGCGCCTCGACGATATCTATCCAACGGCGTATCATTTGCTTCATTCTGACAAGCGATTTAGAAAAAAGCGCGAAAAATGCTCGCTGCCACTCATCATCCGCCGCACCATTTTCAAAACTGCTCTTAAACCGTGTGGAATCTCGAAAAGTGTTCAACATGTCGAAGTTGCGCCTAATCCATAGCTTTTCAATGGTATATTACACGCCTCATTCCGATAAACGGTTAAAAAATTAGAGTGAAAACAGTACCGAAAAAATAACGCGTGCAGTTTTTTCTGACGAGAAGTTCACTAGTCTCTATTGCAGTGCTCGTCGTCAAAATGATGCAGTGCGCTTCTGTTGAGCGTGCAGTGCCGAAGTGGTGTGCAGAATAGTTATTCTGCTAATATTAGCAGAATAGACCGTCTATATATATTCTGCTAATATTCTGCTAAACACTATTCTAATCACAGGATGAGAATAATATTCTGATCACAACCTGACATGCCCCGCTAGTAGTACGTTGAACTTCCGTGTGAACTAGGTTGAACTTCCGCCAACATTGCCCAAATGGGGCGATATACCGTTGGAAAGCTATGGACACCAGTATCATGACCCAACTTAAATTTTTGGCAAAATGTAAGCGGTTTAAGAGCAGTTTTGAAAACCGTTTTTTCTTCACATAAAAAAATGTGAATTATATTTTCTATTGCATTTCTAAACCGTTTATCAGAATGAGGCGTATAATATGGCATTGGAAAGCTGCTGCAAAACCGCTACTTCCACATGTTGAAACTTTTCTCTAATTCTCTATGTTTAAAGAGTAATTTGAAAAAACGTAAAATTTCGTAAACTGAACAGCCGAGTTCGTATTTTCAACGTCATTTCTAAATGACTAATTCAATTGAGGCATATGATATGGCATTGGAAAGCTTATGAAAATGCGCTACTCTTTCATTTTGAAAGTTTTTTCTAATTTTGAAAGGTTTAAAAGTAATTTAGAGAACGGTACAAGTCCTACCGAGTTCATATTTTCGAGATAATTTTTTAATCGTGCGTCCGAATGTAGCAAATGATATGGCGTTAGAAAGCTTGAATAAATGTGAAACTTTTTGGTATGTAGTATTTCTCCCAATTATTTACGGTTTTAAGTCAGTTTCGAAAATGGCGAAAAACGTATTTTTGCCGTATTTTCTACAAACTTTATCGGAATGGCGCAAATAATATACCGCTGAAAAGCTAAGGAAAATGCGAAATTTTTCATGTTGACAGTTTTCTCTGATTCCTAGCCATTTTCAAGTAATTTCAAAAACCGCGAGATCATTCGTTCTGCCTTTATCGCGAAACAGACTCGCCAAAATGCATCGCATGAAGTACTTGAACTTCTCGGTATGAAACCTTGAACTTCACTCTGTTTTTCACGTGCGTCTTTCCTCGTATATCTCTATCCACAGCTCCTAGCTCTACATCCACTCACCGGAATTGAGCAAGTGATATACCGATGGAAAGCTGCTGTAAACACACAACTTTCCCATGTTGATCATTTTTTCATACTCGCAACGATTTTAAAAGTTTTTCATGTGAAATTCATTCAGCGTAGTAGTTGAACTTCATGCTATTTTCACGTTGAATTTTTGTGACGTATTTTTGTTTGTACACGCGCCTGAACTTCCCTCTGTACGAATCCGACCTTCGGGCTATCTTTGCAACCGTCGCTTCCCCCGCGAATTTTTCTGGTTAGTAATGTTCTATATGATGTTAGTGTAATCTAGAAATGTTTTTTAGCAACTATATACCGGTTTAAATAGAAATCTCACTCGCTGGCGGATATTGCTCTCGGGTCGTGATGAAATTGCGTTTTTTGCAATTTTACTGCCTGAGTTGTTCGACCTGAACTTCCCCTAGTGCTAGGTTGAACTTCCGTCAACATTGACCAAATGGGGCTTGCAATATACCATTGGAAAGCTATAGACACCAGTATCATGACCCAACTTAAAATTTTGGCAAAATGTAAGTGGTTTAAGAGCAGTTTTGAAAATCATTTTTTCTTCATACAAAAAACATGAATCATATTTTCGATCGCATTTCTAAACCGTTTATCGGAATGAGGCAAATAGTATGGCGTTTGAAACTGCTGTAAAACCGCTCCTTCCACATGCTGAAAGTTTTTTCTAATTCCCTATGGTTAAAAAGTAATGTGGAAAATCGTAAAGTTTCACAAACTGAACAACCGAGTTCGTATTTTCGATGCCATTTCTAAATGCCTAATCCAATTGTGATAAATGATATGGCATTGGAAAGCTTATGAAAATGCGCTTTTTTCTCATGTTGAAAGTTTTTTTCTAATTTTGAATGGTCTAAGAGTAATTTAGAAAAGGATACAAGTTCTACCAAGTTTGTATTTTCGATCTATTTTTTTAATCATACATCCGAATGTAGCAAATGATATGGAGTTGGAAAGCCTGAACAAATGCGAAACTTTTTGGTATATATTATTTCTCCATATTCATTACGGTTTTACGTTGATTTTGAAAATGGCTTAAAACGTATTTTTGTCGTAATTTCTACAAACTTCATCGGAACGGGGCAAATAATATACTGTTGAAAAGCTATGAAAAATGCGAAACTTTTTCATATTGATTGTTTTCTCTGAATCCCAGCCATTTTCAAGTAATTTCAGAAACGACGAGATCACTCGTTTTGCCTTTATCGCGAAACAGATTCGTCAAAAATGCATCGCGTGGCAGTTTTGCCTGAACTTCACTCTGTTTTTCACGTGCTTTTTTTTGCTCGTAGCTCTTCATTCACTCACTGGAATTAAGCAAGTGATATACCGATGGAAAGCTGCTATAAAGACGCAACTTTTCCGTGTTGATCATTTTTTCATACTCGCGACAGTCTTAAAAGTTTTTTCTTGTGAAATTCATTAAGTGTAGTAGTTGAACTTTCTGCTGTTTTCACGTTGGACTTCTGTGACATATTTTTGTTTGTAATTTTCCCTTCCATTTTCGTGAGTGTTACACAAATGAAATTCTTTTTGTACAAACCTCTCTCACAATATTTTTTAACTTTCTCCGACCGAGGACTTGAACTTACACAAATGATATTCCCTTCGTTTTGAATTAAATTAGAAAATGACAAGAACATGATTTCTGCCTTCATCGCGAATGGAAATGCACTGTGTGAACTAGTTGAACTTCTCGGGCATGTCTGTTTGAACTTCACTCTGTTTTTGACGTGCTATTTTTTGACATGCTATTTTTCGCACTGCGTGAAGTAGTTGAACTTCTGGGGCATGTCTGTTTGAACTTCACTCCGTTTCATTTTATTTGTATTTTTCTTGTATGAAACACACACCATGTAGTACGTGAACTTCTGGATGTTATCACTTTGAACTTCTCTCTGGTTTGAGTGAATTATTTTAAAACACAACAAACATCTTTTTATGTATTTTGGACATCTAAACACACGGTGAACCTCTCTCACAATTTTTTTTGAACTTTTCCTCGCTGAGGACTTGAACTTATAGCAACCATTTTTTTCATTTATGAGATTGTTTTCAAAAGTGTAAAAAATGGCGTTGTGCTTTTTATTTTTTGAAAAGGTAAATCCTAGGTTTTAATAAACTTCGAACTTCTATGTTATTTCAATTTGAACTTCACCTTTCTAAAAGTTTTTCATCCGAAATTCATTTAGTGTAATAATTGAACTTCCTGTTGTTTTCACGTTGAACTTTTTATTGTTTTCACTCTGACGTATTTTTAATAACGAGTAAAATCTGAGTTTTCTATAATCATTGAACTTCTCCATCTTTTTAATATGGCCTTCTTGGTTTTATTTCTTTATCATTTTTATGAATAAAAATATTTTAAGACACCAAAACAACATTTTTGTGTTTGTTTTTGCATTGGTTTGCGCATCAAACCGCGCCGTCTTTAGAAATTGAACTTCTCCTTTTCTTTTTATTTTCTTTCAACATTGTTTAGCACGTCGAACCACGTCATCTTTAGAAATTGAACTTCTCCTTTCTTTTTGTTTTCTTTCAACATTGTGTTGCACGTCGAACCGCTTCATCTTTAGAAATTGAACTTCTCATTTTCTTTTTGTTTTCTTCCAACAGTGGTTTACACTCTGAACCGCGTCATCTTTAGAAATTGAACTTCACCATTTTTGTTTTCTTGAGTGTTTTACCTTGCATGTTTAAATTTATTTTGAAATTGCTGAGATAACACACTTGACCTTCTCGAACACAACATTTTAACCTTCGCAAAACATAAATTAAAGCCAAACTTTGACCTACAGAGCATGTATAATTTTCTCCACTTTTTCAAGAATAAGCGCTGAATCGCCCTGTTAGTTTGACTTGAACTTCTGCTGCACATGAATAAGTTGTTGAAAACACGCAACTTTCTTGCTCCGTTATTTAAATTTGAACTTTTAGTTTTTTAAGAAACGGGATTTTTTAAAAACTTTTTTACGTGTTCCTTTTATTCTAATTTGAACTTCTAGTTTTTTAAGGTTTTTTTTTCATAAATTCTTTTGAAATGTTCCGCTTTTTAATTCAGACTTCCCCGTTTCTTACAAACAATAAAAAAACATTTTTATAATGATTTTTGAAGTACTTTTTATATGAACTTCTTGCGCAATTTTTTTGAACTTATTGCGCTGACCGGTCTCCATTTTCCTCGTACTAATGCTTATGTGCACAGCATGCGTGCGCACATTAAAGAATTATCGGCAGCCACACACTGATGCTGATGTGTATATAACACATTGATGTGTATGTATATAACACTGATGCCATGCACTCTACGTGTTCCTTCCTTCCTTGCAAACCTGTGGATTGTTCTACTAGTACTTTACATTTTCTATGAGTAAACTGTAGTTGTGTGTGCATGGCTTCTGATGACCTCTTCCATTTAGAAATATTTGACACTTAACAGGGTGTTTATTTTACTCGCTGCCGAACAGAACAAGGGGACGGAGCTTTGCTTTCTTTCACACGCATTTTCAGTGAGCATTAACGCACCAGGGGCCGGGTGGGCGACTGTTTGCCTGCCTAGCTTGCCCCACATTTTTGTATGCTAAAAGATTCACTTTCACAATGACCTGTGTCACGCAGACACACATACACAGTGCACACAGGAGGTTCACCCTCTTTCGTAATGACTTTTTTCTATTTTTTGAAATTGATAGTTGATTCTTTAATAACGACGGATATTTCAGTTTTTTAATGGTAAAATCCTAGATTTTTTCATAAACATCAAACCACTTCGCTATATTAGTCTGAACTTCTAGTATTTTGAAAAACAGAAAATTTCTTTTTAAAAACCTTTTGTTAGGTTTTTCCTTTTTTAAAATTTGAACTTCCTCATTTTATTCTTTAGTAACGAGGAAAAATATGAGGTTTTTATATACTATGAACTTCTCTATTATTTTAAATTGAACTTCTTTAGTCCCATCTTAAAAAATATATTTTTAAATAAGCATCAAACTTTTTTTAAAATTGAACTTCATACTATTTTTAAAATACGTATACATCCAACTACTGCTTTATTTTAATTTGAACTTCTTCATTTTATTCTTTGGTAACAAGGAAAATTTGATTTTTTTCTAAATATTGAACTTCTCTATTTTTCTAATTGTCGACTTCTTGTTTTATTTCTATTGGTAACAGAAATACCCTTGTTTTTGTAGCAAACATTTGAACCGATTCGTTAGGAAGGTCAAGTCTGCCATCGCTAGAATGTCACAAGTTGCTGTTGATCCATAGGAGCACCAAGTTGTTGCTAGAAGGAAGATTTGTGTGTTGTCATCGTCACTGTAGTGGGTTACTAAGTTAAATACCCTAACTTTTGCTTTTCCGTTCTGCAGAATGCAAGTGTGAATAACTTGATAACACGATGTATAAAGAGTGCCACTGTTCCAGAAAATATACTTAACATAATTTTGACCTTCACGAATAAAACATTTTGACCTTCAACCCTTTTTGGTTCCAACAACTGACTAAACTAGGTAAAAACATATAATTATTTTTTATTGCAGCTGAACTGATACACCAGGCAAAGCCGATCTATAATAGTGGCCAATTTTTCTACACTAAAAAAGTAAGTAAAATTTTCCAACCACAAGTTTCATCTTATCTCTCTAAAAAAGGTTATGTTCTTATCCTATCCATTGACCACCGCACATGGTCTCTGTTCTCAATTCCTTCTTTCTCTCCTCAACTACTAGAGCAGACTCATCCACAAAAATTGAGCATGGCTCGAGCAACTTCAAACAATCAGCTACCTGCATGAGCTACTGGAGGAAGGTCACTACGCTGGAGTGGAGAAGTTCACCTTTGGGCATGCGAGCAGCAGGGTGGTTGCCATGCCCAAGGAAGAAGGTTGCACCATAAAGGGGGAAGAGGATGGTAGGAGATGTGCGAGGGCAGCAGGCCTTCTGAGGCGGTGCGCGTTGGTCACAGGTGGTGGCTCATGGCATAGAGGAGAGGTCCACCGCCGGAGTTGGGGACGAGGCATAGTTCGGACAGAGTTGGCACAAAAGATCAAAAGATCAGAGAGAATTGGCAGGGAAGGTCGCTTGCCTTGGCTGGCTTTCGATGATGCACGACGCAAAGAGCTTGGGGAGGAGCATGGAAATATTAGATGGGGACATGTGGTGAACCTGAATCCTAGCGCGGAGGTTGTGGGAGATGCAGACATGGTCGAGGAAGACAATCGCTGTAGTTTTTCAGAAGGCCAGAGATGCACCGACAGATGGTCGTGGCCGACGGCGCGTTGTTGAACCTGGTCGTGGCATGCCCGGGAACCGAGAGGTGGCGCGCAGGGAGCCGCCGGAGGGGCGCAGGTGGCCGGGTGCGGCGGCATGCGGGGCGTCGGGCGGCGGCGTGCAGGTGGCCGGGTGCGGAGGCGCGCCGGGCGTTGGGCGGCGGCGCGCACGTGGCCAGGGGCGGTACCTCCAGGGGCTGCGTACCTGAACGCCCGGAGGTAGCGGCGATGAACGTCCTTGGTGTTGTGGCTGTGGAGCCCCACCGAAAGGAGGCTGCAAGGCGGCGATGGAGCCTGGGCAGGGCCAACCTACTCAGCGCCGGGGGTGGTTGGTGTGGGCGGGCCGCGGCCGCGGCGGCGCGCAGAGATCCACGGCGGGGGCGGCGTGATGGGATCCAGGGCCGGCGACGGCGGGCGGTGGCGCGACGGGATCCAGGTCCGGTGACGGCGGGCAGCGGCATGACGGGATCCAGGGTGGCGCCGGCGCATGGGGATCGAGCGTGAATCGGGGCCGGAGTGGATCGTGGGCGTAGCGTCGGGGTGGTGGTGGTCTTTTTTTTTCATCGGGGTGCACCAGTTCAGGAACACCCAGTCGGGCCCTTATAGGGCCGGCTGTGATCAGAATAACTATTCTGATCCCAGGATCAGAATAGTGTTACTCTCTCTCTCTCTTTCTCTCTCTCTCTCTCTCTCTCTCTCTATATATATATATATATATATATATATATATATAGACGGTCTATTCTGCTAATATTAGGAGAATAACTATTCTGCAACCCACTTTCGCACTGCACGCTGAACGCAAGTGCACTGCATCTTCTTGACGACGAGCACTGCAATATGGACTAGTGAACTTCACGTCGGAAAAATCTGCACGCAGTGTTTTTCTGGTATTGTTTTTGCTCTAATTTTTTGATTGTTTATCGAAACAAAGCGTATAATATACCGTTGAAAAGCTATGGATTAGGCGCAACTTCGACATGTTGAACAGTTTTCGAGATTCCACACGGTTTAAGAGCAGTTTTGAAAATGGTGCGGCGGATGACGAGTGGCAGCGAGTGTTTTTTCACGTTTTTTTTATAAAGCGCTTGTCAGAATGAAGCAAATGATACGCCATTGGATAGATATCGTTGAGGCGCATCTTTTTCATATATAAATGTTTCTCTAATTCCTTACGGTTTAAGAGCAGTTTCAAATTTACTAAATCATGGAATTTTGTTTTTCAAATTTTTTCAATTTTTCGGTACTGTTTTCGCTCCAGTTTTTGAAACGTTTGTCAAAATGAGGCGTGTGATATGCCGTTGGAAAGCTACGAACGAGGCGCAACTTTCATATGTTGAAATATTTTTGAAATTCCTTATGGTTTTAAGTTAATTTTGTGAATCGTGCAACGGACAACGAGTGGCAGCGGCCGTTTTTGGCGAAATTTTTGCAAACCACTGGTCGGAATGATTCAAACGATACGCCATTGGAAAGATATCGACAATACGCAACTCTTTGTAGAGCACTCTCTCTAATTCTTTACGGTTTAAGAGGAATTTCGAATTACCGAAATGCAGACACTCTGTTTTTCGCGACACCCAAATCGACGTGGGTACTTCATCCGACTGAAAACCGCACTGCCACGGACGAAAAAACGCACTGCATCACACGGGTAAGAGAACTGCATGGTTTCTTTTTTGTGGGACATAAATCTTTGAAGACGAGGGAAGAAAATTGCACTGCTTTTAGACTGAAAACCGTACTGCGTCAGATGGACAAGTGCACTTCATCGTCTCTTTTGTCATACTTAATTTTTCTTAGACGAGGAAGTGAAATGCAACACTCTTAAAAGTGAACCGCAAGAACTCTCGAAAGTGAGCCGCATTAGTTTCATTTTCCACTATTTTAAGCGTCTTGAACGGATGACACAATGTAAACTTTTATAAATACATTTTTTTCCAAATGATGTGGACTTCAAAGCCCTTCACAGTGGGCTTTTTATAAGACCAGAGTGCACTGCATTTTCCTCTTTCTTTTTTCTCTATGTAGTTTTTTGGTATTCCCTTAGTGCACTGCATATTTTTGTTTGGTTAATATTGAATTTTTCACTGCGGGGAAGAGGCGGGTGGACTGCATTCTTGTTCCATACTGCATTGCATCTATTTTTTCAAACAGTGAGAACTCACACCAAAAAACATACGCACGCACAAATCAGAAACGAGCTGCATGATTCACACAACCACATTGCATGAAAAAAACAAAAAGCTCCCCAAGGGGGAGTAGCATGGGCATTGCACGACGGCCACAAGCGACCCAAGTGTCGTGGACTGCACACACTCACTTGCCGTGCTGCATGGATGCGCCGAAGGACTTCATGAGAGGGAGGCTCGCTCCAAACTACATGAGAAAATTGCAAAAAAATGCAATGCGGCATTCAACCAAACTGCATGCTTTTCTTCTTGCAAAAATAAGCAAGCTAAACCTCAAGAGCAAATAACAGCAGACTACATTGCACTTTGATTTTTTCTTTAGGAACACACAAAATCAGTGAAGCGCACGACAAATCTCATTGCCAACCGTACTACATCTCAGCCAACACAACACATTCACCTCGAGTCGGCACGCACGCGACTTGCACACAAAAATTACGAGCAAAGTGTCAAAAAGGTGCACAAATCACATTTTGTTTCGGCCGTGGCCGTGGATCAACCACACCAGGGCGCACGGTGCACTACTCGCGGGATCCGGGTGCACTGCACTTCACATCCAGGCGCACAGCAAAAATCTAAACACAAAAGGTCAAACTACTAACGAAAAGTTAGCATTTTTCATACACAAATAACTAAAGAAAGAAACATAGCGAACTACTTGGCAAGGATGCAATGGTTCGTGAGAGAGGTGGCAAGCAGAGTGCTGCAGTGACGACCTTGAATTTCTCATACCGGAGAGGAGGAATGGGGAGCACGCCGTTCATCGGCGATGTTGACTACACCAGAGCCGGACGCCACAGTTGATAGGCATCCAGCACAAGACATTGGAGAGAGAGGTCAGAGGGTAGGGGAGCATGGTGGCCGGGGCTCGTCCCCACCTGCGCTGGATGCGAGGGTAGCGGGAGTGCCCAGACCTATGGAGGATGAAGGAGATGTTGGTGGAGAGAACAGAGGGCATCGGTGGCGAGCACAAAGGGCGTCGGCGCATTGCAAGCCGCCATCAGTCGAGCCGCATGCCGTCCTGGGCCGAGCTGCAGGTACCGGAGGAAGCCGGATCGGGGGGACTCTGGTGTGCACTATGGCCACGAAACGGAGTCGGAGAAGGGCCGAGGAGGCAGGACCGGATCCCGTGGATGAAAGAGGTTGGGGAGGCTGGTGTAACGCTCCTCACGCACATCCCCTGCAGATCCGGGGGAGCGGCAACCATCGGCTTGCTGGACGCGTCGGGCAGGCCAGATCTCATCTAGTGGCGGGTCAGGGGATGGGTGGCACCATGGGTGGAGTAGAGGAGGCGCGCTGGCCGGACGGGGTGGAGCGGGGTAGGCGACCGTAGGTGGTGGCCGGGGGCGGGTC
>NC_041381.1:481104363-481160283 GCF_002162155.2 Triticum dicoccoides | reverse complement strand
GTGGCCGGGTGCACGTTGCGGTGGTTGGTGGCTAGGGCCAGTGGCTCGGGGAAGATGAGGGGGTGGCGGGCGACGGTGGGTGGTGGCCAGGGCGGGCGGGGAGGTAGTGGATCTGGGGAGGCAGGGCCATGGCGCTGCCTGGGAGGAGCTAGGAGGGCAGTGGGTTCGGGTCATGGGGGATAAGGTGGAGGGAGTGGGATGGGTTCGGGAGGAAGATGGTGGAGGGGGTGAGGTGGTTTTTTTTTCTATTCACGATGCGGTTCGGTTTGTTGTGCGCTGTACGATGGAGTGTTAGCAGAATAAGCGATTCGGTGTGCAGAATAAGGTCTTAAGGGGTGTTATTAGAATAGACCCACCATATATATATATATATAATAGAAAAAACATAATGTTCCATTAAACCCGTCGTTCGTCCAACCATTTTATGGACCTTCCCACTTCCTTTATTTTTGGTTTTCATTAATCCTATATCTGAATTTTCTTCCACTTTCTTTTTCGATGTAAACTGAGTTTTCTCTCAGTACTTTTCCCTAGAACCAACTCAACTGTCCCACGTCTAGCCTAAAAAATAATAACACCCCACGTCCTATTAACTCATCAAATTAAAATGATATTTTATTTCATAAATTGAAAGTTCTTACTAAATAATAATAATAATTGTTTATATATAACTTGGCAAGTTAACTCCTAGTGATTGCGTACATAAGTTTGCAAAGATTTTACTGACCAATGCACTAATAGACGTGCAATCATGTGTTTATGTTTTTATAACATTTCTCCGTCCAGCCCAACATGATATTTTCACCCAGCCCAGCAAGTCCGCGGATTTCGTGAAAAAAGGAAACGGGCTTTAAATTCTACCCTATATATAAACAAGCTGCATAGATGCTACATCATTGTTTCACCCAGCACACCAAATGGACTAAAAAAATGGACTGACTGACATGTGGGCCAGTAGGTCGAAGCCTAAGCAAGGCGTTGGATTTACATCCAACGACCACATTCTTCTTCAATCTCTCGTCTTCTTCCCCCAGCGCTGTCGGGACCGCCTGCTCCAGCCTCCGGCGTCCAGCGGCGTTGTTTTGCGTGCCTCGCGGTAAAACACTACCCCACCGACGGCCAGGCCATCCCTCCACTTTGCACCTCCTGTTATTCTCGTCCGAGTGTAGGCCCACCCCGCACCTGAACCAGTCACGTTTCTCACTCCTCTCTGTTTGTGACTCCACTGCCGCGTCTTACCCATCTCTGGGTCGTTCCAGTCTGGGGCCTCGCCGTCGTCCACCACCTCGCTGCGCTCGGCGCGTTGTGGTCAACAAACAAGAGTCGTCGGAAGAGGACTGTACGTGAGAGCCTGACGGCTGGGAACCACGAGGTCCATGGTCGCATGCAAGGGAAGTTCCTCCTTATTAAGTTGTTTCCTCCCCCTGATAGCTGGGACCCACCGGCTGTATCTTCGCACGGAAGGAAGTGCCTCCTTGTTATGCGAAAAAACTATTCCTCCCGATGACAGCTAGGATCCGGAAGATTTGGTGGCTGACTTGTGGGCCTACTAAGCAGACGTGTATGCATGGCTTTTGTCAACTTAATAAACAAATGATTCTATTAGCTGGACCGTTGGATGTTAATCCAACAGCCATGCTCCTTCTTCAACCTCTGTTCTTGCTCTTGTCTCCCGTGGGTGGCAGTGCTACCGCGCACCCGAACCAGTCAAGTTTCCCACAACTCTCCATCTGTGATTCCACTACCGCGTCTTCCCCATCTTCGGGTCGTTCCAGTATGGGGCCTCTCCGTAGTCCACCGGCCTTGGTGCGCTTGGCACGGTGTGGTCAACATGGTCAACAAACGAGAGTCATCGGAAGCCTCAAACCGCAGCCGAACCAGTGAACCCTTGTACTCCTCTCCGCGCGAGCTTCCACTGCCGCGTCTTCCCCGGCTCCGTGTCTTCCCCTTCCTAGGCCTCGCCATCGTCCACCGCCCTGGTGCTCTCGGCGCGGCGTGGTCAAGGAATGACTTCCATTGGAAGAGTACTGTACGTGGAGAGGCTGACAGCTCGGTCCACGGCGGCCGCAAGGAAGTGCCTTCTTATTATGTGCAAAATAATTATTCCTCCACCTGACAGCATGGACCCACCGGATGGGCCACCATATTTTGCGAAAAAAACATTTCCCCCCTGACTGCTGGGACCCACCAGCTACATCTTCGCACGCAATGAAGTGCGTCCGGGCAAAAAAAAAGTTTCTTCCCCCTGACTGCTGGGACCCACCAGCTACATCTTCACACGCAAGGAAGTGCCTAACAGTCGGGACCCACCTTGTCGAAGCATACGTAACATTGTCATTCCTCCTTGTGAAGGATTAGCAATGCTTGGCCCCCTAGCTCATTTATTTTTCATGGCTCCGCCACTATGCGCAACAGCGCACATTCTCGCCCCCTCTCTTTAAATATTGATCTGGCACTTGTGCATTCCTTCATAGCTAGTCTCCCTCCACTTGGCCCCTCGCACCATCTTCTCGCCCCCACCGGATTTTGCCACATGTACAATCTAGCAGACTCCATGGTTGAACTTAAGCATAATGCACAAACCTCAAAACACAAGTGCTTCTCCTTTGTTCTAGAATATTTCGTATCATAACTGCCCAAACTTTTTTTCTAGTTGAATTGACATTGTTTGTTTTTTACTTTATGCTTTAAAACACACAAATCCATGAATCATAAAATAGATTAAGGGCTTCTTCGATTCAAAGGATTCTCAAAGGAATTTTGGAGGATTCTAATCCTTCGAAATTTTTCCTATCTTGGTTGTTTGATTCGTAGGATTGTAAACCATAGCAATTTTTACATAGGATTGATTTGCACTAGATTTGATATGAAACTTTCCATCCACTCAAACCTCTTTGAAAGAATCCTACGTTTTTTCTATGCACAATCAAACACTCGTACAATCATGTAGGATTCAAGACGATATTCCACTCTAATCCCATGTTTTCCTATTCCCGCATTTTGGAAATCCTACGAATCAAAGAGGCCCTAATTTTTTTATAAAAACTAATTGATTTTGAATGAGATGAACTATAAGAATTAAATGAACATATAAATCATGCATATATGACTCAAAGCTTACATGCTATAGTGTGGTATTTATTCATAATTTGGTTGCCAAATCTGATGCGTACAATGCACGTGTACCTTACTAGTACTTCTAGTATGTGCAAAACACGTAAATTAGAATTCCAATGGCATGCTACACAATGTCTCTCTTTCAGTTCATGAAGCCACGTGGCACATGTGGAGGTGTTGTCACGACCTCCTTGTGTGGATTGATCACAGTGACGTGCTGCTGGTTCCAGAAGAATGTACTCGTCCTCTGTCAGGCACACTGGCAGTACATGCACGAAGCGAAAATGTGCACACACGCTCATGTGGGTACACGGTGGGATGCATTTTTGTATGAAGATCCACCCCATGTGATAATTTGACGCGTGCAAAGTCCTTCATTTCATTGATGGCAATTAATACATCGCATGCAAATTGAGTGGATGTGAGGGAGGAAGTAGTTGAGAAAGACATTACTACTCCACTGCATGCATGCGAGTAGTTAAATCATGGGTTGCTACTTCCATTGGTCTCCTTCGTATTTTGTGCCAATTTTTGACCACATTTTTAAGTACTAACATAATATTTATGCATGTCATAAAAAGTGGCACAAAAAAGGGGCCCAATAAACCAGGACGTAGGCATCATGATCAATTTTTGCCAGGGCTACTGTTAGTGGCCTTTGTATTTAAATATGGACGGAGTGGAGTAGTACTATATTTATCTTAGCCTCATAGGGCTCTCCCAGCGCCTAGGCTCGCCTCCCCGCCTTGCCCACCGGATCCCGCCATGGAGGATTTTGCCATGGATAATCCCTTAGATCCCAGGATCCCCCGGGCTGCCCTCTCACTGCGGCCCGCAGCACTGCCGCCTTTGAGCGAAACCCACATGTGTTTTAGAGGGGACCCATTGCTCTGGAATCACAGATCAGTGGCGTCGGAGGACATGCCAGGGCTGCATTTCAGGTGGTGGGAAGGAAGGGCAAATCAGATCGAGGAAGTGTCACATCGATTGGAGAGAAGTTCGAAGGAGTTGCGCATGGCGCAACACAAGGTGGAGGCGCAAGTCGATCTCAGGGGAGAGATGCTGAGGGATGTCAGCATCTGGCAGTGTCGCGTTGATTTTGAGCTAGGGCTAATGGCAGATATCATATTCAAGGAGTCAACTCCGGAGGAAAGAACGTGCATGCCTACGGAATGGCATGAGCAGCCTGTGCAACTGTTCAAATGGGTGGTAGGAGAAGCCAAATCGTGGGACCAGCTGCGGCAGCGCCGCTGGGCATGCATCATAGGCAAGGTGAGTTGTCCTCCTTCCCTGCCGGTGATGCAGTGACCTACCCGGTTGCTACTAGAGTGAACTTGTGGCGTCATGGCGGTTTGCAACCGTGACAATCACTCCATCTATATGTATTGTATTCCTGTGAAAATACTTGGTCGTTTGGAAAAGATGGTAATTGATTTATCACTAGTTTTTGAATGCTTGGTCGTGACAATCACCCGATGCCACAACCAGAAGTCTCCATCGCGTAATACTTATGGTCGGTCGCACCAATAGATGGTCGATCGAACCCGCGACACGCATCGGCTTGGTCTGACATGTACGACCAGTTACATTACTGACTTGCGCGACCGTATTTGAGTAGTAGTACTTGAAATTTGTGTTCTAGGAAACTCATCGGCAGCCGTTTCAGGCCTCGAAACCAAAACAATCAATTAATCTTTAGCTTGTTCCCATCACATTCCAAAGTGTATAGTATAATTATAAGTGCAAACCTGGAGGTTTTAGTATTAGTGCTAGTACTAGGTTAAAAAGGAGAACTAGTACCTAGCCGAAAATCACTCTACCTCTTCCTCCTCATAAGTCTTTCTTGTTCATCCGTCCTTGCCATGGCCGGTGTGCAGACCTCTAGGTTGAGAACTACTCGTAACAAGGGAGCGGCAACCATGGCCATGGAAAAAAAGAGAGGGCTCGCCGCGTGGCAGAGACAGGCAAGGGCTCCTAGGAGCGCCCTAGCCATGGAGTCGTTATCCCTTGACGACATGCCCGATCAGCTCAATAAACATGAGGAGTTCATCGATGGTTTGGTGGAGCTGCTGAAGGAGAGCCTCGACGACATGCCTGCTGAGCTCAATGAGGAGGGGGAGTTGACCGTTGGCTTGGTGATGCTGCTGAAGAACAGCATAGCGTTGGATAAGAAGGCGGCCGGCTAAATCCTGCAACTTCAGCAGTACAAGGCGAAGCTCTGCCACGAGCTCGACCTGCTGAAGGAGCAGAACACCGGCTGGAAGAAGCTGCATGAGAAGAGTAGTTCCTCAAAGAAGATACTGCAAGCCCTCGTCATGAACAGAAGGAGGAGTTGGCGAAGCTCCACATCGAGCACCCAACTGCTGTCAAGGTACGTAATGCGGCCGTGGAATAGATGATGAAGGCTCACATCGAGAAATCCCGCATCATGGATAGAATGAAGAAGATGGCAGAGGAGACGCGCAAGGAGATGGAGGTCGTGGAGGCGATGAAGAAGATGTTACGACTACGCGACCAGCAACCCTTCATGTACTAGTAGAGAGAAGCGCTCCAGACTTGTGTGTCCGTCTTCCTTATTTTTTGGGGGTGATAATATTCCTTCTTCTTTTGCTCCTGTGTAATTGTGTTTCTTATTTTTCTTCGGGTGTTTCAACGCACGTGTCACGTTCTCTGTGAGGCATGAATAGAACAATGCTAACGATGAGTGGTGCCGTGGGATCGATGACTAGCAAATTATATCATTTTTATTGCCATATCGCACTGGGTTGACGTGTTTCATGCTCCTCCGTTGTACTAGTACTCTAGTGGAAAACTTGAGTATACCGCATGTTTCTTTGCTCCTCCTGAGGTCGTCGGCAACATTTGTACGAGCAGTCAAATCACACGGCCCCGCCTTCCAGCATTAATGAGCCATCAAATCACAAAGGCCCTCGCCTCTCGTGAAATCGACCAAGCGAGACTGCCCCGCCCTCTAGCCTTCTAAAAAATGTATACTTTTGTACAGTAGTAGTATCGACGGAATGCACCATGGAGAAAAACTAACAAGATGAAATTAAAGAAAAAAGGTGGTACATATAGAGAGCGCTCATCGCCAAATTATGCATATAGTACTATGGAAAAAGCTAATACGTGCTTAAATGGGGTGCTAAATTCTATTAAATAAATTAGCATACCTATTTAATTCTTGGGTTCTTATTATTTATGCCACTAGTTGTGTATCACTACTCAGTTTTGCCACTAGAAGTTACAACTACTCAAAAATGCCATCGAGCCGTGAGATGCTTGCTTAAAAATGCAATTAGATATCTCAAAAATGCCATCGTTCCGTTAGATGTTTGCTAAAAAATGCCATTAGACATTGTTATTTTCACGTCAAACCCGTTGACCATGTTATATGACAAAAATAAGCCAATCCTCACAATGATAAGTGTGGCCCCACTTGTCAAGAGTAACCAAGCGAATAATTTAACAGGAAAATAAGAACGTTGTTGGCATCAAGTAGGCCCCACACTTTAATTTATTGTAGTGAGATAGAGGGAGAGCCGACATGTTGGTCCATAGATATTTATGTCATTATAACATGGCAAAAGAGATTTGAGTCACAATAATGGTGTCCAACACAACACACCCCTCAAATAAAACTAAGCACCCTGAAATTCTTTGACAACTAAACTGCTAGCTATATGATGTTGGCCATATATATTGTACATAAATAATGTGAAGAAAATGAGTGGTAGTATTATACCAACTAAAAGATGAACTGTAAGAAATACTAGTATGTACATACTGAAGAGTTAAAGTAACGAGAAGGAACATAACATAGTTCTGCTGGGGTCTCAGCACAATACACCCCTCAAATAAAACTAAGCACCCCTGAAATTAAACTAAGCAACTAATCCGGTAGACACTGCATTAGAACCACCATGAGCAACGACACTGCCACCTTACTCGGACTCCTCATCCACGTGCTCGACTTCGTCCTTGTCCCTCTTCCTCTTGGCTGATACTTCTTTGCTTGAACCGCACACTTGGCTCTTGCTCTTCATCCAACCCTTGTAGATATTGAAACAAAGGTAGGCATCCATTGCATCGTAGTGGATGTAGTCTATATCTAGTACATTCCACTGCCATGCATGATGAAACTTTGGCGGAAATTTCTTCAGTTTTTAGTACGAAGGATGAACCATGGCTCCTGCCAGGGTCAACATTGAAGGCTGAGCATGGGAGGGCACCAGCCCATTCTCCTGGAGGTCGAAGGGCTCACCTACAATGAGGCCTATCCGACCCAGGACTGTTCCGTCATTCATAAGTCTACAGTAACGAATTTGACTAGGCCTCCTACGAGGAAGTTCTTAAATTCCTTGCAGTCAATGTCGGCATGGCATATGTGGTAGACTAAGCATAAGTTATGCACGCAAACCTGCACTTTAGATTCTTCTCTTGTCCAGGGCTATGGTGTACTCAACATCTAGCCCAGCGACCCACTCATCATTTGATTTTTCAAACATGCGTGTGAAGCGAGCAAGTCATCCTTTCACCGTCACGGAAGAACGAGTGTAGATGACGTCGACCTCATTGCCGGTGATGGTTCTAACCTTGTACTCACTGCCGATCATGGAGATTTGGGACACCATGGATTTGGAAGGAGGGTTAGGATTAGTGGAACTGCCATAATGTGAAAGGACGTGACGACTAGGAGCGAACTGTCGTAATGTTAAAGGACGTCCGGGGACGAGTAGGAGCGAACTACTAGTTGTTTTTCGATTGTAAAAATGCTGAGTGGGGCGTGCGAACGACAGGTTGTCGGTGTACTAGAATAGGGGTACCCTAGTACCCCGAACTTGTGCACGGGCAGTTGCAGCACCCCGCGGCAAGGCTTGCCGGGAGAACGCCAAGATCCTCTGTGGTTCCCTTGGAGCCATTCAAGAACAAAGTATTTAAGCTCAGGAGACAAGGCCCCAGCAAGAGGAGCTTGCCGGGAAGGACAACCAAGGCACTCCAAGGAACTTGCCGCGACACGCCACGCGCTCCGGCAAGGCAACAAGGCCCCGGCAAGAGGAGCTTGCCGGGAAGACCAACCAAGGTACCTCAAGGCCCGGTGAGCGACAAGCTTCCGGACCCGACAAGATAACAGCAGCGGCAAGGCGCTTGCCGCGGCAGGCGGCCACTCTGTGCCCACGCTCCAGCGCATCCACCAACGTGTCGCTCTGGGGGCCTCTCCAGGCGCGCGTGGCGGGAGGCTGTGCAGCCAGCGGTGCGCAGTGGCATGCAAAGCTGACAAGATCGCCATCATGGCGAATGGTGGCGCCCCTAACGGTCCTTTTCTGCACTGTTTGGGCGACTCAGATGGGCATTTAATGCCCTTGTCCCCTGCCGTCAGGGTTAGGTAGGGTGCACTGTACAAGTAACTGTACCAACCACCTCACTTTTTACATTTGTACCCTTCTCTGTGTTGCCACCTGTCGGTGACCCCTTTAGCGTATAAAAGGAGGCCCATGCGCAATGTAGAGGGGGTTTGCCAGGTTCGGAGGTTCGACTCATTCGTAAGCCAGGAAACACTTAGCTCTCGCGAGCAAGAAGATAATACAACCAGACAAGCAGTAGTAGGAGTGTTATCTCTCCGGAGAGCTCCGAAGCTGGGTAAACTGCTCGTGTGCTTCGCCTCGATCTGCTCTTCGTGTGATCTCCGCCCCCCGCCGAACCGAAAGGGGCTCGGTCCGCCGGCCCCATAGGTGTTCGTGGATCAGTTTCCCCGACATCTTTGGCGCGCCAGGTAGGGGGCGTCGAGATTGTGTGAACCTGATCCGGCGTTCACACGAGCTAGATCTTCATTCCCTTCATCAACATGCCATCGAAGAAGAAGACTTCGGCGCCAGCCGCTCCGTCCACGTCACTTCCGCCACCGTTGGAGCAAACGGGTGGTGGAATTGACGCCGACGGAAGAATGAACGTCGACGAGGAAGCTTATGATGCTGCCAGGTCCAAGGACAAGGCTGCACAAACCTCGGCGACTGTACATGTTCCGCGCCACTCTCAGGAGGCGCAAGACCAACAGCGTCATGGCACTTGTAGTGCCATACACATGATAGGCCAAGACCAAGCTGGTGGATCTCGGGGCGCTCAAGACCAGCATGCACGCCAGCGTGCTGGCGCGAGCGAGGCACGGTCGCCTGGACGGGATACTGCTCCTTCTAACATAGTTAGAAGTCCGAGCACGTCCCGCTCCTCGCGCCGTCCGCCACTGCCACCCACCACTCCAGCAGAAGCTTTGGCGCGAGCTCAACTACTCCTAGATTACCCTCCGACGTCGGACAAGATCGACGAATGGAGGGCCACCATTCAGAGTCTCATTGGCTACGCCAACGGCGACACTCCACGGCGGCCGAGCGCGTCGCCGCCGCGGCAGGGTTGCCGAGCGCGAGCCGGTGGCGACGGAACGAGTGGAGGTGCAACTACCATGCAATCACCACCCCGAAGGCCAAGATCGCCGACTCGCTGGATCCACCTCGACAGCGACTCCACCGCATCGTCGGATCCACGAGCTCGTCGCGATCAGCGCCAAGTTCTTCATGATCAACAACAAGAAAATGCTCAAACTCGCATCGAGCGCCGAAGAGAAGCGCGACGTCAATCCGACAAGCGCGCTGGGCCCTCTGTCGACATGCATGCGCCAGCGGAACCAGGCGACTTGCTGTACGCGGTAGGTTGCCCTGCGTTCACTCGTGAGCTGCGGCAAGTCCAGTGGCCCAGCACGAAGAACTTCAAGCCAGACGTACTGGAGAAGTACGACGGCAAGACGCATCCATCGGAGTTCCTCGGCATCTACACCATTGCGGTGCAGGCTGCCGGGGGACGGGATGACAAGATCCTTGCCAACTACTTCCCGCTGGTGCTCAAGCCCAACGTCAGATCCTGGCTCATGCACTTGCTGGACAACTCCATATCCTCTTGGGCTGATCTGTGCCATCAGTTTGTCGGCGCCTTCACAGGCGGACACAAGCCTCATGGCCAGGAGAGTGACCTTCATCTGCTGGCCCAGAAGGAAGGAGAACCCCTGTGCAAGTACATTCAGAGATTTAGCAGTGTGCAGCACAACATCCCAGACGTCCACCCCACCGCGGTGATCAGCGCGTTCCATCAGAACGTGCGAAACCGCAGGATGCGGGAGGAAATGGCGATGTGCAAGATCAGGGACGTCAGTGAGTTATATGCACTGGCCGACAAGTGTGCACGTGCTGAGGAAGGGAGGAGACTCCCCGGAGAGAATGTAGGAGCGGGAGGATCTGACAGTGAAGATGCTGCCCCGGCAAGGAAAAACCGGCGGCGGAATAACAGAAAGAAGAAAGGCAAAGAGGTGCTGGTCGTTGAGCAGTCCGACAAGGCGCCCAAAGCTGGAAGCTCCGACAAGGAGGTTGCCGCAGAGGTGGCGGTCGCCAACAAGCAAGACGGCACCAACAAGCAGCACTGCAAGATCCACCGCACCAAGGGCCATGATCTCCAGAGCTGCAAGAAAGTCGAGCAGCTTGTTGAGCAACAAAAAGCTGAATACGAGCGGCGCGACAAGGAGAAGGCCCAGTAAGGTGCTGGGGGATCCGACAAGAAATGTCCCGGCCGAGGAGGACACCGCGGCAAGGCCAAGCAGCGGCAAGGAGACAGACCTCCTCGTGTCCGTGACAAGGATGAAGATGACGACGACGATGAAGACATGGATGACGAGGAGACTGATGAGCAGGAGTTCCAGAAAGCCACAGAGGTCCTGTGCGTTGACGGTGGTGCTTCTCTGCATACCTCGCACCGTCAGCTCAAGCAGTGGGTGCGGGAAGTTAATGCAGCAGAACCACCCGTCGAGTCACGCAAGCCTCTGAAATGGTCCAGCACGCCTATCATCTTTGATATTGAGGACCACCCTGATCGCATAACTGCGGTCGGGTGCTTGCCGATGTTGCTTTCACCAACAATCCGCAACCTCAAGGTCACTAAGATGCTAGTTGATGGCGGGGCCGGCTTGAACCCGATTTCCTCCGCGGTGCTCCAGAAACTCCAGATCCCTGACAGCGAGCTCGAAGAGACCGGTACATTTCAAGGAATCAACCCGGGAAGGAGCAAGCCGAAGGGAAAGATCACGTTGCCGGTAACATTTGGCAGCGAGCTGAACTTCAGGACTGAGAGGGTCACGTTTGATGTTGCTGACTTTCCATTACCTTACAATGGAATCCTTGGCCGTCCGGCACTCGCCAAGCTCATGGCAGCCTCTCACTATGCGTACAACGTACTGAAAATGCCAGGCCTGATAAGTGTCATCTCTGTCCCTGGTGACAAGAAGGATGCTCTTATCTGTGCCGACAAGATCTACCGGGAAGCAGCAGCCGCAGCAGAACGCAAGAAACCTGCCGCTGAAGCTCCCGGGGGGAAGAAGAAGACCAAGTCCGGCAAGAGCTCTGATGCCCACTCTGGCAAGCGCACCTCTTCGGAGTGCTGCGCTACCGTCGAGGATGCACCATCGAGCTCCACCGGCAAGTGTAAGAAGGCAATGGCAGCTCCACCTGAGACTAAGAAGGTGTCCGCCAAGGAGGACGCCACTGGTGGTACCTTCACCATCAGCGCCACTCTTGACCCCAAATAGGAAAGCGTGCTCGTTGCTTTCCTGCGGGCGAATGTCGACGTGTTTGCGTGGCAACCGTCTGATATCCCCGGTGTTCCAGGAAAGTAATTGAGCACCACCTTGCCGTCTGTCCTCATGTGCGGCTCGTCAAGCAGAAAGTCAGGAAACAGGCAGTGGAGCGCCAAGAATTCATCGCAGAAGAAATCAAGAAGTTGGAAGCAGCAGGCCTTGTCAGAGGAGTGCTCCATCCCACGTGGTTGGCCAATCCTGTTGTCGTGCGCAAGGCTAACGGGAAATGGAGGCTTTGTATTGACTTCGCTGATGTTAATAAAGCTTGTCCCAAAGACCCATTTCCCTTGCCGCACATTGACTAGATTGTTGACTCCACAGCCGGATGTGATTTGCTTTCATTTCTTGATGCATACTCAGGATACCATCAAATCTTCATGGCAGAAGAGGATGAAGAGAAAACCACATTTATCACCCCGCGTGGCACGTACTACTTCGTACGGATGCCTTTCGGTTTGAAGAATGCTGGTTCAACATTCGCAAGGGTAGTCCACCACGCTTTTGAGCCGCAGATGCACAGAAATGTGGAAGCCTACATGGATGACATAGTGGTCAAGAGCAAGAACAGGGTGACCCTGATTCAAGATTTAGACGAGACATTTGCAAATCTGCGCAAGATCAACGTCAAGCTTAACCCCGAGAAGTGCGTGTTTGGAGTCCCTTCCGGCAAGCTTCTCGGGTTCTTCGTGTCTCAGCGGGGAATTGAAGCCAATCCCGACAAGATCAAGGCCATTGAGCAGATCGAAGCACCAAAGCGCGTTAAGGATGTACGAAGGCTTGCCGGTTGCGTGGCTGCTCTCAGCAGGTTTATCTCTAGATCTGCTGAGCGCGCCCTGCCATTTTTCAAAATTTTGAAAAAGGCAGGTCCAATAAAATGGACTCCGGAGGCGGAGGCTGCGCTGCAGGACTTGAAGAGATACCTGTCCTCCACTCCAACACTTGTCGCACCTAAGCCGCAAGAGAAGTTGCTGCTGTATATAGCGGCAACCAATCAAGTGGTTAGTGCTGCGTTAGTGGCGGAGAGGGAGGCAGATGATGAGCCAGCAACCACGGCAGATGCATCCAGCGACAAGCAGGGGGCGTCGCCGACAAGCTCTGGTCCCGACAAGGATGGATCTGCGCAGGAGCATGATAAGATGCAGAAGAGAATGGAGCAGCGCCCAGTTTATTTTGTCAGTTCCCTTCTGCAGGGGGCTAGGTCAAGGTACTCTGGTGTGCAGAAGTTGCTTTTCGGCCTCCTCATGGCCTCGAGAAAGCTGCGCCATTACTTCGAAGCACATGAGATCACAGTCGTCACTCGCTTTCCGCTGAAGAGGATACTGCAAAATCCAGAAGCGACAGGCAGGGTTGTCGAGTGGGCGCTGGAACTGTCAAGCTTTGGCCTCAAGTTTGAAAGCACTTCAACTATCCAAAGCAGAGCATTGGCAGAGTTCATAGCAGAATGGACACCAACACCAGATGAAGAAATTCCAGAGACGAGCATCCCCGTCAAAGAGGCAAACAAAGAGTGGCTGGTGTACTTTGATGGTGCCTTCTCGCTGCAAGGCGCCGGTGCGGGCGTGCTGCTTGTCGCGCCCACCAGAGAGCACCTCAAGTACGTAGTCCAGATGCACTTTCCCAAGGAGCAAGCAACCAACAATACTGCAGAGTATGAAGGATTGCTTGCCGGTCTCAGAATCAGAGCAGACCTTGGGATCAAGAAGCTCATTGTGAGGGGTGACTCACAGCTTGTCGTCCGCCAAGTGAACAAGAACTACCAGAGTCCATTGATGGAAGCATATGTTGATGAAGTGAGGAAGCTAGAAGAGCACTTTGACGGCCTACAGATGGAGCATATCCCAAGAGCTCAGAATGACATTGCTGATGGCCTGTCAAAGTGCGCCGCACTAAAGTTACCTATGGAACCAGGGATCTTTGTGCTCAAGTTGACTCAACCATCCGTAACACCATCAACTAGACAAAGCAAGAAGAGGAAGTTGGTTTCTGGTGACTACTTTCCGGCAGAGCTCCCCGAAGCCGCCGCCAAGAAAGTCCCCAAGATCAACACCAAGGATGCTGAGGGGCAGTTTGCTCCGGCAAGCCTTATGGTTTGTTCCATTGAAGCAGACGCACCCGACAAGTTTTGCTCCGGCAAGCTTGCCGGGGAACATCAAGCTCCGGCAGGGCCGCAAGTCCTTGCCGTAGAAGCGGATGTTCCCGCAGCAGCAGATGTGCCTTTAGTCCTTGTTGTCCAGCCACAAGCTCCAGCATGGGCACATCAGATTGTCCATTTCCTTCAGACAGGAGAACTTCCCGAAGAGCAAGAAGAAGCGGAAAAAGTAGCCCGACAGTCAAGTATGTACCAGTTTGTCGATAGCATACTGTACAGAAGAAGACTCAACGGTGTGAAATTGAAGTGTATTTGCCGGGAAGATGGACAAAAGCTGTTGGCAGAGATACATGGAGGCATATGTGGCCACCACATTGGCGCAAGAGCACTTGCCGGTAAAGCTTTCCGGCAAGGTTTCTTTTGGCCGACAGCCCTCCAGGATGCAACTGCACAAGTAACCAAGTGTGAAGCATGCCAGTTCCACTCCAAACAGATCCACTAGCCAGCTCAAGCTCTCCAGATGATCCCTTTATCCTGGCCATTTTCGGTCTGGGGGCTCGACATTCTCGGCCCCTTCCCCCGAGCTATCGGGGGCTTTGAGTACTTGTACGTTGCAATCGACAAGTTCACAAAGTGGCCGGAAGTGGAACCAGTGAGGAAGGTGATAGCATAGTCAGCAGTCAAGTTCTTCAGGTCAATTGTTTGCCGTTTCGGGATCCCTAACAGGATCGTCACCGACAATGGCACGCAATTCACGAGCCGCACCTTCATGCAGTACGTCCAAGACCTTGGCGCCAAGGTCTGCTTTGCTTATGTTGCTCATCCGAGAAGCAACGGTCAAGCGGAGAGGGAAAATGCTGAAGTGCTGCGCGGGCTCAAGACCAGAACTTTCGACAGGCTGCGCAGGTGCGGAAGAAACTGGATCGAGGAGCTGCCGGTGGTTCTTTGGTCGATCAGAACGACGCCAAATCGAGCCACTGGCCAGATGCCTTTCGCTCTAGTCTATGGAGCAGAGGCAGTTCTCCCCACGGAACTCGTATACGGATCGCCTCGAGTGCTCGCTTATGATGAGCTTGAGCAAGAACAGCTGCGACAAGATGACGCACTGCTCCTTGAGGAAGATCGTCTTCAGGCTGCTGTACGAGCTGCTCGATACCAGCAAGCTTTGCGCCGCTACCATAGCCGCAAAGTTAAGGCCAGAAGCTTCGAGGAAGGCGACCTTGTTCTTCGGCACGTTCAATCCGCCAAGAATTCCAACAAGTGGACGCCGAAGTGGGAAGGCCCTTATCGGGTGAAACGAGTCACAAGGCCCAGCGCTGTCCGCCTTGAGACCGAAGATGGCATTCTGGTGAGCAACTCCTGGAACATAGAACATCTTCGTAAGTTTTTCCCGTAGGGCGCGGTTGCCGGAACCCGTTCCGGCAACCACCTTTTGTACAAGTCTTGCCGCTGTTGCATGTAATCCTTTGTACAAAGCCGGGCGCAGATCCCGTGCATAAACAAAACCCCATGTGCTCCGCACAACTTGTCAATTTCATGCATTAGTTTCTTTCTTGCATGCGTTATCTGACACTTTGTGCTGCACCTACATCCGGTAAGCAATAACGAGCCGAAGAGCTCCATATCATTATTTTCTCTTCTATTTTTTTCTTTTCTCAACAAAGGAAAAGAAGGTTCCCTCGCACACAAGTTTGCCGGGGGGGAAGGAGAAGATTGTGGTATGGACCAGGCGTCGTTCAAGCAAAGTTTTGCCTTGCCGGGAAGCAAACGACAGAAAAGCTAAGTTGCCAAAGTTTGAGCAATCAGTTTTTAAATTTTTGAGTTATCTTCCTCGAACGACCCTGCTTTGTATGGAAAACCTGTGCGCGGAGGAATCAACTCGTGGCTAGTTGCGCCCTTACTTTGTTTCGAGTCCGCTCAACAACTTAAGTGTGCTGCATCTAGTCGCGACAAGGTTTCTTGTCGGAAGCAGCGCCGCCAGCAGGCTGCTGACGTTCCGCACTCAGCGGTCGCGGCTCGGGTGCCTGCGCCGACAAGTTCCCTAGAAGCGTAGGGTAAAAACATACAAAGGAAGGAATCTAGTAGAGGAAATAACATAGCAATTGATAACAGAAATAAAGTTATATTACAAGATAACTTGTCGCAGCTCTAACAGACTGTTTTCATGACATGATTAGCAGCGACAAGGGAAAAGAAGAAATGGGCCGCCTAGTCTACGCGATCGCCCTCAACCCTTTTGATGTCGCTCACCTTGTCCACAATGGGTGCGACAAGGGCCTTGAGTGCGTCCCGATCGGCGTCTGGAGGCAAGGACTTGAGGACGTTGGTGAAGCTGAGGCCTGGATTGCGGAAGGCCACCTTCATCAGCACCTTCTGGAGAACCCCGGCGCAGATTCTGCGCGACTCGTCGGCCAGCTGCTTTGGGATCCTCTCCCGGAGCCGCTGGAGTGCCATCGCCACGCCCTTGAAGAACAGGCTGAGCTTGGCGCTGGGTTGGAGATTCTCGTCGGAGGGATACCCAAAGTCCTCCATACCCAGCTGCGCCAGCTCCTCGTCGATGACTGCGGCAATATTCACCAGACCCTCGGTCCAGTGCTCCACAGTATCTCTAAATGAGTTCTGGGTAACTGCGATGCTCTATAGCAGCGCCTTGTCAGCCTTGACCTTCTCCAACAAGGTCTTCTCCCGCTCCTTGGCGTCGTTCAGCGTCTGCGTCAGCGTGGCCAGCTTCATCTCCAGGTCCGCGTTGGAGTCCTTGGCGGTGCTGAGATCCTTGTTCCTCTCAGCGAGAAGACCTTGCAGCTCACCATGGGCGGCAGCATCCTTCTCGCGCTCGCGCTTAAGCGCGGCGAGCTCCTCGCCGCTCTTCTTGATATTGGCCTCCAGCTGCTCCACCTTCGCCTCCAGCTCTTTCTTAGCGGCCTCTGCAGTTGCGGCAGCGTCCTTTGCTTCCTTGAGCGCCCCGCCAAGTGCTTGCTCGCGCTCGGCAAGCTCCTCCTCGTAGCTGTCGAGGTTGGCCTTCCGCTGCACCAATTCGCCTTCTCGCGCGGACTGCTTCTCGGCGGCCAGCCTTTGTTCCTCCTCAGCTTCGGCCTTCTCGATAAGGAAGGCCGTACGCTCCTCGGCGAGTCGCTCCTGCTCCTGTGCCAGGGACCGGGGAGCTTCTTGATTGTGGCCCCGGAGCTCCTCCGCGCGCTTCTCCATATCCACTCCCGCCTTCGCGACAAGCGCTTCTCGGGAAGCCAGTTTGGCTTGTCGGGCGCGATAGAGTGACAGCAGCTTCCGCAACAGCTGCTCCTCCTCAGGATCGCCACTGCTGCTGCTGGGCGCGTCGACCAACGATAGCCCGGCGGAGGCGAGGAGCTCCTCATCGAAAGTTTCCCCCTCGACCGGCGCCCTGGAGCTCGACGCTCAGGGTAGCTTCATGAAGATATCATCGCCGGCCTTCAAGTAGGTGCCGGGATGGGGCTCCCCGGAGCCCGGCTCTGCAGCAGCAGCAAACGGATCGGCGGTCGGCGCAGCGCCTGGCGCTCCTGCGGCCTCAGGGTCGTCAGTGCGATAGCCCGACCCCTCGCCGGCTTCTGCGGCGGCAGCCTTGGCGGCCTCTTCGCCGACGGGCTCATCAGCACCGGCCCCTTCTTCGTTGACGGCGGCGTCGTTGTTGCTACCACACGCGCCTTCCTCGCCGGCGTCCTTTGTCTCCATTGGCTCCGCGGCAAATGGATCTGAAGAACGAAGAAGGAAGAAAAAGTCAATCAAAAATCCAAGAGAAGAAAATCAGAAGAAGAAGAACCCAAGGGAAAGTTTTTGGACAAGTGGATTACCTGTGCCAAGATCTGCAGTTGCGGTCTCGGCCGCCGCAGGATCGACGGTACTGCCCCTTGCTGGAGAGTTCTCCCTTGCCGAAGCGCGCTCCCTTGCCGGGGACTCCTCCCTTGGCGGCGTAGTCGAAGCAGATGGCACTTCGGGTCCAGCTTCCGGGCGCTCCTGATATGGCTGCTCTGCTCCTACACAAATCAACAGGCAAGATATCAACAAAGGAAAAAGCACTCATGCGCGCCTGACAGCAGAAAGCTAACTATGAACTTACGCTGGGAGCTGCGCTGGGGGCTGCTTTGGGGAGTGGTTGCCGGGTCCGTCAAAGTGGTCTCGGACCCACCCCCTGCCGACACGGTGGGGTCATCCTCGATGACGATCACCGCGGCCTTCACCCTCTTCGCCGCTCTCTGGGCCAGCGTCCTGAAAAGGAGTAGGTTCAGATTGAAGCAAGTCAGATACAAGATAAAAACAGCAAGATTGAAGAACTACAAGAGCACCAAAGAAACTTACTCTTCTTCCTCCTCGTCAGAGCTGAGCGCGGAAAGATCGAAGTCCGGCTCCCTTCCGATGCAGCGAGGCGGAGGAGTAGGATCCCTTGCCCCCTTGGCGGGGGCGGTGGCGGTGGCCCGGGAAGACCCCGCTCCAGTTGCCGCTGCTGTGTGAGGCGCTCCCGCGGAAACATTGCTTGCCGCGGTAGAGCGTGTCGCACGGCTCGGCGGCTGTTGAACCGGCTGCCGCCCCACTACGTCCGCGGCCCTGCGAAGACGCCTTCTTGGCGGGGCCGGGGGCTCCGCCTGTGGCAAGCTTTCTGAAGGCTCGGGCTCTTATTCGCCGGCCTCGCTCGGCTCAGCTTCAGAGCCGGCAAGATCTTCCTCGCCAATGAACTCCGCGCGATCCGCAAGGTTTGCCGCCTCTGCCGCCTCCGCCTCCTCCACAGTGAACCCGAACGCGCCCGCGGTAGCTGCGGCCGCAGCCTCTTCCGCCCTAGTGGCGATGCGCTGTAGCTCCTCATCGGTGGTGTCACGGTGAGGCTCTTCTGCTTGTCAGCGCGGACCGGCACTTCTTCCAAATTGTCGAAGAACGCTTGCACGACATCATCCGCAGGCTCTTGCCAAGTTGGAACGATTCCATGTGAATCGCACAAGGCATCATGGCGCGGATCCGGTCAAGCGAAGAATTATTGCACAATGGAACTACGCCCCTCGGCAGCGTGAATGGGTGCTGAGGATCGCGTTTGAACAACTCCAGGAGCATTGCATCCAGCTCCTGGACGGTGAAGTTGTAGTTGAGGCCCGGCCGCAGCCTCATGATGTCCGCTGAGTTCTTGAATTCCCAGGCGGGCCTCCCCCTCTCCTGCAGGGGGGCAACGCGGCGGCGGAGGAAATCTGCGCCTACAGCACCTACAGTGAGCCCGGCAAGCCTGAGGCAAAGAATCCTAGTGATGGCGATCTTCAGCCTCTCGTCTTCCGGGGCCACGTTGCTCCAGTCATTGCCGCGCACTATTGGGGCTTGGCGCACGGCGGTGAAGGGCTGCGGATTCTCCTCGACGATCCAACACCACTCCGCTCTCCACTCCTCCCACTTGCTGCGGAGCTCACCCTCCAAGTACGCCTCCTTCTTGCCGACTCTCGAGATCCAGGCGATCCCTCCGGCAAGCGGCTCTCCTCTCTCTACCCGAGGTATGAAGAAGTGGCGGAAAAGGGCAACATTGGGGTGGACTCCGACAAAGTTTTCGCACAAATGTGTGAAAACTGCCATGGTCAGAACGGCGTTGGGGGTGAAATCAATGAGGCGGAGGCCGTAGGTGTTCATGATATCGCAGAAGAACTCCGAGAAGGGCGGGCAGAGCCCGCAATAGAAGAACAGCGCGAAGAATGGGTACCCGTTTGGAGCCAGTTCCAAAGCAGCGGCCGGGAGTACCCTCGTGCGCGGGTGTGCACGCGTCTCCGTCGCCCAAAAGAGGTAGAAGTACTCCCTCAGCTCCTTCGCGCCGAGCTGGGGGGAGAAGATCGCCCGCTCCTTCCGCAGCGCCGCGAGCCGCTGCGCCTCGACCGACTTCACGCCCTTTCCCTTGTCGGCTTTCGAAGCCATGGCGGAGGTGGTGGAGGAGGTCGACGGCGTTGGTGATGCTGGTGGCAATGGGGGGTGGAGCGCTGCTCTCTCGGCTTCGAGAAGAAGGGGGGAGCGGCGGAGGTTCGTGAAGATGGAGTAGTAGCAACCAACGAGGGGGAACGAACTGCCCCTGTTTCCTCTGCTTATAAAGAGGGACGGGGCGGATGTTTCGCCCTTCCGAATAAAGAAACCACCCACGATCTCTCCCACGATGCCGCATTCAACGCGTGCCATTAGGGGAGGGCGCGGTGGATACGGAGCATGATTCGGCGTGGCCCAGGCCGCGTGTGCCCGTGCCCTGTCTTGGGCCTGGCCCAACAGCGCTCAGCACCGTGTCTGGCCCAGGCCCGGGGGCTCCTGTCGGTGTACTAGAATAGGGATACCCTAGTACCCCGAACTTGTGCACGGGCAGTTGCAGCACCCCGCGGCAAGGCTTGCCGGGAGAACGCCAAGATCCTCCATGGTTCCCTTGGAGCCATTCAAGAACAAAGTATTTAAGCTTAGGAGACAAGGCCCCGGCAAGAGGAGCTTGCCGGGAAGGCCAACCAAGGCACTCCAAGGAACTTGCCGCGACGCGCCACACGCTCCGGCAAGGCAACAAGGACCCGGCAAGAGGAGCTTGCCGGGAAGACCAACTAAGGTACCTCGAGGCCCGGTGAGCGACAAGCTTCCGGACCCGACAAGATAACAGCAGCGGCAAGGCGCTTGCCGCGGCAGGCAGCCACTCTGTGCCCACGCTCTAGCGCATCCACCAACGTGTCACTCTGGGGGCCTCTCCAGGCGCGCGTGGCGGGAGGCTGTGCAGCCAGCGGTGTGCAGTGGCATGCGAAGCTGACAAGATCGCCATCATGGCGAACGGTGGCACCCCTAACGGTCCTTTTCTGCACTGTTTCGGCGACTCAGACGGGCATTTAATGCCCTTGTCCCCTGCCGTCAGGGTTAGGTAGGGTGCACTATACAAGTAACTGTACCAACCACCTCACTTTTTACATTTGTAACCTTCTCTGCGTTGCCACCTGTCGGTGACCCCTTTAGCGTATAAAAGGAGGCCCATGCGCAACGTAGAGGGGGTTCGCCAGGTTCGGAGGTTCGACTCATTCGTAAGCCAGGAAACACTTAGCTCTCACGAGCAAGAAGATAATACAACCAGACAAGCAGCAGTAGGAGTGTTATCTCTCCGGAGAGCTCCGAAGCTGGGTAAACTGCTCGTGTGCTTCGCCTCGATCTGCTCTTCATGTGATCTCCGCCCCCCGCCGAACCGAAAGGGGCTCGGTCCGCCGGCCCCATAGGTGTTCGTGGATCAGTTTCCCCGACACAGGTAGTGGCTTTCCTAGTGGATAAATGGACTCATGCATATTACTATAGGGGCCCAATTAGATGTCATGTCTACTCAATGCCCAATTAAATGGATTCATGCATCTGCGTGCTCGCACATCAAGCGTCTTGAAAATTACAAGTGATACGAAGCTTTCCATGCTACCATGATACGAGCTTCCGAGAGCCCTTGGATCTGAGATCGAACAGTTGCATGGCGTGATTCTAGACCTATGGGTGAATATCCTATCCTAGAGGGTTATTCTGCAAAGTTTCAACAACTTAGCATGCGACCGTTCGATCTCAGATCCAAGGGATGCCAATAGCCCGTATCATGGTCACGCCTACCACAACCATCGCCTTGCTCGCGCGGTCGCGCCCTTGAGATTTCACACGGTGCGTTAGGCTATCTGACGTTGGCATGCCATACATAGTCATCACTTAGTCACTTATACAACAAGGTTAGCTATAAGGTTGGCTATAAGAGTATTTTTTACTTCTCTCTATCTCTTTCTTCGTAGTATTTATTGCATTTGCCAAGGAGTGACTTATTCCAATGAAATGGTGCTTAGATGAGGTGCTAATGGCATTAAATGGCGTAGAAACTCAAGTCCCCAATGCAGAGGTGCTTAGTTTTTTGTTGCTAAGGGCATATCCAACACTTGTAAGATAGATGTTGGTAAATTTGCCACCTAGGACATAGTGACGATGTGGCATGTAATAAATGTGGAGAGAGAGCAAAGTTGTATGTAGATTAACCAACAAAATTTGCACGAGCTCCAAGGTGAAATAGAGAGCAAAGTTTTATGTAGATTAACCAACAACATTTGCATAAGCTCCAAGGTGAAATAGAGAGCAATCACATTTATTTTCTCACCATCTATTGGATAACTTAGATACAACCTATTGGAGTAGTTGTATGATAACTTGTTGGTTTATGACATGGACATTTTACCAACAAGACTAACATACAACCTGTTGTAGATGATCTAAGCTTGCTTCATTTAATTAGCTATAGACCCAAAATTGTCTTTTCACCTAGGTACACACGCTTAGCACTGTTTCTTCTTAGGGTCACCAAACTAGTCTCTCTCTTCTTAATTAACTTGCCGCATCAGACTTTATGCCTATGTGGCAAGCTTAGCACCTGTACGAGCAAGTACAATAGTGGGCTATAAGCCCGCTTACATGGCATTTTTGCATATGTGGAGGAGAGATGCAAGGAAAAAGTGGAGGAGTGGGCTCTCATGCAAGAGCTAGCCTCTACACGTGCTCCTAGACAAAAGCATCTAATACAAGGAGAGAGATAGAGAGGAAGTGAGAAAAACCTTATAGCCAACCCTATTGTATGACTAATAAATAATACTACTAACTTTTGATGACATGGCATGTTTATATACTCATGCAGCACCAACATCTAGCTATATACTAACCATGCTCTGCATGGTGGAGCATTGGGAGAGGCACCTGTATACCATGCAGGTGGTCAGGAATCGGGAGACTCACGCCGTTCATAGAGCTGTAGTTAAAATGATAATGGCAAGTAAAATAACGGGGCCCCACCTGTCCAGCACTAACTCGCTGTCAAATCACATAGCCCTATGTTTGCAGCAGCCTACTCCCTCATCTTCTCGCGTCTGTATTGAACCGACTAGGCGGAACTGCCCCGCCTATCGCGCGGGAAAAGCCCCGCCCTCGACTTTTAAATTATACAGTATAATTTTGTATCCATGGATTACGCCATGGACCAAAGCCTCAAGATAACGGTGGTACACATGTACGGAGTCAACACGCCCGTCGCATTCGCATCGCACTCCAGACGGTCGGTCGGTCTGGCACGCCGCTCAATGAATGGAGTGCACATCATATTGCATTTGCACACACATGTGGGCCCGCAATTGAGAACCGACCATAGGCACACTCCCCGGCCCTGCAAGTCGGGTGAGTTAATAGAAGAGAGAGACGAGCAACAATACTGGAGCACTGTTGTAACCGTTGGTGCCTTGACAATCCCTGCATGACATGAAAGATCAGTTCGTCCATGGATGTGACCAGACTCCAGCAGACACGGCTAGATTGGCTATCATCTACATATCATGCATGCTATGTTGTACAGGGCTGTAGTTCTGATGAGAAATCTAAAAAAAGGTTTCTTGTCATCTCGCAATATTAGGTGTCATGTGCTTTGGATCACTGTGAGGGTTAAACATCGACAACTGAGTTCCTCCAAGGCACTGGTCATTTAGGGCACATGCATGAAGACTACTTGGCTGCCATCTAGGTCAAGCCGGCTATGTTAATTATGACATCTATCGAGGGACCCCTTTTCTATGAGTTTATCTTTAATTTTAGATTTGATCCTCGTCTAGTTTGTCCGTCATGATTCATGTTGTCTCCTTGGGGCGGTGAGGTTATGGTTTCTTGTCATGTGGCATTTTTTCATGTTATATGTTAATCTGGTGCTTCAGATCAAAATGACGACAGTTGCGCCTCCGGGGCACGTGCATGAAGACTACTCGACCGTCATTGACGAGGTCAAGTCGGCTCCGGTAGACAAAAGAAAACTACTCCACTATATAGGTAGGAGCCTCCGCGCTTGCTTTCTAGCGTTGCTCTCTTCACACTATCTCCGCTGGTCACAGATCCAGCCAGATCGTCTCCGCCGAGGAAGGTGAGAAGGTGCAACATTCACACAGTCGTCCTCGGCAACAGCTCTTACCCACTACTGACACATCCCGATTAGCGTGACTTGCCGTTCTCTCCCACACACCGCCGGCTAGGGAAGGTCTCAGACCCCTTCTTCCTCGCTGCCGTAGTGTGGGCAGATCCGGCCTCATGCCGCCCACCTAGCGACATCCCGGCGATCCTTAGATATAAGTTCCTTCGAAACCGGCCTTGATCTACTTACCCAGCTCCTAACGTTGCTGCATTTGTATCTTTCACTATTTCTCAGCCCCCCTCGTAGATAGGATCGATCCGCTGTTTGAAAGCCACCTAAATTTTTACTATTAAGAGGTAAAACTAGTTCATGCACTCGAATCTTGTACTACTTGGTTCAAACAAGGAAGAAAGGAGGTGGGGGTGGGGGAAGATTTGTTACCTGAATCTAGGACTTGGTCGAAAGAGGAAATAATCGGAGCGAAAAGTAGTAGAGACTGGCTATCCAACTGGTATCTTAGTCTAATAGGGAAATGAAGGGAAACGCGGTACAAACTCAATATAAACCCGATCTATTGGTTGAAAAAGAAAAGAAAGTGGGAACTGGGGGACAAGTCAACAGAGTGTGTCCAGCACTAGATTTGCTAGCCTCACACAGTATAAGGTGGCTATACCGAACAAAAATGGGACCAACCCAGATATCCTATTCTGATTTTTGTTGCCCCGAGCCCCTCTTATGTAATGCCACCGATAAAATGTAGCAGTCACACTATTAAAAGTAAGGAAACGTTAAACCAATGTTGTTTTCAGTGTAATGCCTCCTGTAATATGAATCAATGGCACAATTTTTCATGTCCTTCTAAATTTCCCATTAAGATAAGTTGCTTCTTTTTGTTAGAAATGCAACTGTCCTAGTCCGTCTACTCTCCCGTGCCCAAATACCAACTCTGTAGCAGCTGATAATGTAATGTTGTTGGTAAAATGAAGTAATGGCACCATTAAAATAATGTCGTATTTAATGGTTGTCATAGTTAATCCTAATGCCCACACTAATATCTAGCAATGTTGCTGCTTTAGACATTGCTATTGTCCTTGTAGGATTGCCATTCAGATAAGGAACATGCTTCTTTTCATTTGATATGTTTCATCACTTTGTAGTCACCCTACTTTCCACCTTTTTGTGCAAACAGAGATATACATTTCATGGTTGATCTTAGTTGAACTACATAAATGATATCCAAATTATGGTTGAACATTCCACGAGCTTCACAACCAACCTTGATGTTGCTCAATTTTATGGAAACTAATGAAGAAGAAGCTCTATGGGTTTCGTTTTCTGATGGAAATGGAACCGGGGCTGGAGCCCTTTTCTTTAAAAAATGAAGAAGAAGCTGCTAGCTCATGGGACATTGCTTTATTTTAGGTGAACTGCACAAAAAGGTCCCATGAATTGAATCATCCATGTTGGTGACTGGTGTCATCCCTTCTACGATGGCATTGACTGCAGATATGGTTCTCATCATGAGGTATGTTCCTTTTTGGTCCGACCGTTTGCCAAAGATCCTGCATGTTGAGTCTGCACTTGTGCTACTGTTTTGGCACTGCCATGATAAAGCAGTAATGTTATTATTTTGCACCTTAATCTAGTGGCACTATTAATTTGAGGCAATGTTTTGGCACCGGTAGTGCCACTGATTTTTTTTTATATATCGAAAGAGGGGGTTTCCTACGATTTCATTAAAGAAACCCAACCATAGAGAACCATTATCCAACAACATCTCAGTGTAAACGGCAGTTATGCAACTACTACTAGAACGGACTGAGTACTAGCAGGAGACAAGTTTGCCACATAAGCTAGGCAGGTAGGGGGACGCAGCACCAGCAAGACCAAGTTTGTATCACAACCCAAATGCTACCACAAAAACATTAGGGGGAAGATAGGGACTGAAAGAGCCAGCTTCAGCATCCTAGTCTAAGCACCCCTGGCCTCCATCGTTGCGACGCACTGTACACCTCGTTTGCCACCTGCTCGACCCTAGTGCCATTGTTAAAATGAAGTAATAATACAGTTAAAATAGAGCGAGTGTCCTCTCTATCATTTCATTTCCAATGTAGATAAAGAAAGTGCGTCTCTTTGTTAGTATATGTTTCATCAACTAGTCCCATTGTTAAAGTTTAAGCGTTTCTGCAAACTTGGGTGCTTAATTTTTGTTGATTTGCACAAAATAGAGATTGGAATGTCTCAAGGCCCCTCCTTGTACTACCGCTATACACTGATACTCATCACTGGCAGAAGGTGTATCGGGGAGAATAGGGTCGATTTCCAGTATGAGGCCTACCGTATGAGGCGTCACAGGGCCCATCTCGCCCTCGCAGCATGGCATACTGTGATACTGTCACAATATTTTCTTCTATTTATTAGTGTATGTTTCATCAACTAGTGCCATTATAATGTAATCACACTTTTTCATTATCTGAGCAAACAGGGTTATTCAACTGCATTTTGGTGGAACTACACAAATGTATGGATGGAACCAACATATATGTAGACTGCAAGGTGTGTCGATTAAAAATTAACGACACCAATCATGCTCCATGCACGCATTGGCATCCACCACCACCTGTGGGATGTGTGGCGCTCTCTGTGGACGGATCTTTCTCGGCAGCAAATTCTCTAACCAAATACTAGTAGCTTATATTGGCAGTTTTCTAGGGAGTACTCTTTTCTAAAAGAAGCACCAATCTATTTTTCTTTATTTGTACACAGTGTCACAACTTTGACCCAAAGGTCGAGAGCTATTTTAGGGTGATTGGCATAGTACTTAGAGACTGATTGTAAGCATGATTTTCATTAGCCGTCACACTGATTGTAAGCATGAGAAGATGGAAGATTAGGTTAGTGTGAAGCTTACCTTAAACCCTACCGCCGCAGTTGAAATGAGGCGAGCGTCGAGGGAACCGTGGAGAACGGCGGGGAAGCAACGTCGCGCCATCCGGCCTCGGCTTGTGGTGGGAGAACAAATACTCCTGTGGCTCCGGTTGGCTCTGCACCCTCACAGACGGCACACTGTACTCGATCGATTCGTTATCCTCTGGATGCTCGACCTTTGACCTGTACGCCCACCACCTCCGCCTGACTTTGGCCTGGGGCGAATCTGTCCGCTCCATCGCCCAGAGGAGATACTCGATGAACTCGAAGGACTGTGGCATGACTGTCGCCAAGGAGTACATCATCGGCGTCTCGCACTTTCGCATACATTGCCACATGGCCCTCACCGTCCTCGAAATCTCCCACTCATTGTCAAACCAAGTAAGGATCTCCTTCAACCTGGCTAACTTTGTCTGGTCGCCGCCGGTGATCTGCCCGATTTGCTGCTGCATCCTCTCCATAGATGTCCTTCTGAGAGGTCCGGTGCTAGCTTTGGAAGATGGGAGGAGAGACGATGGCCTTGCAATAGAGAAGAGGGAGAGGCGAGGGGTGGTTTTGCAATGGAGAAGATGGAGAGGAGAGGCGGGTGGTTTTGCAATGGAGAAGAGGGAGAGGCGAGATGGTGGTTTTGGAATGGAGATGATGGAAAGGAGAGGAGGTGGTTTTGCAATGGAGAAGAGGAAGAGGAGCGTGCGGCAGCGATTTAGGATTGGACGAGAGGGCCGGCGTGCTGTGACTGGATCAAAATTAAAATAAGTTTACCCTTCAATTATTAAGAAAGCGACCCCACATTAACTAGTCTTCCTTTTATTCTGGGTCATAATTTACCATGATTTTCACAAATGAAATATATGTTATATGTTGCAAAAATAATACAGTTTGAAAGTACATTCAGATACGAACCAAAAGATGCAATTTTTGGTGACATGCATTCACATTTTGCTTGTCAAATACGGTTCGTGGTCAAACTTTGACCCAAAATATGCCAAATAAAAAAATACTTTGAGGACCAGCGCCGCTCCTCTCCTCTTAAACCACTACCGCTCCTCTCCTGTTCTAATCTAAATCCAGCGCCGTTCCTCTCCTCTTGCATTTCAAAACCACCGCCCCTCCTCTCCTGTTCCAATCCAAAACCAGCGCCGCTCCTCTCCTGTTCTAATCCAAAACCAGCGCCGCTCCACTCCTCTTCCATTCGAAAACCACCGTTGGCGAGTGAAGGTGCTGTGGAGAAGTAGATCAATGGAGGAGTACAACCGATACATGAGGATCGCTGACAGCGACCCTGTGAAGCTAGCTAGGATGTTGGAGATGCAGTCTTTGTTTGACAACAAGGACCAACAAGCGGCAACGGCGACATCCATGGCCAAATATCTACAACAGAGCGAAAGGCGGCGATACTCCCGAAGGAAGTCATGCGGGAGTACATAGAGCTGCTCCTCCGTGCCATGGAGCAAACAGATTCACCGAATCCGATCATGAGGGGGCGGTGGTGGGAGTATCGATCCCATATGGAGCATCCACCAGAGATTGAAGGATCGGGCATCTATAGGGTGCCGTTTGTGAGGGTGTCGTGCCAGAGCGAGCCAGTGGATTCTTCGTCGACCGAGCCCAACTGTAAGACGAGAAAAGCAGTTGGCCTGATGACGCTTCCTCGCCATCCTGTCCCTCGCTGTTCACATCGTCTCGCGGGGTGGTTGTCTGCCACCGAGGAATAGGAGGGGACTGCCCCCAGCCCAATAGTCGGGCAGGTTGTGAATTGCAAGAGGAGCTTAGGGTTGTCAGTATTTGCAGGTTATGAATTGTGTTTTGTGTTATGTATTTTGAGAGTACTTTTAGATATGAATGTCTTTTGAATTTCAGATTTGCAGTATTGAGCATATGAAGTATTTTATGAATTCTAGAGATCTACTTTTAGCACTTAAAAAATGTAGTTTCATAGGAGTATAAAAATGCACACAATGTGATTCTCAGAGAAGAAACTGCAAGTTTCGGTTTCAGATAAGAAACCGCAAGTTTCAGTTTCAGATAAGAAATTGCAAGTTTCAGTTTCAAATAAGAAACTGCAAGTTTCAGAGGCAGATCATTTATATTAACACACCCTTTTCAAACAGGGATAACATCATGTTGGATGTTTTATTCATGGTTGAAAATGGAATTACCAGCCAGTTAACATCATGCTGATCAAGATTCATGCATAGCACATCTTCATATGATGCACAGTCAAAAAGATATGCTATTTTCATAATGCCCACACAATGTAGAGTGTGCGAAAAATAGAAAAAACGAGGGATGAAGTTTTGGCAAGTGTTGGACATGGTGTGCGTAGATGAATATGGAGACCCACATGTCAATAATGGCAGATGCAAAAAGTTAGGAGATATTTTCCCTACATCAAGTGGAATCGGACGCGGGCGGAACAACGGTCGGGTAGTGTCACTTGGCCACTGAGCTAGTTCGGTAGTTTCGGTAGAAATAAGGCACTACTTCACATGGTTTGTTCTCGTCCTATGCCATTGTGCGCTCACCGCGGCGCCGCTGTATGCCATTGTGAACATGCTGAACAAACAAGAGGAATCTGGAGAGGACTCTACGTGGAGAGGCGGACAGTCGGGACCCACCAGGTCTATGACCGTACACAACCAAGTGCCTCATTGAAAAAAATACTTCCTCCTAATGCTATAGTGATGTTGGGGCCCACGGGTTTGCCAACATAGTTACATTTTTTTAGGTGCTTCAACGTAGTTATTAAAGGAGATAAATTTACAACGAAGCCGAGGAGCTGGCAGGTATCATTTATTATCAGTGGGCCAGCAAGTATCAGCTGGGTTGTGGACTGCCCGTCTAGGCTTTCTTTTTTAACATGCGCATTCCAAGACAATGCCGGTTTGTATTTCCTTGAGGGCCGTCATGTATTGACCAGCCTATGAACCTCCCATCCGAGGTTTTATTTTTTCTGAAACATCGACAACCCAACTTATGTATTTTTTTGAAGAAAACACAGATGTCTGTTCTATTTTTCTATATAAGAATAGGAACAACAGGTCCAACCTATATTTCCCTTCTAACTATATTATATATATTTAAATTATTTTATATGTTATCATACTAGCAAAAATGCCCGTGTGTTGCAACAGTAGAAAAAGTACACATGCCCCTATCTTTATAAGCATAGTCTCAAGATCTCCACAGGTCCACGTCCTTTTTTTCAACATGACGCTATTTTGTGTCACCGTCTAACCTCCTTCCCGCCATCAGTGACAGTGTCGTAGTGCCCGTTCCGTACTTTGATACGAAGCAAAGCAAACACTACTAGAAATGAGCAGCGTGTGTTTATTAACATAACTTGCTATCATTAATAATAAGTAGCACATAGATTATTAATAGTACATACAATCAATTTTTGCGACCTTTTAATGTAACTAAATGTTCTGGCTAGCTAAGAAAATCACTCTGAGATTTTTTTTGCGGTGAAAAATCACTTTGAGATTACGAAGAAAAGTAATGATTTTCCTGAATAAAGAATCAAACCATTACATGAGCAACCAATTGGATTTATCTATTATGTACTTGAATTAAATTAATTTTCTGTTACTCATATTATTGCTATTTACTTTGGGGAAAATCATGTTATTTATTTTAATCCACTATACATATTTTGATTTTCTATTAATCAAACTGCATTTGTTAGTTATTTAATTTAACCGCCCATGCATTAAGTTTTAATGTTTCTGACCCCGCAAAAAAAGAGTTTTAATGTTTATGAGCGACCAATTGTTTTCACATCTGTAACCCTAACATGCACTAACCATGTTATTTATTTTCTTCCACTTTACATTTTTTTGATATCTTTATTATTGAAACTGCATGTGTTAATTATTTACTTTAACAGCCATGCATTAAGTTTTAACGTTTGTGAGCGGCCAATTTTTTTACACTTCTGTAACCAATTTTTAACTTGCTGAAAAAAATCGATAAAAGAATGCATCCTGTTTGACATGTACTCCTACATGATTAGGACTCGAGTGGGCTAAAAAAGAGTTCACGTCTCCTTTCTTTTCCCCACTTTAAACTTGACAGAAATAATATGATAGAAAATATCCAATTCGCTGCCTACTTTTGTTTCTGTTAGCAGTACTTTGTTCTTGCTTCCTTTGTGGGCACCAACTACGTATCCTCCGATCACCAATTTCTGAGACGACTTATTAAGGTGATTGATGATAGATAATTTGAACATGTATATAAATTGGTGGTTGTGCTTTTGAAAGGGCGAGGCGGTACTATTTGCTAACTAGACAACCGCTACCAATTAACATTGGTTGGCCTAGTTCAGTTGGCTGGTGTCGAGCGTACGGGATGAAAGTTGTGAGTTCGATTCCTCATGCACGCTTGTGTATTTTTCCCTTCTCGCATTGCAGGCCGTTTTTTTCCTTCTCGTGTTGCACTGAAGTTGGGCCAACGGCCCAGCCTGCAAGCCCAAGTCGGTAGGAGCACATCTAACGTGATGGTTTTGATGCATTGCCAGGTATATATATCGGGATTTCCTATTTAGCGCTGCAGGCGCCCGTTAATGTGTATTCTGCTAACGGGCGCCTGCAGCAGCTTTAGCTGGGCTTGGCCCATTTTGCTCGCTTCGCTGTCGTTCGCATATACAGATCGCAAAAATTCTGCGAGAGCTGGGAATCGAACCAAAACTTCCTGCTTAACAGCGCACAGAGGTAACCACTCCGCCACAGTAATTTGATTGTCACAGTTCCATCATTTGTTTACCTTATATCTTTTTCTTTCACTTTTTCTATTTTTGCTTTTTCATTTTTCTGTTTAATTTTTTTCCTTCTTCCTCGTTCGATGATCTTTCTTAGATACACCCACATTTTTCTAAAATTGATGAACTTTTTCCTAATTTAGCAAACTTTTTTCAAATATGACTTTTGTTTTCTCAAATTCGGTGAACTTTTTCCAAATCCGATTAACTAATTTTGATGAACTTTTTTTAAGATTGACGAATTTTTCATTGAAATTTGTGAACTTTTTTGAAAATCGATGAACTATTTTCTCAAACTCGATGAACTTTTTTGAAAACCGATGAACTTTTTTTGAAAAATGATGAACTTTTTAAACTGTTTCATAAAGTTTTTTCCAAAATCGTTGAACTTTCTAAAGTTTGTGAACTTTTCTTCAAAAATGATGAACTATTTCTCAAAATCGATGAACTTTTTTTAAGTTTGTGAACTTTTGTCTCAAAATAATTGACCGTTTTTAAATTCACGATTTTATAGAAGTAAAATAAAAAACTAAATGATAAATAAATAGCGCGCCCATACTAGTTCATACACAGTTTAGCGCTAGTAAATCAGATGTGAGCAATTGCCCTAGTGGTCAGCTAAGATTGAACAAGGTCGAGCGATGCAAGTTCGATCCCTGAAGTAGCTACCCATTTTGCGGTTTTTTTTTTTCGATTTCTAGTCGCTGCCTTTCCCATCGCGGGCCGGCCCAAGAAGGCGCTGCAGCGGGCGCCAGGAACTGTTCGGGCGCATAAGGCGCCGAGGTTTTTTTTGCGATTTCTAGTCGCTGCCTTTCCCATCGCGGGCCGGCCCAAGAAGGCGCTGCAGCGGGCGCCAGGAACTGTTCGGGCGCATAAGGCGCCGAACAGGAGCTCCCATATATATCAGTACCACCTCAGGTAGAGAAAATATAATATAGGCAAGGTGGACGCGATAATTCATCCTGCAGCCCGGGCTCATCTGCTCCCTCTCAGCAAAAAATTCAAAACAAATATTAGAAAAATTCAAAAAACTCCAAATTTTTTTGTGGTGGTAGATAATTTGACGCGTGAGGTGCGCCCCAAAATTCAACTTATTTGGACATCTGAGTAGCTCTCGGCAAAAAAGACAAATTAGGTCAAAACAGTGCGTGAATAGTAAACATTTTTACAGACCCTGATTTTGTCTTTTTTGCCGAGAGATTCTTAGATGCTCAAATGAGTTGAATTTTGGGGCGCACCTCACGCATCAAATTATCTACCATCATAAAAAAATTGGAATTATTTGAATTTTTCTAGTATTTTTTTTGAATTTTTTTCTAAGCGTGGGTGCAGCTGACCCCGGGTGCAGATTAGCCGCACTCAGGTGGACGCACAAAAAAGGACGAAATTACGGTGGTAAGAAGCGATAACCCTTTTATTAGTAGGTATAGATATAGATATAGATATTATTGTTATTGCCATCATATATTTAACGGATACTTACATATATAAGAAAACAATATCCCACATCTTACTAACTTATAAAAATAATTTCTTAATAATAAAATCCTGGATTTTTTTACATGAAGGCAACGAAAATCCTGATGATTGTGTACAAAAGCTTGGTAAAATTTAAGGACCAATATAATAATAAATCACTTATTATTTAAATATATTTATAACAAAATGCCCAGCCCTTGTTTATTTTTTGATAACATTGCTGCGCCCAACCCAACATTATAATTAGAGCCAGCCTAGCAAAATCGTGTATTTCTATTTTGAGAAAGTGCAAATGGGCTGTAATTATTTAGGAAAAAATAAATGAGCCGCATGGACGCTACATTATTTGTTTAGCCAGCCCACCAAATTTGTGTATTTTGAGAGAGTGAAAATGGGTTGTAGTTTTAAAAAATGGGCCGCATGGAGGCTACATTATTTGTTCACCCAGCCCAGCAAATGGACTGTAATTCTCAAAAAAAAGATCAAATGAACTATAAATTTTGAAAAAATAGGTTGAATATGTGCCACATTTTTGGAGGCTGAAATGTGGGCCTATAGGTCAAAGCCAACGCAAGTCGTTGTCAACTTAGTCAACAAATGATTCTTACATCGTTAGCCCTTGGATATACATCCAACGACCGGCATCCATATTCAATCTCATTACTGAACCCGAGCGATTGCACTGCAGGCTACGCGTTACTGAACCCGAGCAATCCAGCGATTCCTTTGCTACTACTGCTAATGAAGTCGATCGATGCTGCCTTTGGATGAACAGTGAGCATTGTTGGGGGGAGGTGGATGAATAGTTCGCGGTGGGGGTTGGATGTAACGCCCCGGATTCGATGCGCCAGGTGTCTGCCAGTTATTCACCGTAGTTGCCATGTCATTTGCTTGCGTGTTGCATTTTGCCATGTCATCATCTGCATTTCATCTGCATGTTTTTCAAAACTTGCATCCGTTCGGGTCCTCCCGGTTCTCTCCGTTGTCCGTTCAGAGTCCAGACCTCTCGCACGCGCCCGTCGCCCCTCTCAGACCTTGTTTTCGTGAGCAGGTTAAAAACATTCTCGGAATGGACCGTGATTTTTCAAGCGGCCCTGGTATAGCACCGGTAGACCGCCTATCAAGTTTCGTGCCATTTGGAGGTCGTTTGATACTCCAACAGTTATCCGCGTAGCCCAAATCCCCTCTCTCTTTGCAGCCCAACCCCTCTTCACCACAGCCCAATAACCCATCCAAACCCCCTCCATGCTCTCGATCGTTCGATCACGATTGCGTGGCCGAAAATCGTGCTCCATTTGGACCCTCCTAGCTCCCTCTATCTATAAATATGCCCTCCCCGTCCAAATTCGCGGATGAATTTCCCCTAACCCTAGCCTCTTCCTCCTCCTGCCGCCGGACGTGTCCACCCCGCGCTGGACACATCCAGCACCACCGCCCGCGCCCAATCGTGGCCTGCCATGTGGCGCCCCTGCGCGTCCTTAGCCGCGAGCCACCGCCGCCGGCCCGCGGGGCCCAGGGAAGGCCCGCCCCGGCCCGCGCGTGCCCGCGCCGCCCCGGGCCCGAGCTCCGCCGCCCGCTCGCCTCTGCCGGCGCCCCGCCGCCTGGCCCGTCGCCCCGCTGGCCGCCGCGCCGCCCCGGCGCCCGCTGGTCGCCCCGCGCCGTCGCCTCTAAGCTCCGCCGCCGCCGGCCGCCGCCTTCGTCCCCGCTGCCCGGTGGCCACGCCATCGTCGCCGGACCCCGCCTCCCGATCCGGCCGGCACCACCAGCTCCTCTCGCCGGAGCCGGAGCTACACGCCACCGCCTCGCCGGAGGCCAGGCCTCCGCTACCCGTCGCTGCCGGCACCTCGTCCGGTGCCGCCCCTCGCCGGCCCCGCGCCTCCCCGTCGTCCCCGTCGTCGCCGGAGTTCGCCCTCGCCACAGCTCCGGCCGGATTCGAGGGAGTGGATCGGATCCACCACTCCCTCCATCCAAACGCGTTTCCCCCACGCCCGGATCTCCTCGTCCCGCACGACCGCGTCCAGTTTCAGAGGTTGAAATTCCAGTCCCTGTAAATTTTTTGCATTCTGATGCCATGTTCATCATGCCATAACTTGCTGCATACTGCTCCGTTTCGTGCGTGTAATATATATGAAAATGTTCACCATGAGATGCTCTTCATTTCATTCCACTGTTCCATGTTTGTTTGAGTCCATCTTGATGCCTGAATCATCGTTGCAAGAGCGCTATATAATGTTAATCTACTAAAACTGTTATAACTTGGTGATTTGTCATTTTTGTTGCATTTTGTGTGTGCATCCTATGAGCTTGATATCTGCATTCATTTTGTGCTACATCATGCCATCTTTACAGGGGTGCAATCCATGTACTTTGTGAGTCTTGTAGTGAGTGCGTCAAGTTTGTTAAGTAGGGTACTTGCTGTTGTTGTTTTGCTAGGCTGATTCTGTTATATTTTGTTGCCATGTAAACCAGCTGCTACAAGTCATTCTATGCCTAATCTGGAGAGGTTCACTAAGGATGTTTTGTTATACATGTCATGCTCTATCCATCCATGCCCCTGGTTGCATTTATAGCCTGCTGTAGCTTGTTTTAATTTTGCTCCAAAGTTGCTAAATAATGTTGTTGTCAGGCTGTTAACATTAAGTTCAGTTGTGCCATGTGTGTTGCTAGTGATCCATGCAACCTATGACTATGCTATTGCCATGCTTAGCTTCACAAACATGTCTTCTTACTGTTGGTTGCCTTGCCATGCCATTTATTACTCTGTGGTGAGTGGTACAAGCTCACCCACATGCCTACTTATTGTTGTTCCTGCCATGCCCTGTTTGCTGAATCTGTTAACGAAACTTGCTATGTTTACATGAGTGCCATCATATCTTCTGATCCTTTTTAGTTCATGGTCAGTAAAGGACTTCTGTTCTATGCATTTAGTAGATTCATGCCATGATTTTGTTTGCCATGTTAAGTTCCTGTAACATGTTGTTTGATAGCTGTAAACATTGCAACTTGATGTTATTTCTGCTAAGCCTGAAACTGTTATGATATGCAATCTTGCCATGTCTTTTTGAGCATGTTCTAGTGATTTCTGGAGATAGCTCAGTGTTCATGTTTTGTTATGCTTTACCTGTACATCATGTCCATGCCTTTTGTTCTTATGTTGAGATGGTGTAGCATATTGTTTTGATGCTTGCTAGATGCCTAGTTACTGTTTTGGACAGATTGTTATTATATCTTATTTGGAGTGTATGCGTTGCACCATTGCTCCGTTTTGAGTGTGCTCTATATGAAACTTGCTTAGAATTGCATGTAGTTTCATATTATCATGTTGCATCCATGTTTTGAGGTGTTTGCTTGATGTTTATATGAATTTTGCATCAATGCCATGTTTAACTTGTTTTGCTCATATCTTCTAGGTCGTAGCTCCGAACTAAATGAACTTTATATGTAACTTGACTAGAATATCGTGTAGATCATCTTGGTGCATCTTAACTTGATGTTTAACAACTTGAACATAAGGTTTATACAGATCTGGACCAATTTGGAAATTTGCATATGACGACTTACCGGAATTGCTATATGTTGTTCCCGACCTCATTTAAACTTGCCTTGATGTGTTGCTCTTGTATGCATCATCTCTTTACATGAGTAGCTTCATGTAGTCTTGTCTTGCATCATACTTGGTTGAGCATAATGCCTTGTTCATGTGTGGTGTGTTTACTATGTTGTGTGCTTCTTCTCGATAGTTTCCCGTTTCGTTGCGATCGTGAGGATTCGTTCGTCTACGCTTGGTTCGTCTTCGTGGCTTCATCTTTTTCATGGAATCGTTCTTTTTCCTAGAGGGATTTCAGGCAAGATGACCGCTACCCTGGATCTCACTACTATCATTGCTATGCTATTTGCTTTGTTCTATCGCTTTGCTGCGCTACCTATCTTTTTCTCTTCAAGCCTCCCAATTTGCCATGTCAGCCCCTAATCTTTTTCATCCTTCCTAGCAAACCATTGCTTGGCTATGTTACCGCTTTGCTTAGCCCCTCTTATAGCGTTGCTAGTTGCAGGTGAAGTTGAAGATTGCTCTATGGTGGACAAGATTATGTTGGGATATCACAATATCTCTTATTTAATTAATGCATCTATATACTTGGTAAAGGGTGGAAGACTCGGCCTTATGCCTGGTGTTTTGTTCCACTCTTGCCGCCTTAGTTTCCGTCATACCAGTGTTATGTTCCTGGATTTTGCGTTCCTTACTCGGTTGGGTGATTTATGGGACCCCCTTGACAGTTCGCTTTGAATAAAACTCCTCCAGCAAGGCCCAACCTTGGTTTTACCATTTGCCTCACCTAGCTCTTTTTCCCTTGGGTTTCCGGAGCCCGAGAGTCATCTTTATTTCAGCCCCCCCCCCGGGCCAGTGCTCCTTCGAGTGTTAGTCTGAAACGGGCAGACTGCGGGGCCACCTCGGGGCAACTCGAGGGCTGGTTTTACTCGTAGGCTGACCTATCCGGTGTGCCTTGAGAACGAGGTACGTGCGACTCCTATCGGGATTTGTCGGCACATCGGGCGGCTTTGCTGGTCTTGTTTTACCATTGTCGAAATATCTTGTAAACCGGGATTCCGAGTCTGATCGGGTCTTCCTGGGAGAAGGAATATCCTTCATTGATCGCGAGAGCTTATCATGGGCTAAGTTGGGACACCCCTGCAGGGTTTAAACTTTCGAAAGCCGTGCCCCGGTTATGTGGCAGATGGGAATTTGTTAATGTCCGGTTGTAGATAACTTGACACCAGATACAAATTAAAACGCATCAACCACATGTGTAGCCGTGATGGTCTCTTTTCGGTGGAGTCCGGGAAGTGAACACGGTTTTGGGTTATGTTTGACGTAAGTAGGAGTTCAGGATCACTTCTTGATCATTGCTAGCTTCACGACCGTTCCGCTTGCTCTCTTCTCGCTCTTATTTGCGTATGTTAGCCACCATATATGCTTAGTCGCTGCTGCAACCTCACCACCGTTCCACTTCACCATATATCCTTTCCCTTTAAGCTTTGCTAGTCTTGATACCCATGGTAATGGGATTGCTGAGTCCTCGTGGCTCACAGATTACTACAACAACAGTTGCAAGTACAGGTTATGCGATGATCATGACGCGAGAGCGATGTTACTTGTTTTGGAGTTCTTCTTCTGCTTCTTCTTTGATCAGGGGATAGGTTCCAGGTCGGAAGCCTGGGCTAGTAGGGTGGATGTCGTTTGATCTTCTGTTTGTGTTTCATCCGTAGTCGGATGTTGTTCTCATGTAAGATGATGTTGTATTCGTGTGGCATTGTATGCCTTTTGTATGTATCCCCATCTATTATGTAATGTTGATGTAATGATATCCACCTTGCAAAAGCGTTTCAATATGCGGTTCTATCCTTGGTGGGACCTTCGAGTCTCTTTAGGATAGTATCACATATTGGGCGTGACATTGGATGAACAGGACCCCATGGTGTTGTCGCTGGATGAACAGGACCCCAATCGATCGAGCCGGTTGGGCGTGGATGAACAGGAGCCCATGGAGGGCTGGATGAACAGGACCCTATGGAGGGCTGGATGAACAGTAGCCGATGGAGGGCCGGTTGAACAGTAGCCGGTGGAGGGCTGGATGAATAGTAGCCCGTGGAGGGGTGGTTGAACAGGACCCCGTGGAGAGGGCTAGTTGAACAGTAGCCGGTGGAGGAGCGCGCGGTGGAGGCTGGATGAACAGGAGCCTGTGGATGAACAGTCGCATGTGAAGGCTGGAGGAGGTCGACGGTGGATGAACAGTAGCCCGTGGAGGCTGGAGGAGGTCGGCGGTGGAGATGAACAGTATCTCGTGGAGTCCCGTTTTGCGGTACGCCACACCCCTCCCGATGAACAGGACCCCCGTTTCGACAGTAGCGCTCCAACACAAGTCCGTTTCCTCTGTTTTGCGGTACGCCACACCCCTCCCGATCAACAGGACCCTGTTTGGACCGTAGGAGGTCCAACAGAAGTCCGTTTCCTCCATTTTGCGGTACACTAGACCCCTCCCGATGAAATGGATCCCGTTTCGAACGTGGCTGGTCGAATGTCACGACCGGTTTTCCAATAAAAATATTTATTGAGAAACCAATCTTTTGAGTCCAGTATGAGAGAAATCCTCCTCACTGGTAGACAAATTCTTGATACAATAAGCCAGTAGCATAGGATATATTACAGGGTTGAGCTAGGGCTTCTCAACAAATTATTACAAGCGCGCCAATAATTATACATAATGGCGGATATAACACAATGGTGTGGTGGCATACTACTGACTCGAGGATAAAGTGATGGTGGAATAACACAGGGGGAAATGTGATAACACGACTCTCAAACTGGCATCTCATCGAGCGTCGAGGTGAGGCTCTATAAATTTATTCGGGTTGCGGAAGCGGATATAATACAGTGACCAAATCCAGGGTCGCACGAGACTGACTGGGATTCCTCTAGGCGTCGGACTCGCTATCGAACTCTTCATCCATGAGATCGCCTTCGTCAGCATCTGGCCAAATCAACAAGCCAGTGAGTACTTTGAAAGTAGTCGCAAGACAGTTCGGACGTAAGATATAACAAATGCATGCATGAATGTGTCATGATTAATTCACCAATGTACATTTAAAAATTAGCATAACGAGGTAAGTAAAAGGGAAACGGCGGTAGTCCGCCTGGAATCCCACAAAACATAAATGAAGACCGATCGGGTGTCTGAAGCGACGCCTCGAAAGGTGAACAAATAAATATAAGGAAATGATGCCACAGTCGGGCGTCTTAGCGACACCACATAAAGGGCTTTAAAAGGAATGCCACAGTCGGACGTCGGGGCGACATCACAGAAAGGGCTTTAAAAGAAACACCACAGTCGGGCGTCTTAGCGACACCACATAAAGGGCTTAAAAGAAATGCCACAGTCGGACGTCGGGGCGACATCACAAAAAGGCTTTAAAAGAAATACCACAGTCGGGCGTCTTAGCGACACCACATAAAGGGCTTGAAAAGAAAGTAAAATACAATAATGCCACAGTCGGACGTCTGAGCGACATCGCAGAAAGGGATTTTATTCACAAGTAAATAATACTCATAATAAACATTCAATTTATGAGAATAAATGGGTTAGTCCATTCATAGGAATAATCATTTAACCGGACTTAGCACTCATGCGATTCACCGGAGTCTCTGTCATCAAAACTGACATTTGATCAGGATAAGATAATATCGATCTTAGACATGGAATAGATGATTTGGAGGAATATATGACTCTACAGAGTTTGTACAAAATTTTTCCCACAGCCAACGGATTTCCGTAGTCCCGAAGGACTAGTTCCGTTTACGGTTTTTCGGGAGAAAACACAACTAACCAGTACACACCCATTCTACCTCTCGATGCTAGGAATCACCCTAGACATCGTCCAAGAAAAACTTTTGAGACGGGGAGATCACAATCTCGAATAGCATGGGATCAAATTTATATACGCGCGCTCTAAGGGGTGCCCCCCTCTCGGTCCCAACCGGAAACACCCATGCCCCCTGACCGGATGACTGGCTTTAATCCAGGGCCATGGAACCATCATCACGACCTCTCCTTTTTGGTGTGTACCAGGAAAGCGGTTTACAACTTACTAAGCCATATTCCTTACGGAAAACCTGTGGTAGTACAAGGAAGGAAGAATGGAAGGAACTGGAATGATATGAGTTGACATTGAAGTCACATAGTCTGGCATAAGCCTGGCATGCTACAACACTGCCATCTTACCCATCCTCATGCCAACACATGGCCATGCATACTCACATCCATCCACTCATGGAACTCACTTGCCTCATCGTCTCAGGTAAGAGGACATTCATCGGTATGTTCATCAACATGCCATAAACTACTTAATGCAAACATGCCAAAACAATCATCATATCAAAAGTTCAAACATGCTTGCCTGATTCAGAGTAGTCGGAGCCTAGCTCGGTGAAGTTCGCGGCTCCGTCACCTCCTTCGGTATCTACGGTATAAAGAAAATATATGCGCTATCGTAAATACCAAGGGGTGCACAAAAAGTATTCCAAATATTTTTCAAATAAATCTGGTAAAAAACTAGACAAAATTTTAAAGAGAACAGAAAAAGAATCAACCAAAAATACGTTTCTGTTTAAAAGTTATAAAGGTTTTTGCCCAGGGACTCATCTGTAATGAAACAGAAAGTTCCCAGGGGCTAGCTTATAAAAACAGAAAACGCTTCGGCAGAAACTACGCCAGCCCAAAGGGAAAGCGCATTTGGCAGAAGGCGTTTTCAGAAAACGCTTCGTTTAGAAAGGACAGAGAGGCTGACAGCGGGTCCCGCCTGTCAGGTTTGAATATACGAACGGGGCGGCAGATTTCGCCGGTGCCCGAGAGACGCGGTGGTCGCCGACGGCGATCCACGGTGAGGCAGGGGGATCGGAGGGTACCTCCGTGTTCAGGGCACCTTCCCGCGTCGGTTTGTGGTGGTGGTGGTCGCCGGCGAGTACCACGTCGACGGCGAGCTTTGCTCCGGCGGACGGCGGCTCGGGTGGTCGAGGGACTCGTCAGAGAGAGCTGTGAAGGACAAATTGATGCTGGCGTTAGCTTACTGGGTGCTAGAGGGAGTAACTGACGGGGTTTGGGCGCCGGAGACGGCCTCACCGGAGCGAATCGTGGTGGAGGCCGAGGCAGATCGGGGCGGCCGGAGTTGGGGGAGGAGACCTCCTCGAGGTCCTCCGGGTGGCTTGGCAGAGCTTTGGTGAGGTGTAGAGGTGGTGCGTGCTCGAGAGTGAGCTCGGGGGCCCTTTTTATAGGCGGCCCGAGGCGGTGGCCGTGAACGGGGGTCTCCGGTGAAGGTTACGGCGGCGCAGGGCCTGGTCGGGGGTAATTAGGACGTTGGGCGTCATCGTGGAGGTCCACGGTTCCGTTTAGGTGCTAATTGAGCTGGGATTTGGTGCTATGGGTGAATTCGACAGAACGGGGCGGCGCGGGCCCGTCGGCGGCAGTGAGCATGTTCCGTGCTTGTCGGGCCACGGCGACGGTGCCACGGGCGTGCGCTGGCATGCATGAGGCCACGCGGAGAGCAGAGGGGCGTTGGGCGGCGCCGAACGGTGTTGAGCCGCCGTTCCGTCCCCTGTCGGCTGCCACGGGGGTTCGGCCGCCGCAAGACACGCCGGCGCGGGCGGCCAGGGGCGCCACCGACACTGTGAAGACACCAAGCGTGCATGTGGGGGTGCTGGCCAGGGAGAAGAAGCTGCGTGCAACGCGCCAAGTGCACTGTTAACGCGTGAGTGAAGCTGACGGACGAAAAACGACACTGAAGTCTGAATTTTCTGAATTTGCAAAGGAACAGTGCAGCTCAGGTGTTCGACAGAATGTTTTTGGCCTCTGGGGATTTTTCCTTGAGTTGATTTTTGGTGGAGTGGCTTCTCATTGCTCCAGTAGGCTGCCTGATTTTTGGTGAAATTTTTGGAGAAGTGTAGGTATGAATTTCACCAAATTTGGCAAATCTGGTCAAACTTGCAGAGACTGAATTTTGAAAAATTTGAAAAGAGGAGGAGTGGGTCAAGATGGTTCTGGGTTGTGGGTACAAAGGACTATCCAGGAGAGTTGGTTTGAGGTCAAAATTTAAATGCAAAAGGGTACTTGCTTTGAAAAACTCTCAGGCTCCAAATAATTTGCAGAATTGATTTGAGGGGAAAAATAATTAGAATAAAATCCAAGACTTGCTTGGATTAGTTGGGACAGAGAACTTAGGTTGATTACAAGGAGGAGGGGAGGTTTTGGAGGGGTTTTACCACATGGGCAAAATACAAAGTCATGGGTGGTTTTCAAGATATGAAAATCCCAAGTTTTTCATAGAGTTTCTTTTTAAAAGAAAAAGATTAAACTCCCAAAATGAATTTGAGAGGGAACCAACAGAGAAGAAGTTTCAAAAGATCAAACACCATAGCTTGAATAAAAATAAAAACCTTGCCAAAGAAAAGGAAGTTTTTAAGAGGAAGGTTTTCTGGAAAAAATTTAAATGGCCTCTTTTCAAAAACCACAAAGTTTTTGCTGAAAACCAAATAAAATTTTTGGAGTGTCACAACACCTACCCCCTTAGGAAAAATCTCGTCCCCGAGATTTCAACTGTTCCTCAAATAAGTGTGGATGCTCTGTCCGAAGAAAATCCTCTCTTTCCCAAGTTGCTTCGCTTTCGGTGTGGTTGCTCCACTAAACTCTGAAAAACTTGATGGTCTTCTATCGGGTCCTCCTTTCAGACTCCTCTAATATTTTTACTGGGCGTTCCCGATAAGTGAGGTCTGGCTGTACGTCAATGTTCTCATGGGATACTTGCTTCTCTAGTTTGCTTACGCACTTCCTTAATTGAGAGACGTGGAACACGTCGTGAATGTCAGACAAGTCTTCGGGTAAGTCTAGCTGGTAGGCTACAGTGCCTCTTCGTGCCACTATGCAGAATGGTCCAATGAATCTTGGTGCTAGCTTTCCTTTAATCTTAAACCGTTGCAGTCCCCTCATAGGTGATACTCGTAGGTACACGAATTCACCGGGTTCAAAATTTACCCCACGATGTTTCTGATCGTAATAACTCTTCTGTCGGCTTTGAGCGGTCTTGAGTCGGTCCCTGATTAGCTTGACTTTTTCCTCGGCTTCTTTGAGCACGTCTGGGCCGAAGATACGGCTGTCTCCGGTCTCTGACCAATTTAGCGGAGTACGACATCTCCGTCCGTATAGGGCTTCAAAAGGAGCCATTTGCAGGCTGGCCTGGTAACTGTTGTTGTATGCGAACTCGGCATATGGCAGGCTTTCTTCCCAACTGGTTCCATAGGTGAGGACACATGCTCTCAGCATGTCTTCTAAAATTTGGTTTATGCGTTCAGTCTGTCCATCAGTCTGTGGGTGGTATGCGGTACTGAAGGCTAGTTGGGTTCCCAGAGCCTGTTGTAAATGCTCCCAAAATCTTGAGACGGACTGAGTGCCTCTGTCGGATATTATAGTCTTCGGGACACCGTGCAGATAAACTATGCGGGAAAGATAAATCCTGGCAAGCCTCTAAGTGGTGTGGGTCGTCTTTATTGGAATAAAGTGTGCCACTTTGGTTAACCTGTCAGTGATGACCCATATGGCATCATTCCCGTGTCGTGACCGAGGTAGTCCGACAATGAAATCCATCCCTATTTCATCCCATTTCCACTCAGGTATTTTGTTCGGTTGCAGTAGTCCGGCTGGTCTCTGATGCTCAGCTTTTATGCGTTGACATGAGTCGCAACATGCAATGAAGGTGGCTATGTCCCTCTTCATACCGTGCCACCAAAATCTTTCCTAAATATCTTTATACATTTTGGTTCCTCCAGGGTGGATCGAGTACGGGGCGGTGTGGGCTTCAGCTAAAATTTGCTGTTTAAGGTCTTCTATGTTTGGCACGCAGAGCCTTTCTCTGTACCATAATATTCCTTCATTGTCTATGACGAATTCCGAGGCCTTGCCCATACTCAACTTTCTTTTGATGCCTTCGATGCTGGTGTGACCGGGCTGAGCTCCTTTAATTTTCCCCACAAGGTCGGGTTGTATTTCCCAGTTTGATATGGTGCCTTTTGCTACCATTATCAAGTTGAGCTTGGCAAATTCTTGTTGGAATTCGGGCCTCAAGCTGTGCAGATTGTTTTCGTCGGAGCTGGGGTTCCGACTAAGGGCATCGGCCACTACATTTGCTTTCCCTGGATGGTAATGGATACCAACATCATAATCCTTTACCAACTCCAACCAGCATCGTTGCCGTAAGTTTAGTTCTAGCTGTGTGAAAATATATTTGAGACTTTTGTGATCCGTATATATTTCACATCGATTCCCAAGTAAGAAATGCCTCCATTCCTTGAGTGCATGAATAACTGTTGCCATTTCTAAGTCATGAGTGGGATAATTTTCCTCATGCTTGCGAAGTTGCCTTGAAGCGTAGGCGACAACCTTGCCTTCCTGCATCAACACGCATTCGAGACCCTTTCTGGACGCGTCACAATATACTTCAAAATTCTTGTGTATGTCGGGTACAATTAATACCGGTGCTGTTGTTAACTTCCGTTTTAGTTCTTGGAAACTTTTCTCGCAGGCTTCTGTCCATTCAAACTTCTTATCTTTCTTGAGTAACTGCGTCATAGGCTTGGCTATGGTGGAAAATCCTTCAATAAATCTGCGGTAATATCCTGCCATTCCCAAGAAACTCCGTATGTCCGTTACGCTGGCTGGTGACTTCCAGCCAAGTACGGCCTTGACTTTCTCTGGGTCCACTGCGATACCGTCTTGGGTCAGTACGTGGCCTAGAAAGCCTACTTGTCTTAGCCAAAATTCGCACTTGCTGAACTTGGCATACAATTGGTGTTTTCTGAGCTCTCCTAGCACAATCCTGAGATGTTCTGCGTGCTCTTCTGGTGTCTTGGAGTATACCAGAATATCGTCGATGAATACCACGACGAACTTGTCCATAAACTTCATAAATACTTTGTTCATGAGGTGAACAAAATATGCTGGGGCGTTAGTTAATCCAAATGGCATCACTGTGAACTCGTACAATCCATATCTGGAGGTGAAGGCTGTTTTGGGGATATCTTCCGTTCGTACCTTCAATTGATGGTATCCTGACCTTAAGTCAATTTTTGAGAATACCTTGGCCTGAGTGAGTTGATCAAACAAATCGTTTATCCTTGGCATCGGGTATTTGTTTTTGACTGTGACCATGTTAAGTGCTCGATAGTCAATACACAATCTCAGCGTTCCATCCTTCTTTTTGGCAAATAAAATTGGTGATCCCCAAGGTGAGGAGCTGGCTCGAATGTATCCTTTGTCTAGCAATTCCTTTATTTGTTTCTTCAACTCAACTAATTTGGATGGTGCCATTCGGTACAGTTTCTTGTATATGGGGGTGGTTCCTGGTGCGAGCTCAATGCTGAATTCTATCTCTCGGTCTGGTGGCATGCCTGGTAGCTCTTCAGGGAATACATCTGGAAATTCACACACTACTGGAACCTTGTTTAGCTCAGAAAACGTCCACCTTATTTAATCTCGGTTGCCGGGATATTTTTCCTTCCTTGGCTGATACTCTTATTGTCTTCCCTTGGTGGTGTGTGAGAATTACGGTCCTGTTGAAACAGTCGATAAACCCCTTGTTGGTGGTTAGCCAATCCATCCCTAGGATGACATCCAGTCCTTTATTTTCCAACACAATAAGATTTGCGTGAAACTCCAATCCTTCGAACTCATTGACCACATTTTGACAGTAATTCTGAGTAACTTGCTGAATCCCAGGGGACTTGATGATCATGTATTTCTCCAAAGGAAGCATCGAAAAATTATTTTGCAAAGCAAAACTTTTCGAAATGAAAGAGTGAGAAGCTCCAGAATCAAACAAAACCATTGCAGGTATTGTGTTGACAGGAAACGTACCGAGTACGATATCCGGAGCATTTTCTGCCTCCTCTTTGGTTACGTGGTTCAGATGACCCTTCCTGTGGTTATTGTTGGGATTGAAGTTGTTTCGCTTGGGCGCGGAATTGTTGCCGCCGTTGTTCGGCTTTGGGGTTGGGTTCCTTGGCTTGGGGCACTGTTTGGCATAGTGCCCTTCTTCTCCACAAGCGTAACAAGTAACGCCGGGGCGATAGGTGAATTCCTTGTCCCTTGCATGAAAATTATTGATTGGGCGTGAGACATTGGATGAGGATTTGTGTGTCCCACCCTTTTGAAAATCTGTCCTGCTTCGATGATTGCGAGCATGATTAGTCTGGTCCCTTTTTCGCTTGCGGATATCTTCCAGACTGCGTCTCTCATTTTCCAGAGTAATGGCTTTGTCCACCAGTGTTTTAAAATCAGGAAAAGTGTGCACGACCAGTTGGCATTTAAGCGCGGGCGCCAGACCGTCAGGGAATTTCCCCATCTTCTTGCTTTCAGTCATACGTTCTTCATTGGCATAGCGGGACAATAGAGTAAATTGACCGTTGTATTCTGACACTGTCATGTTCCTTTGTTTGAGGTCATCGAACTCTCTTTTCTTAATTTTCATAATACTCTTGGGAATGTGTGCACCACGGAAACCTTCCTTGAAATCATCCCAGGTTATATCATTTTCGTTGGGGTGCATGTGCAGAAAATTCTCCCACCATGATGCAGCTGCTCCTGTGAGATAGTGCGGAGCATATAGTACTTTCTCGAGATCTGAACATTTTGCAATAATTAATTTTCTCTCCATATCTCGAAGCCAATCCTCGGCTTCAAGAGGCTTGTCAGTATGAGAAAATGTTTGAGGACGTGTCTTCTGTAGCTCAGATAACTTGGAATGCTGCTGATACTGTCCATGGTGATTTCCCATGTTGATGACTTGGTTCATCATTTCATGATGTTGTTGCTGACTCTGTTCATAAAGGCGGCACATTTGGGAAAATGCCGTTTCATTGTTCTGTTGACTCGACTGCCCTTGTGTGAAATTGTTGCCTGGTTGAGTGTCATAATCTTCCTCCGGCGGAGTAGGCATGGAGCGAGTCCAAGGACGAGACATTTTTTTCACTCTGGGGATATATTTTGTAAAACTCATAAGAAAAGCGAAGATGGTCGCAAAAACAAATCCAAAATTGCACAAGGATGGCAAATAATTTAAATGACCAAGATCACTTAAGAAAACAAATCGAATTGCGCACGGAGAAGGACTGCTCATTACATATCTTACACGCGGGCGATAATTATACAATACATCACTCAGGATATGCGTACATAATGCTGACATGTTATTTAGGCTAGTGCACTTCTCCAGATCCTACATGATGCGCAAACAGGCTACTTCTCACAACCTATGCACATATAAACATATTATACAAGGCGGTACATTACATGGAGGCTAAGCGTACTCAGGCGGAGATATTGACGACCTCCTTTGCCCTGCAGAGGGCGAGGCATAGCGAGGTTGGGTACTCGACTTCCTCCTCGCTAATAGGCTCCATACGTGTAGTGTTGCGCAGAGTGGACGGAGCGGTTGCCAGGGGCGGAACAACACGAACATGAGTGGGCGCGAAGGGTGGTGCAGTGCGCGCTGGAGTGGGTGAAATGACTTGGTTGAATTCTTCGGTAGAAGGTAGGCGACGAGCAGGCGTATAACATGCTGAGGACGAGACCAAAGTCAGTGGCGGTGCGGTGGGTAGGAGCTCCCTCCTGTTGGCAGCACAACCATGAACTGAGTCCATGCGGGCAGCCACGAAGTCGTCCGCCAGGTTGTCGAAGGCTGCCTCCAGGGCCCGGAGATACTCAATGAGCATCTCAAAAGCCTCGTCTCGTTCTCCTCTGGGGCAGGAGTATGCGTAGTGACAGGTGTAAGGCACATGGCACGGAAGATAACGGTAACGACGAGTCTTCATCACGGGGAGGACATCCCTGAGACGAGCTATCGCCTCGCGGGCTGCCATCTGCATAGCATGCCTCTCCGTAGGCATGGCTCTTCCCAAGAACCGGAAGCGGCGTAACTCACCACGCCCTCCCTTGAACTGCACCGCGGCCTGGTGCATGGTCAGACTGTCGTTGACTCGGTGCTGGCAGAGTGTGAAGACTGGGCGCACAGATGGCCTCATCGCGACCTGAACGATGAAGGAAAGAAGCTTGACGAACCCATCGGGCACGTTGGCGAAGGTCTGAGACTCGCAGCTGTTGTCGGCCATCTACAAAAGTAGGCAAAAATTCTGCATGGTCAGATCATAAATTTATGCGGACTGACAGAAAATGACTACAATCAAGAAAATATGGAAAGGCTCAATCATGCTAATAACCAATTAGCGATCGCACCTAGTGGCTTCCTACAGTCAGCCTGGCTCTGGTACCAAGCTTGTCACGACCGCTTTTCCAATAAAAATATTTATTGAGAAACCAATCTTTTGAGTCCAGTATGAGAGAAATCCTCCTCACTGGTAGACAAATTCTTGATACAATAAGCCAGTAGCATAGGATATATTACAGGGTTGAGCTAGGGCTGCTCAACAAATTATTACAAGCGCGCCAATAATTATACATAATGGCGGATATAACACAATGGTGTGGTGGCATACTACTGACTCGAGGATAAAGTGATGGTGGAATAACACAGGGGGAAATGTGATAACACGACTCTCAAACTGGCATCTCATCGAGCGTCGAGGTGAGGCTCTATAAATTTATTCGGGTTGCGGAAGCGGATATAATACAGTGACCAAATCCAGGGTCGCACAAGACTAACTGGGATTCCTCTAGGCGTCGGACTCGCTATCGAACTCTTCATCCATGAGATCGCCTTCGTCAGCATCTGGCCAAATCAACAAGCCAGTGAGTACTTTGAAAGTACTCGCAAGACAGTTCGGACGTAAGATATAACAAATGCATGCATGAATGCGTCATGATTAATTCACCAATGTACATTCAAAAATTAGCATAACGAGGTAAGTAAAAGGGAAACGGCGGTAGTCCGCCTGGAATCCCACAAAACATAAATGAAGACCGATCGGGTGTCTGAAGCGATGCCTCGAACGGTGAACAAATAAATATAAGGAAATGATGCCACAGTCGGGCGTCTTAGCGACACCACATAAAGGGCTTTAAAAGGAATGCCACAGTCGGACGTCGGGGCGACATCACAGAAAGGGCTTTAAAAGAAACACCACAGTCGGGCGTCTTAGTGACACCACATAAAGGGCTTAAAAGAAATGCCACAGTCGGACGTCGGGGCGACATCACAAAAAGGGCTTTAAAAGAAATACCACAGTCGGGTGTCTTAGCGACAGCACATAAAGGACTTGAAAAGAAAGTAAAATACAATAATGCCATAGTCGGACGTCTGAGCGACATCGCAGAAAGGGCTTTTATTCACAAGTAAATAATACTCATAATAAACATTCAATTTATGAGAATAAATGGGTTAGTCCATTCACAGGAATAATCATTTAACCGGACTTAGCACTCATGCGATTCACCGGAGTCTCTGTCGTCAAAACTGACATTTGATCAGGATAAGATAATATCGATCTTAGACATGGAATAGATGATTTGGAGGAATATATGACTCTGCAGAGTTTGTACAAAATTTTTCCCACAGCCAACGGATTTCCGTAGTCCCGAAGGACTAGTTCCGTTTACGGTTTTTCGGGAGAAAACACAGCTAACCAGTACACACCCATTCTACCTCTCGATGCTAGGAATCACCCTAGACATCGTCCAAGAAAAACTTTTGAGACGGGGAGATCACAATCTCGAATAGCATGGGATCAAATTTATATACGCGCGCTCTAAGGGGTGCCCCCCTCTTGGTCCCAACCGGAAACACCCATGCCCCCTGACCGGATGACTGGCTTTAATCCAGGGCCATGGAACCATCTTCACGGCCTCTCCTTTTTGGTGTGTACCAGGAAAGCGGTTTACAACTTACTAAGCCATATTCCTTACGGAAAACCTGTGGTAGTACAAGGAAGGAAGAATGGAAGGAACTGGAATGATACGAGTTGACATTGAAGTCACATAGTCTGGCATAAGCCTGGCATGCTACAACACTGCCATCTTACCCATCCTCATGCCAACACATGGCCATGCATACTCACATCCATCCACTCATGGAACTCACTTGCCTCATCGTCTAAGGTAACAGGACATTCATCGGTATGTTCATCAACATGCCATAAACTACTTAATGCAAACATGCCAAAACAATCATCATATCAAAAGTTCAAACATGCTTGCCTGGTTCAGAGTAGTCGGAGCCTAGGTCGGTGAAGTTCGCGGCTCCGTCACCTCCTTCGGTATCTACGGTATAAAGAAAATATATGCGCTATCGTAAATACCAAGGGGTGCACAAAAAGTATTCCAAATATTTTTTAAATAAATCTGATAAAAAACTAGACAAAATTTTAAAGAGAACAGAAAAAGAATCAATCAAAAATACCTTTCTGTTTAAAAGTTATAAAGGTTTTTGCCCAGGGACTCATCTGTAATGAAACAGAAAGTTCCGAGGGGCTAGCTTATAAAAACAGAAAACGCTTTGGCAGAAACTACGCCAGCCCAAAGGGAAAGCGCATTTGGCAGAAGGCGTTTTCAGAAAACGCTTCATTTAGAAAGGACAGAGAGGCTGACAGCGGGTCCTGCCTGTCAGGTTTGAATATACGAACGGGGCGGCAGATTTCGCCGGTGCCCGAGAGACGCGGTGGTCGCCGGCGGCGATCCACGGCGAGGCAGGGGGATCGGAGGGTACCTCCGTGTTCAGGGCACCTTCCCGCGTCGGTTGGTGGTGGTGGTGGTCACCGGCGAGTACCACGTCGACGGCGAGCTTTGCTCCGGCGGACGGCGGCTCGGGTGTGTCGAGGGACTCGTCGGAGAGAGCTGTGAAGGACAAATTGATGCTGGCGTTAGCTTACTGGGTGCTAGAGGGAGTAACTGACGGGGTTTGGGCGCCGGAGACGGCCTCACCGGAGCGAATCCTGGTGGAGGCCGAGGCGGATCGGGGCGGCCGGAGTTGGGGGAGGAGACCTCCTCGAGGTCCTCCGGGTGGCTTGGCAGAGCTTTGGTGAGGTGTAGAGGTGGTGCGTGCTCGAGAGTGAGCTCGGGGGCCCTTTTTATAGGCGGCCCGAGGCGGTGGCCGTGAACGGCGGTCTTCGGTGAAGGTTACAGCGGAGTAGGGCTTGGTCGGGGGTAATTAGGAGGTTGGGCGTCATCGTGGAGGTCCACGGTTCCGTTTAGGTGCTAATTGAGCTGGGATTTGGTGCTATGGGCGAATTCGACAGAACGGGGCGGCGCGGGCCCGTCGGCGGCAGTGAGCACGTTCCGTGCTTGCCGGGCCACGGCGACGGTGCCACGGGCGTGCGCTGGCATGCATGAGGCCACGCGGAGAGCAGAGGGGCGTTGGGCGGTGCCGAACGGCGTTGAGCCGCCGTTCCGTCCCCTGTCGGCTGCCACGGGGGTTCGGCCGCCGCAAGACACGCCGGCGCGGGCGGCCAGGGGCGCCACCGACGCTGGGAAGACGCCAAGCGCGCGTGCGGGGGTGCTGGCCAGGGAGAAGAAGCCGCGTGCAACGCGCCAAGCACACTGTCAACGCGTGAGTGAAGCTGACGGACGAAAAACGACACTTGAGTCTGAATTTTCTGAATTTGCAAAGGAACAGTGCAGCTCAGGTGTTCGACAGAATGTTTTTGGCCTCTGGCGATTTTTCCTTGAGTTGATTTTTGGTGGAGTGGCTTCTCATTGCTCCAGTAGGCTGCCTGATTTTTGGTGAAATTTTTGGAGAAGTGTAGGTATGAATTTCACCAAATTTGGCAAATCTGGTCCAAACTTGCAGAGACTGAATTTTGAAAAATTTGAAAAGAGGAGGAGTGGGTCAAGATGGTTCTGGGTTGTGGGTACAAAGGACTATCCAGGAGAGTTGGTTTGAGGTCAAAATTTAAATGCAAAAGGGTACTTGCTTTGAAAAACTCTCAGGCTCCAAATAATTTGCAGAATTGATTTGAGGGGAAAAATAATTAGAATAAAATCCAAAACTTGCTTGGATTAGTTGGGACAGAGAACTTAGGTTGATTACAAGGAGGAGGGGAGGTTTTGGAGGGGTTTTACCACATGGGCAAAATACAAAGTCATGGGTGGTTTTCAAGATATGAAAATCCCAAGTTTTTCATAGAGTTTCTTTTTAAAAGAAAAAGATTAAACTCCCAAAATAAATTTGAGAGGGAACCAACAGAGAAGAAGTTTCAAAAGATCAAACACCATAGCTTGAATAAAAATAAAAACCTTGCCAAAGAAAAGGAAGTTTTTAAGAGGAAGGTTTTCTGGAAAAATTTTAAATGGCCTCTTTTCAAAAACCACAAAGTTTTTGCTGAAAACCAAATAAAAATTTTGGAGTGTCACATCGAACACAAGGCCTTTTCCTTCGTTCTGCGGTACGCCAGGCCTCATTTCCGTCGGCTATTTTGTCCAAGCCGGTTGGCTCCCACACGTTCCGTTGGCTCCCGGTGAACACGACGCATTCCGTTGCCTCCCCATGAACACGACGCATTTCGTTGCCTCCCCATGAACACGACAACGACGCAATTTCTTCGTTCCGACCTAGCCATGTACACGAGCCTTGGCCGTACGTATGCACGAGTAGGTGTTTGAGACCCCGCCCATATGTACGTACATGGTCGTATTTACTTTCTTGCACCTTGGCCGCTGTACGTACGTGTACATGCTACGTTCGCGCCTCTACTACACTCGTGTGCGTCTACTCGACTAGTATGTACGTACACGTTCAGGACCAGAATGACAACGCTATGTACACTTCGACCAGGTGGGTCCCGACTGTCAGGCACTTCCTTGCGTGCGAAGATGTAGCTAGTGGGTCCCCGCAGTCATGGGGCAAATCATTCCCCCCCCATAATATGGATGCACTTCCTTGCGTGCGAAGATGTAGCTGGTCGGTCCCAACAGTCAGGGGGAAACGTTTTTTCAAATACATTGGCCCGTCCGGTAGGTCCCTGCTGTCAGGTGGAGGAATCATTATTTTTCGCGTAATAAGGAGGCACTTCCTTGCTGTGGTCGTGGACCCAGCTATCAGCCTCTCCACGTACAGTACTCTTCTGATGGAAGTTGTTCCTTGACCAAGTTGACCACGCCGCGCTGAGAGCACCAGGGCGGTGGACGACGGCAAGGCCTAGGAAGGGTTCGACGCGGAGTCGGGGAAGACGCGGTAGTGGATGCCAACATGGAGAGGAGTACGAGGGTTCACTGGTTCGGCTATGGTGTGAGGTTGTCGTCGCTGCAGGGCCTGGCTAGCGGTGGGAATAGTAGGGGGCGATGAGGCCTCAACGACAGCACAACCGGCCACTGGAGGCAGGAGCAGGCGGTCTCGTCGGCGCTGGTTTGGGCAGCTGGCGCAAGAAGAGCAGCAATTGAAGAAGCAGCAGGACTGCTCGATTCAAATCCAACGGTTACTGCTGCTAGAATCGTTTGTTGACTAAGTTGACAAGCCCTGCGTACGCGTCAAGTTAGTAGGCCCATAGGTCAGCCTCCCAAACGATGCGCCCAGATGTGAGTGGGAGGAATCATTTTTTGCGTAATAAGGAGCCAGTTGATTGCGTGCGGCCAGGCCAGCAGAGGGAGTAGGGTGGGCCGATGAAGCATCCATGGCATCACAGCGGGCCACAAGAGGAGGGAGCAGGCAGTCCCGTCGGTGCTAGTTTAGGCGGCTAGAGTAGGAAGATCAGAGATTAAAGAAGCACGTCGACCGTTGGATGGACATCCAACAGTCACTGCTGCTAGAATCGTGTGTTCACTGACAAAGCCTTGCGTAAACAAGTCAGCCTCGAAATCTATGGCGTTTAGAGCCCATTTGCTATTATTTTTATAATTTTTACTCATTTTCTAATTCACATAGAATTTATTGCAGCCCATTTTCCATTTTTAGAATTGCTGTCCATTTTCTGGTCTATACTAGGGTTAAAAAAATTAAGTAAATATGTGCAAAATTTTGAAAATTCACAAATTTTTGCTGGGGAACAAAATATTCTTAATCGAAAAATCAGTAGCCATACTAAAATAAATTTAAAAATAAATTAGTACTATGTCATGTTAAATCGAATGAAATACTCCCTCCGTCCGAAAATTCTTGTCTTAGATTTGTCTAAATACAGATCTATCAAGTCACGTTTTGGTATTAGATACATCCATATCTAGACTAATTGAAGACAAGAATTTTGGGACGGAGGGAGTATAAAATATCAATGAAGAACAAAACCAAAAAAGAAACTAATATCCCATTTGCTATAATTTTTTTGGAATTTTCAACCCCTTTGATATTACTTTTAACAGACACTGACCATACTCTTTGGCCAGGCCGGAATGCATCCCTCCTTGTCTTGAAAGATTTGCAGCCCAGTAAGTCGAAGAAAACAAATAGGCCTAGCTTGGGTATTCTTCAAAAAGAAATACTGGGCTACCTATTTTCCCAAAGAAAAAACTACTGGCCTGGTCATGTTGTTAGACGGGACACAGAGATCGCACAACCCAGTTTATAGCCCGCTTCTCCAAATTACTACTCAAAACAAAGTTGTACAATTCTGTCGTTAATTGACTATACGTTGAAAATGATGTGGGTCCCAGATATCAGCAGGGTGGATTAGAGTAAAAAAATGAGGGGTGCATCTGAGTAGTAAAAGAGGCGCTTACTTGTGTTCGGGAGCGGACCTGGTGGGTCCGTACTGTCATACTCACAACTACAGTCCTCTCCCGATTCACTATGTTGACAGGGCCGGACGGCGGTGACGCGGCGAGCGCACCAAGGCGGAGGATAAAGTGCTGTCGCCAATGTGCTGGGCTGGGTTGGACATTCTTACTGAAAAATAAAAATGGACTGGAACTATTTATGACGTTGACTACGATTTGCATGGGTCCACCGGTTGTAGGAAGAAAATGCCGGGAGCACTACAAAAAAAACATATGTGACATTTTGGGCCGAACGAAATTTTTTCTGTCATACTTATGACACTTCTATGACGATAATTGTGACAAAACCCGGTATCATCATAGATGTGGTGGGCTCCTACTTCTATGATAAAAAATCATGACAGAAAATGGGCTTTTCGTCCTGGGCGGGTTGGAGACGCAGCTGCATGACATTCTTTGGGCCGTCCATGACGGAAAAAACCGTGGTAGAAGCGAGGGCGAGGAAAATTTCAGCGAGTTCCCGGTTACGGTGGGTGGTCGGGGGCCAAGCGATGCGCATTTCTCTCGTACACATACATGCTTGTGTGCAAGGCGTTGGGCTCTAATTGAACCTGAGCGAGGCGTTGGGCTCTAACTGAACCCGAGCGATTGCACTGCAGGCTACGCGCTACTGAACCCGAGCGATCAATTGATGGCTGTTAACTGAACCCGATCGAGCGGTTCCTTTGCTACTGCTGCTACCTGAAGCCGATCGATGCTGCCTCTGGATGAAAAGTGAGT
>NC_041381.1:481005469-481104183 GCF_002162155.2 Triticum dicoccoides | reverse complement strand
GATCAGTGAGTGGTGGGGGTGGATGAACAGGACCCTGTGGTATTGCCTCTGCATGAACAGGACCCCGATCGATCGAGCCGGTTGGGGCTGGATGAACAGGACCCCGTGGAGGGCTGGCTAAACAGGACGACCCTGGGGAGGGCTGGATGAATGGTAGATGGTGGAGGGGTGGATGAATAGTAGCCCGTGGAGGGGTGGTTGAATAGGAGCCTATGGAGAGGGGTGGTTGAACAGTAGCCGGTGGAGTAGCGCGCGGTGGAGACTGGATGAACATGAGCCCATGGATGAACAGTGGCAGGTGGAGGCTGGAGGAGGTCCATGGTGGATGAACAGTAGCCCGTGGAGGCCGGAGGAGGTCGACGGTGGAGATGAACAATATCCCGTGGTGTCCCGTTTTGCGGTACACCACACCCCTCCCGATGAACATGACCCCCGTTTCGACCATAGCGCTCCAACACAAGTCCATTTCCTCTGTTTTGCGGTACGCCACACCCCTCCCGATCAACAGGACCCCGTTTCGACCGTAGGATGTCCAACACAAGTCCGTTTCCTCCGTTTTGCAGTACGCCAGACCCCTCCTGATGAACAGGATCCCGTTTCGAACATGGTCGGTCGAACACAAGGTCGTTTCCTCTGTTCTGCGGTATGCCAGGCATTGCTTCCATCGCTTGTTTCATCCAAGCCGGTTGGCTCCCACGCGTTCCGTTGCCTCCCCATGAACACGATGCATTCCGTTGCCTCCTGATGAACACGACGCAATCCGTTGTGATAGAGGCAAAGGTGTATTGATGTCCTCATCACGTTGCCTCCCCATGAACACAACAACGACGCAGTTTCTCCGTTCCGACCCAGCCATGTACACGAGCCCTGGCCATACGTATGCACGAGTAGGCGTTCGAGACCCCGCCCGTATGTACATACGTGGCCGTACTTTCTTTCTTGCACACTGGCCGCTGTACGTACGTGTACATGCTACATGCGCGCCTCTACTATGACACATGCACGCCTCTACATTGACTAGTATGTACGTACACGTTCGCGACCATAATGACAATGCTATGTACGCTTTGACAAGGTGGGTCCCGACTGTCAGGCACATCCTTGCGTGCGAAGATGTAGATGGTGGGTCCCAGCAGTCAGGGGGCTGTGTCGGTGTCAAAATCTGTGGATCTCGGGTAGGGGGTCTCGATCTGTGCGTCTTAGGCTGATGGTAATAGGAAGAAAGGGACACAATGTTTACCCAGGTTCGGGCCCTCTCGATGGAGGTAAAACCCTACTTCCTGCTTGATTAATATTGAAGATATGAGTAGTACAAGAGTAGATCTACCACGAGATCGTAGAGGCTAAACCCTAAGAGCTAGCCTATGATGGTATGATTGTAATTGTGATCGGCCTTCTAAGGACCATCCTCTCCGGTTTATATAGACACCGGAGAGGGCTAGGGTTTACATGGAGTCGGATACAAGGAAGGAAACATAATATCCGGATCGCCAAGCTTGTCTTCCACGCAAAGGAGAGTCCCATCCAGACACGGGCTGAAGTTCTGAGTCTTGTATCTTCACGCTTCAATAGTCCGGGCGATGTATATAGTCCGGCTGTCCGGATACCCCCTAATCCAGGACTCCCTTAGTAGCCCCTGAACCAGGCTTCAATGACGATGAGTCCGACGCGCAGTCTTGTCTTTGGCATTGCAAGGCGGGTTTCTTCTCCGAATACTCCAAGGTTATTATCGAACACGTAGACCGTGTCTGGATCTGTGAAATGATCTTCACATACCACCGTTTAGAGAATGATACTTCAGCTGACAACTCTTTAGACGATGTGATACGCCATTACGGTCAGGTCATTATTCGAACTATTTTTTCACAACCAGCCAAAGTGCATATTGCGAGGCGGTTTCCTTGACACGTCTTGTCAAAGCAGAGATCGTGTCCCCTTATCATGGGATTCTCATCAATACGGGTATGGGGAATCCCCCCGTGCCATCAATCGTGGCGCTTGGGAAGTGAGCGACTCTCAACAGGCCAGTGGGGAGGTGTACCGCTTTCGTTGCCTCTATAAAGGGATAAGAGTTCCCCATTCTTACCCACGCCTTCTTCCTCCTCTGCCCACTCTTGCCTCCTCGAGCTCCAGCACCCTAGTCCAAGTCTTCTCCGCACAACTAAGCATGTCCGGAGCAGGAGGCAAATGGGTGGCTTCTACCGTGAAGGAGAAGAACATCGCAAGTCTTCGGGCGGCCAGATACTTGGCCGCAAACATAGCGCACCGGCTACCAGACGGCGGGCAGGTCATTCCAACTCCAGGACCCCACGAGAGGGTCGTGTTCCTTGCCCACTTCATCCGTGGACTGGGGTTTCCACTCCACCCCTTCGTCCGCGGGCTCATGTTCTACTACGGGCTAGATTTCCATGATCTAGCCCCGAACTTCGTCCTCAACATCTCGGTGTTCATTGTCGTATGCGAAGCTTTCCTCCGCATCAAGCCTCATTTTGGCTTGTGGCTGCAAACCTTCTGCGTGAAGCCGAAGATCGTGAGCGGCCAGCAAGCGGAGTGCGAAGGAGCCATGGTGGGCAAAATGCCTAACATCACCTGGCTCCACTGCTCCTTTGCGGAAACCGTAAAGGGGTGGCAATCAGGGTGGTTCTACATCACCGAGCTGCGTGACGCCAACTGGGTGGCGGCCCCCGAGTTCCGATCTGGAACCCCTATGCGTCTCACCTCCTGGGAACAGAAGGGCCTGTTATGGGGCGAATTTACAGAGCTGACCGGACTCATAAACTGCATCAAGGGCATGAAGGACAAGAACATCAAGCTCGTCACGTGATCCAGGTCATGCTCGTTTGCCGGATTCTGCCGTGCCAAAGGCGGGCATTTAATCTGTGGGAGTTCGTACCAGCCGAACACCAGACGCTCCAGAGGCTCTACGGCATGAAGCACAAAAATGCGTGGAAGGTGTTGTTCAAGTCCTCGGAAGTATCTCCTCTCATATCCGAGGACCGTGGGCTCCACGCCGTGCGGCGTCCTATTCAGGTGAGTTCTTAGGCTGCCATCGGGTTTGGTTCTTCCCAATATATTCATGGGGAATCCTTAAGTGATTGTGTATATTTGTCCAGGATTATGTGGAGACAGCGGAGCAGATAGACTGTCCGGCTCCACTGCCGGAAAGCCCATCTACTGATCTTCGGACGAAGATGCTGGTCCCGGCGCCCTACAAAGGGCCGGAGAAGAAGGCTGATAAGAAGGCCCCAGGAACCCGAAAGGGTCTCCGGTGTAAGGCTGCGCCAAAAGCCTCGTGCGAAGACGATGAGGTGAACTCCTCCCACCGAAGGGGAAGAAGAAGAAGAAGAGGAGGAAGAGGCTGCCCCATCCGGAAAGGATGGGGGGCCTGAGACGGCGGACCAGGGGACCAGGAGAGGCCCCCGTCGCAAGGCCGTCATACCCTTGTCGTCTAATGACGACGAGGCAGACTCCTCCTGCGGAAGCGGGAGAAAATAAGAAGAAACTCCACCTCCCCGTACTGGGGGAGAAAAAGAGGAAGGCTGCCCCGATGGGGGAGACTGGGACGTCCAAGAAGTTAAAGGCGTCCCTTTCGGACTACTCCGCCACCGCCGCCGATAGCGAGGAAGGGTGGCTACCCAGGAAGAAGCCCCTAGTGCGATCATAAGTATCCGCACTCCATCGTAATTTTGCTTCATAGTTTTGTTATAATGCCGAACTTGTATGCAGTCCGGCCAGGGCCCATCCCGAGGTGTCGTCTTCGGACGGGTCCTTGAGTGAGTCAGCAATGAACTCACTCCCGACGGCCACTTCTCCCCGGCCCGCGGATGACACGGAGGTGTTGTCCCAAAGGCTCCCAGAGATGGGGGAGGTGGCCCTGGAGGCGCCTCAAGGCGGCGTTCCAGATGTCGGACTTGCGGGGTTCAAGATCCCCGCGGATCGTGTTGGTGAGAGCCGCAGTAAGCCGGACTCTCAGCCGAACACTGTCCCGGAGCCTTAAGTGGTTCTGGATTTAGGCGGGCAGCCTCTCGTAGGGAGGGAGGGCCGTCTGTATAGAGGACTTCCGTTGCGCCTGAGGCGCCGGATTGTCTGCTGGAAGCGCATCATGGCGCTTCCATGGATGAAGAGCACCGTACTCTCATGAGTGCGGTGATTCAGAATGTTTTGTCCGCCAAGAGCGGACTAACCAAAGCCTGCACCAGCCTCCTAGCAGGCTTTGAGGTAAGTAGTAAAAATTTGTGAAATTACCACCCGATAGGTAGTAGCCCCTGATACTCTGTTTGGTGTTCAGAAGAAGAAACCAAACGGAGAGTCAATTATAATCCACAGGAGTTTAATAGAAAGTTTGAATTTGAATAAGCAGGCTGTGCTACTGGCTGCTGCTACCCGTACAGCCGAAATTGCCGTCGTAAAGTAGGACTTGGAGCGGGCGCAGGGAGAGCTCGGCCTCACGAGCAGGCAGCTCGAGGAGAGCAAAGGTGAATGACTTCCCTCTCTCATATAGTAAAGTATAAAAAAAATTGATTATTCTAACGACGAGGCATCGTGATTTGGTAACAGAGGCCACCACCGAAGTGGCATCTCTTAAGAAAGCGTTGTGCGAGGCCAAACACAAGGCGGCCTTGGAACGCAAAGAGCGCAAAAAGCAAGAAGCCCGAGTGGGCGAAGTACAAGAAGAGCTCCAAGAGCTCCGCAAGAAGTTCGAGTCCGTTGAGCATGAGCTTAAAGCAAAAGAGGCCGAGCTTACAAAGGCCCTTACAAGTATAAAAGACGCCAAGGCCGAAGCCGAGAAGGCACAGCAGGAAATCCAGGAGGCCAAAAAGATAGCGGCGGGTAAGAATTTTTTTATGCAAAGCAAACATGTGGAGGAGGCATTTCTTTTACTTACCCGAGTCCGGAGCTCTCTAGGGGCATTCGCAGATCTGCCACGCAACATATCAGATGCCGCGGAGTTCTACCGTGCCTAGGAGGGGAGCTCAACGGAGAAGCTGTTCTGGTCCCAGTATGCTGGGGCCGAACATTCAACGCCTCTGAGTGACGAACTGAAGCAGTTGGTCGAAGTCCACAAGGCGGCCGAAGTGGCTATGAAGGATGTCATAGTACGGATGTGGCCTAGTGAGCCCCTGCCCACCAGCTACTTCGGCCTGATCAAGCGGATGGTGAATGTCTGTCCGCGCCTGGAAGTCATCAAGCGATCCGTTTGTATTGAGGGTGCCCGCCGGGCCCTTGCCCGTGCGAAGCTGCATTGGGGCAAGCTAGATGCGGAGAAGCTGGTGAAGGACAGGCCGCCAGAAGGCAAGCCGCATCACGTTCCCGAGAAGTATTATGATGACGTTATGAAGGGTGCTTGCCTCGTGGCCGAGGAATGTACCAAGGACATAATTTTTGAATGAATTCACCTCTGTCATGTTTGTAATTTAAAGACGAAGTTACTTGCGCTATGCAACACTTTTATTATTTAAAATATTACCTTCTGTGCGGCTGTTTATCAAAATCTGAAAGTAGGCCAGTCGTCGGCTTCCGCCCCCATGTAACTAGTACTGGGGTGTTTGTGGAAAACCCGGACACTCTTTATCCAAATGTTTGGTCCCTTAAGGAGGTGTCCAGTGCAGCGAACAAGGCAATTGGACTATGCGGCTTTATAACCTTCACTTAGCCATAGAAGTCTACAATTTTAAATTTCGGCGAAGCCCCTAGAATCCGGAAGGCCGAATTGGGGCGCTATATACGCCTAGATCCGACGAAGCCGAATTATCGCCTAAAGCGGAAAAATCTTTAAGGATTTTAAGACCTCTCGAACAGCGGCCAGCTCTCTCCACATCATGCCGGTCAGTTTTCGGCTTTCTCTACTGAGGTGCTCGTCCGGAAGAACCAGGGCACAATCGCAGTAGTTCTCCCTGCTCTACCTTAGCCGATATAACGGAACGTAAGGCACCAAAACAAGGGAGCCAGGCTATCCCAACTGTACACCCAAGACATGATTCAGAGATGATGCATATAATGCTATAAGTTCGGGGTGCCGCACTGTTGAAAGTGTTTGGACTTGTCTTACCGTATTATGGGGCGCCATAAGAAGCCCCTGGCAAGCTAAGAGTACCAAAGTGTACGGATGCAAAATCAAATAGACATTTGTAAGAAAAATGCTCAAATAAGAATAATAAGCTAACGCTGTATATGATCTCCCATTGATGAATAATACGTTTAGGCATATGTTTACAATGAATACATTAAGCAGAGATAAAGAGGATTATTTGACATATCCTATCCAGAGGCAGGCTACGTACAGATAGATAAAGCAGGTATAACGATCGTAAATAGATTCCACTTGTGTATTTCCTTCTGTGCGCAAAGCCTGTTGCCTCTTTGGTTTTCTCTCCAATGTAAGTCCGACAATCCGGCTCTTCTGGAGAAGCTGCACTAAAGCAATGTCCTTAAAGGGGAGAGGAAAGGTTACGAAGCAATACCGTACTGTTGACTGAGCCACTGCTACGCCTCCGCCTGTGCCCATGGTATTTTGAGTGTGTAATTGTGTACGCGTGGCATGAATGCTGCTTTGATGGGATTTGAGTGGAGGCCGGACTACTAGTCATGCTCTTGGCGTGCCTGGTGATCCTGTTGTGGGGTGTTCCGCCCTCGCTTGACGGAGCTTGAGGTTGTCGTCGCCGGATTGGTGGTTTGCCGGAGGATGCCGTATTATACTTCTGCCGCAAGGGCTGCAGTGTGCTCTTCTGTACGGAGAGAGAGGTCCATATTTCCATTGAGTGTTATGACCCCGCGCGGGCCTGGCATCTTGAGCTTGAGGTATGCATAGTGTGGTACCGCACTGAATCTAGCGAATGCGGTTCGTCCGAGCAGTGCGTGGTAACCACTACGGAAAGGGACGATATCGAAGATTAGCTCTTCGCTTCGGAAGTTATCCGGAGATCCGAAGACCGCTTCCAATGTTATAGAGCCCATACAACGGGCCTCTACCCCAGGAATTACACCTTTAAAGGTGGTTTTGGTGGGCTTAATCCTTGAAGGATCGATGCCCATTTTGCACACTGTGTCCTGGTAAAGCAGGTTCAGACTACTGCCGCCGTCCATAAGGACTCGCATTAGGTGGAATCCGTCGATGATTGGGTCTAAGAACAATGCGGCTGAGCCGCCGTGACGGATGCTAGTAGGGTGATCCTTACGATCAAAGGTGATCGGACAAGCTGACCATGGGTTGAATTTGGGGACGACTGGCTCCATCATGTAGACGTCCCATAGTGCTCGCTTCCGTTCCCACTTGGGGATGTGGGTTGCGTAGATCATGTTGACTGTTTTCACCTAGGGGGTGGGGGATTTCTTCTGTCCCCCCATGCTCGGACGCCGGGGCTCCTCGTCATCGTCGTTGTGCAGCCCCTTGTCCTTGTTTTCGACGTTTATTTTGCCGGCCTGTTTAAATACCCAGCAGTCTCTATTGGTGTGGTTGGCTGGCTTGTCCGGGGTGCCATGAATTTGGCACGAGCGCTCCAATATACGGTCTAGACTGGACGGTCCCTGATTATTGTGTTTGAATGGCTTCTTCCGCTGACCAGATTTGGATCCGCTGAATCCGGCATTGACCGCCGTGTCTTCGGCGTTGTCGCCGTTGTTCCGTCACTTTTGCCTGTTGCGCCGTAGCTTGCCATTATTGTCCCAGACGTCTGAAGTGCCAAAATGTGGCGTGGTGCTGCTATGAGCCAACCAGCTGTCCTCGCCCGCGCAAAAGCGGGTCATTAGTGTCGTGAGAGCTGCCATGAACATGGGTTTCTCCTGGCCGAGGTGTCGGGCGAGCCACTCGTCACGGATATTATGCTTGAAGGCCACCAGGGCTTCAACGTCCGGACAGTCAACTATTTGGTTCTTTTTAGTTAGGAACCGAGTCCAGAATTTCCTGGCTGATTCTCCAGGCTGTTGAGTAATGTGGCTCAAGTCATCGGCATCCGGAGGTCGCACATATGTGCCTTGGAAGTTGTCAAGAAATGCGTCTTCCAGGTTTTCCCAACTGCCAATGGAATTTGGGGGCAGGCTGTTTAGCTAGTGTCGGGCGGGTCCTTTGAGCTTGAGGGGAAGATACTTGATGGCATGTAGATCGTCTCCGCGGGCCATGTGAATGTGGAGAAGGAAATCTTCAATCCATACCGCAGGGTCTGTTGTGCCATCGTATGATTCAATGTTTACTGGTTTGAACCCATCTAGGAATTCATGATCCATCACTTCATCGGTGAAGCAGAGGGGGTGTGCGGCGCCTCTGTGCCGGGCTATGTCGCGACGTGGTACGGCTGCGTCTGACTGGTTATATTCGGCCTGGCCGGATTTGCTGTTAGTGTATCCGGTATGACGGTCATCGTCATGTGTTATAGCGCGCCCCCGTGATCCGTAGATCGATCTTGGTTGTCCTGCAGCCTTATCCAGTTTATCGCGCAGGTCCTGAGTATTGCCCCGGGCCGTAGTAAACTGGCGCGGGGGTGCAGGCTGGTATTCAGGATAATATGCCATTTTATCCCAACCTCGAGGCGGCCGGTCAGCCGTGTAGCGCTCGAGTCCATATTCCTCGGCTGCCAGGACTTCTGTCTATCTATCTGTGAGCAGGTCTTGATCAGCTTGAACTTGCTGCTTCTTTTTCTTCAGGCTTCTCGCAGTGGTAATAAGCCGGCCCTTGAAGCGCTCCTGCTCCACGGGGTCCTCAGGCACGCCGAACTCGTCGTCGCTGAGGCTAATCTCGTCTTCGGAGGAAGGCATGTAGTTGTCCTCCTCCGGATACCCGTCCATCGCCTGTTTGCCTGGGCTGTCCTGCCCATCTTCCTGCTCGGCCTGCTCGAATGCGGGCCATTCGGGGTTATATTCATTGTCGGCACCGTCCAGATTATTTTCGTCTCCGGTACTGGTATTGCCTTGGCGGGGCTTGGAGCGGCGCTGGCGATGGCCATGCTTTGCTTTTTTCTTGGAGGGGTTATCCTTTGTTGCCTCATCGCCATTAGTTTCTTTCGGAGTGTCCACCATATATATATCATATGAAGAGGTGGCTGTCCACCGCCCTGTGAGCGGCGGCTCCTGTATGTCTCCGGCATCGTCGTCCATACCATCGATGTCTTCGAGGTCAAAGTCAAGCATGTCGGTTAAATCATCGATCGTGGCAATGAAGTGGGTGGTGGGTGGGCCGCGAACTTCTTCGTCGCCTGCTTCCCACTCAAGCCGGACATAGTTTGGCCCAGAGCCTCCTGACAAAGAGAGAGACTTTAATGAGTTCAGCATGTCGCGAAAGGGCGAGTGCTGAAAGATGTCCGCGGTGATAAACTCCATTACCGGAGCCCGACTTGGCTCGGCTGGCTCGAGAGTGCACGGACCGGGACCAACAACCGGATACAAGTACGGGGGCCCGGAGATACATGCCTCCATAGAGATGCGACCTGTGTTCGGCTCCACCGCCGATGAGTGTGCGGCCTCCAGCGCAACCTGCTCCGGATTTAGGTCCGGGGCTGCTGCAAGGATGATGTCCCAAGCATTGTCCGACAACAGGTCTAGGCCGTGCTCGTTGTGACTGTCTGGCGCTCCTGGCACATGCCCGAATCCGTCGAAGATCAAGTCTCCGTGAATGTCAGCCGTGTAGTTCAAGTTTCTGAACCTGACCTGGTGCCAGGGGCGTAGCTGTCGATCTGCTCCAGATGACCAAGCGAATTGGCCCACAGTGCGAAGCCGCCGAACACAAAGATCTATCCGGGGAGAAAAGTCTCGCCTTGGACCGTGTTGTTGGCGATTGAAGACGCCATCAAGCCTTGAAGCGACGACACGGTGGAACTCTCAATGAAAGCACCAATGTCGGTGTCAAAACCGGTGGATCTCGGGTAGGGGGTCCCGATCTATGCGTCTTAGGCTGATGGTAACAGGAAGCAAGGGACACAATGTTTACCCAGGTTCGGTCCCTCTCGATGGAGGTAAAACCCAACTTCCTATTGGATTAATATTGAAGATATGAGTAGTACAAGAGTAGATCTACCACGAGATCGTAGAGGCTAAACCCTAAGAGCTAGCCTATGATGGTATGATTGTAATTGTGATCGGCCTTCTAAGGACCATCCTCTCCGGTTTATATAGACACCGGAGAGGGCTAGGGTTTACATGGAGTCAGTTACAAGGAAGGAAACATAATATCCGGATCGCCAAGCTTGTCTTCCATGCAAAGGAGAGTCCCATCCGGACACGGGCCAAAGTTCTGAGTCTTGTATCTTCACGCTTCAATAGTCCGGACGATGTATATAGTCCGGCTGTCCGGATACCCCCTAATCCAGGACTCCCTCAGGCGGATCTGTTTTTTTGCCCGGACGCACTTCCTTGCGTGTGAAGATGTAGCTGATGGGTCCCAGCAGTCAGGGGGGAAATGTTTTTGTCACAAAATAAGGTGGCCCATCCGGTGGGTCCCTACTGTCAGGTGGAGGAATAATTATTTTGCGCGTAATAAGGAGGCACTTCCTTGCGGCCGCCATGGACCCAGCTATCAGCCTCTCCACATACATTACTCTTCCGATGGAAGTCGTTCCTTGACCACGTTGACTTCGCCGCGCTGAGAGCACCAGGGCGGTGGACAACAGCGAGGCCTAGGAAGGGGATGACGTAGAGCCGGGGAAGACGCGATAGTGGATGCCCATGCGTAGAGGAGTATGAGGGTTCACTCGTTTGGCTGCGGTGTGAGGCTGCCGTCGCCGCATAATAAAAGGGGGTGTGGGTGAGTAGAGGGATGGCCTGGCCAGCGGTGGGAGTAGTAGGGGGCGGTGAGGCCTCCGCGGCATCACAGTCGGCCACGGGAGGCAGGAGCACGCGGCATGACCGGCGCTGCTTTGGGCAGATGGAGCAAGAAGACTAGAGGTTGAGGAAGCACTAAAACCGTAGGATGGGCATCATACGGTTACTGGAGCTAGAATCGTTCATATTGACTAAGTTGACAAAGCCCTCCATCCCCGTAAACTTAGTAGGCCCACAAGTCAGCCTCCCACCAAGGTGGGTCCCAGCTAGCAGGGGGAGTATACATTTTTTCTGCGTAATAAGGAGGCACTTCTGGTGGGTCCGAGCTGACAGCAGGGGGAACGTTTTTCTCGCAAAATACGGTGGCCCGTCAGGTGGGTCCCAGCAGTTAGAGGGGAATGTTCTTTTTGAAATATTCGGTGGCCCGTCCAGTGGGTCCCTGCTGTCAGGTGGAGGAATCATTATTTTTCGCGTAATAGGGAGGCACCTCCTTGCGGCGGCCGGGGACCCAGCTGTCAGCCTCTCCACGTACAATACACTTCCGATGGAAGTCGTTCCTTGACCACGTTGACCACGCCGCGTTCCGTTGCATGCATGCGTCCATGGGCGTGGTGCGTCCCCACTGTCAGCCTCTCACATATAGTCATCTTTCGATGACTCTCGGTTGTTGACCATGTTGACCACACCGTGCCGAACGCACCAAGGCCATTGGACGATGGTGAGGCCCCAGACTGGAATGACCCGGAGATGGGGAAGACGGGGCAGTGGAGTCGAAGATGGAGAGGAGTGGGAAACTTGACCTGGTTCAGGTGCGCTGCACCACAACCGCGGTGCCACCCACGGGAGACAGGAGCAAGAATAGAGCTGGTTGAAGAAGGAGCACGGCTGTTGGATTAACATCCAATGGTCCAGCTTCTAGAATCATTTGTTGATTAAGTTGACAAAGCCCTGCGTACACGTCCGCTTAGTAGGCCCACAAGTCAGCCACCAAATCTGACGGGTCCAAGCTGTGAATGGGAGGAATATTTTTTTTCGCATAACAAGGAGGCACTTCCTCCCGTGCGAAGATACAGCCGGTGGGTCCCAACTGTCAGGTGGAGGAAACATTTTTTTAGCTTAATAAGGAGGAACTTTCCTTGCGTGCGACCATGGACCTCGTGGGTCCCAGCCGTCAGGCTCTCCACGTACATTCCTCTTCTGATGACTCTCATTTGTTGACCACGCCGCACCGAGTGCAACGAGGTGGTGGATGACGGCGAGGCCCCAGACGGGAACGACTCGGAGATGGGAAGACGCGGCAGTGGAGTCGCAGATTGAGAGGAGGAGAAGGGTTATAACTAGTTCTGGTGCGGCGTGGGGCTGCAGTCGGTGGAGAATAACAGGAGGTGTGGAGGGGTGGAGGGATAGCCTGGCCGACAATGGGGTAGCGCTTGGCAGTGATGTGTGCTAAGCAGAGACGCTAGCCGCCGGAGGTCGGACCAGGCGGTCCTTGCGACACTGGAGGAAGAAGACGAGAGATTGAAGGTGCATGTTGGCCGTTGGATATAAATCCAATGGCTGTGGATGTCATAATCATTTGTTGGCCAAGTTGACAATGCCCTGCGTAGGCTTTGACCTATTGGCCCACATGTCAGCCTGCAAAAATGTGGCATATATTTAACCCATGTTTTATAGAATGTACAGTCCTTTTGTTGGGCTGGGTGAACAAATAATTTCGTGTCAATCAGGCCCATTTATATTTTCTAGGAAATCCCAGCCCATTTGCACTTCCTTGAAATACACGAATTACCTGGGCTCGTTATATATATAACGTTTTGTTAGAAGGAGCAATTAATATCAAAAAATAATCCTGAGAGGCACATTATATATATATAATTAACAAATTAGTGAGTTATTGCTCAAAATAAAAATGAGCGCGTCATTATTACATTTCTCCTTAAAATCCTCGCAAGCTTTTGTACGCAATCACCAGGATTTTCCTTGCCTGCGAGTCAAAAACAACCAGGATTTTCCTTGCCAACTTCTGTTAAACATTTACTTTTATAAGTTACTAACACGTGGGATGTTTTTATAATATATATATAAGTCTCTATAAAATATACGATAATAGTAATAATATAAATATATATAATGTGGTTAGAAGGGAAAACATAAATTGGACACAACATTATTATTCTTATATATAGAAAAATAGAACAGAGACCTACGTTTTATTATAAGAATACATTGGGCTGCCGATCTTTTAGAAAAAGCCCATAGGCCGGTATGAACCTCAAAAAATAAGTTGAAACCACTATCTCTGTATGTCGTGGGCTACACATATTAAAATACAAAACCTAGGCCTAGCTGATACTTGTTCGCCCTCTGGAAAAAATGATACTAGATCCCTGAGCGAACTGGATTAAAGAGGGGGACGGCAGCACGACTGAAGAAGAAGCACATCAGGAGCAATTTTTTTTCTTCAGTGGATGGCTCTCGATGGCGTTTTTTACTTGCCTCTACACGATACAACTTGTATTTTTATTCTCCTGGTCCGTCGTGGTGGACCAGCAGCCCATTTGCTGGGCGGGCCAACCTACAAAAACCAGCACTCAATTTTTCATCAAGCCCCCAAAACAACGTAATACTATGTTTATTTTGAGGCCGAAGACATTACGGCAGGGGTTGAGCGGGGGAGAGGGGAAGACAGAGTAATAAAAAGATTAAAAAGAGCTGATGCACCGTTGCTACCCTAACAAAGCAGGTGCAATTCTTCTCAGGAAGAAGGTGTGCCGTTGACACCCACACGTCACATACCCCATAGTAGGGATACTAAGAATTTCACACACAAGTACAACATAAAAGGTAAACATTCGTATCAAACTCAGGTTCACATGACATGTTCATATTCATAGCCAACATTCACTATCAACAACTCAAAAAGATTCATATATACACAAGTCAGCATGTCTATGCATCCAAATGATTGATAGATCACACAACAATATTCATACATAATTCACAAAAAGATTCAGATATGCTCCCTCGGTTCCAAAATAGATGACTCAAGTTTGTACCAACTTTAGTACAAAGTTGGGTCATCTATTTTGGAACGGAGGGAGTACACCTGTTCAATATGTTTATGCATCCAAATGATTGAGATCATAGCCAATATGATCCATGGACGAACTTTAATTACCTAGGGTACAGACTGGTAAATGGTGTTCAGTCGGAGGTACTTGCTAAAATTAATTCTTGTACGAGTAAACTTTCGAGTACATAAGAGGCAGCACAGACAATCTGAACTTTGCTTGTAGGTTTTATCCTCAAATAGTGGCCTCGTGCCAAGGGAGGTTTGAGCAACTTGGCCACTACTTTCATACAACTAGTTTACTGGCTCATCTTGGTCCTGTAGCTCACCAAAATTCTACATCGCAGACGAGAAAGGAGGCGGTTGAGAAAATGAACCACCAAATTTTTTGTGCAGTTCAACTGAAATGGAGCATCCCTGGCGTGCAGACTGATTAAGTGCCAGATGAATATACGCGTCAACCAACTTCTCTGGAATGTTTAGACTCCATGCCATACAGTTTGCTACCATATCTGCCGATAACCAAAATGCACAAGTTGGGACCGAAGACTGGACTGTGTTCTTCTGGGCTATGCGTCAAGCAATATTTTTGGCGTTCACTCTCCTAATACTTGGAGTTTGACAACTGGTTGACGCCGGTTGATACTCGAATGAATATAGACACTTCTTGTCAACATCGATGCTTGTCTAAGTGAACTTTGGAGTACATAGCAGCAACATAAGGATCTCTCCATCTGATCATTTTGTGCAGTTCTACTGAAATCACCCAATGCAATGATTTGCCTGCGAGTTCAGGCTCCAAGTTACTCCTTTATAAAATTGGCAAACAGTAGCACAATACTAAATTACCAATACATGACAAGCACAATAATCAGGATAAACACCAGTACCAACCTGTGTGAGGTAGCATATCAATTACTATTTCCTTAGACTGGAAGCCGAGATAAGCGAAGCAACTGACAGCAAAGGAACAAAGCAGGCCGAGATTAGCGACTAACACGAAAGGACAGAAGCTGTAGAGGCAATGAAGCACCCAAAGTTTTTGTGTAGTTCCACCAAAATCGAGCATCCTTGTTGGCACATATATTGAGAGAGTGAGATTACTATAATAGTGGGACTAGTTGATGAAACATACACTAACAAATAGAAGCACCCTCATTATCTTAATGGGTAAAGTTAGCAATATAATAGTCTTGCTTAAAGAGAGGTATTAGTTTATTTAATCAGTGCCAACTAGCTCAACACTCAACGCATTGCCATTTATCATAGGTTGCAAAACTTTAACGTGCAAAGATAAAGGAGTTTCTCATGATAGTAGCACGATACAGATAGAGATGATAGCAAACTAATATGGATGAAGGCCTTAGACCTGTACCAACCTTAGAAAAAAAGCTTATTCATGTAGTCCCATAAGAGATGATAAAGCACTCACTGGAATCACTCAATAGTATATATTTTTGTGCACTTCAAATGTATGGTTAAAATAACTCTTGTTTACCAGTGCTGAGATTATACCGAAAGATTATCAAGAACTTCTAGCAGAGCTAAAGCACTGGCTGGGATACAGTTCATTGTATTGTCTTGTGTAGTTCCACTAAAATGTATGATTGGCACAACATTATCCCTGTTTGCACAAGTAGGAACAAGGAGAAACCTTCATTAGCTTAGTGAGAAAGGATAGGAAGACATTAGCATATTACTCTAATAGTATCATCAAATTCATGATGGACAATACGCAAAACATTGCCTCATTGAACCAATGGCAATAAATTGACATGCAAAACAATAGCACTATTATGTCATGACACTAATAATATTCCCTCCCCGCTCCACCACATGATTCACCTACATAGACAAACATACACACGTACATGGTTCAACATAGGGTCCTACTAAAGATTTGTTTAACTCAAACAGGAAAATTAGGCATCAATAAGTTAGTGGTACTTAAGTACTCCTAATTAATTAAGTGAGATAGTAGAAGTGGAAGGGCTCCCTGGAGGATCGTCTCACATGTAAGGTAGTCGTTGCCGGAGCCCTTGAATGGCCTCGACTGAGGCCTCTGGCTTCAGCAAGATCACCTTGGCACTGTTTATTCTTCTTCTTCTTCCTCTTCATGCTCTGTTTCTCTTTCTCCTCACCAGTTGGTGAAACCAAGTACTTGATTGGCATTCTATTTTAGAATTGGTTTTGTCAGTGAGGGAGTACAAGTGTAAAAAAAGGGCAGCCCCAGTGCATGTAGCTCCCGCTTGCGCAGGGTCTAGGGAAGGGTCCGACCACTTTGGGTCTATTGTACGCAGCCTTTCCCTACATTTCTACAAGAGGCTGTCTCCAGGTCTTTACCACTGCGCCAAGGCTCCCCTTCTGAGGGAGTACAAGTGTACTAGTAAAAAATAGCATTATTTTATGATGGCAGTCCGAAAATAGAGATGAACACATGCATTAAATATCATTCTTACCTAAAGGAAGGTTATGGCGCCAATATGGACGATGAGGATTGGAACACAGATCTCCCTTTGTGCATTCCCACCGAAATGAACCAACTGTTCCATTCTGACATTCCAGTTAAACAACACAAAAGTCACTTCTTTTAAGAAGAGTTTTGTGCAGTCCACCAAAAGGTCACAATAGCAACCCGGTGAATTGGATATCCTGTTTGCACAAAAATCTACAGAGGAAACAATCAGAGTCTCAAATAATTATAGGCAAAAACATTTGGCTAAACTTGTCATGGCTTATAACAGTGGCATGGCTTCATTTTTACCAGAGACATTAGATTAAGAACAAAAATATTTGGTATAAGGGCATGGGACAGTGGGTGCACCAGCAGTCCAGCACCATATACGTAAACAGGGGCATAAACTGGTGATTCATAGTTTGTTGCCCCGAGAAACAAACATCCAAGAAACATATCTGGGTTGGTCCCATTTTTTTCACTCTAGCCACCTACTCCTATGTGTGGATAGCAAATCTAGTCCTGGTGATACCACTGTGTACAGCGTTACCCCTATATTTCCCTTTTCGACCAAGAGACCGGTTGGATAACCAGTCTGTACTACTTTCACCCCCTTTCCTTCCTGTTTGTACCAAGTCCGATGTACATACTAAATTCCCCGACCCCCACTTTATTTCTTGTTTGAACCAAGTACTCTCTCTGTCCGGAATTACTTGTCATCAAAATGGATGTGTCTAGAACTAAAATACATCTAGATACATCCATTTCAATGACAAGTATTCCCGGACAGAGGGAGTACAAGATTTGACTCCATGAAGTAGCTTTACCTCTAACAATTGAAGAAGAAAATAGGTGACGTTGGACCGTCCGATCGAGAGGGGCTGAGAGGTAGAGAATGATGCACATGCAGCGACGTAGCGAGTGGGGAAGTAGACCTAAGGCGGTTTTGAACAAAGATATACCTGAAGGTCGTCGGAATGTGGATAGGTGGGCGGCGGGAGGCCGGATCTGCCCACACTAGGGCAACAACGAAGGGATCGGAGGACCTCCCATGCTGGCGCTCGACCAGAGATAATGGTGCGGCCGGCAGTGGGTCTCCTCCCTCGCTGTCAACGACAGCCTAAATGCTGCCCCTCCTCCCCTTCACCGGTGGATGGGGATACGTCCGGATCTGTAACCAGTGGTGAGGATAGAAAGACAGTGTTTTTTGAAGGGAGAAAGACAGTGTTATCACCCATATCTTGTTTAGATCTGGAGATGATGAGTGTGTGTGAATAGAGCAACCCTAGCAAGCAAGCGCGGAGGCTCCGACCTGTATATACGTAGTGGGGTAGTTTTCCTTTTTCACTCCATCAAAACAATCGTTTAAAATTGTGTACTACGTGCCAGGTCGCCGTTTTTTAGTTGTTGATTGTTTTTTGAGATAGCTACCCGCTTATTCCAAGTGGTGTTATGGTGTGCCAGGTCGCGTATCGTTCAAGTCTGGTACAAGTCCCTCCATTAAATTAACAACCAGCCCCTCGTAAAAATTGTGAACAAGCCCACGGCTAAAATTAGCGGAAACATGGGTTGCCCCAACATGCATTATTATTTATATTTTCTACTTGCTCCGTTCCTAAATATAAGTCTTCTTTTATTAGACACACCTAAGGAAAGAATTTTTTTATTAGCAGTGAACCCCACATGTCATAGACACAAAAAGTGTGGCAAGATTCCCTTAGGCAAGCCAAAGTGTGTCTAACAATTTGATCAACTCAAGTTAGGCAAGTGTGGCAAGTGTGGGAAAAATAATGTGGCAACATAAGACAAACATAGTCACAATCCAAACAACCCCGTAATTTTTTGTGACATGCATGAAAATTTGGTTAGTTAAATTTATAATCAAAATTTGGCAAGGTGCATCAAATCAACACATGCAAGTATCAAAAGGAAAGTCACGGCATGCATGCATGTGTTTTACTCCCTCCGTTTCCAAATATAAGTAATTTTAGAGATTGCAACAAGTGACTACATACGAAGCAAAATATGTCTACATACATCCATATGCTGTAGTCCATTTGAAATGTGTAAAAAGACTTATATCGAGTGCAGTGCTTTGATGTGTCGCGTAACCTCGTACAAGACCGAGAAGTTTGATTACTACAATGCCCTCTCCCTCGCGGGCTGAGCTCCAGTGCCTTAATTGGACCTGCCTTTGGCTGCATGACAGGTGGGCCAACCACCTGTTGGGCCCACATGTCATAGATGCAAAGGCAGGAGCAGTAAGTCAATGAAGCTGTGTCCCTCCCTCGCGCATGAGCGTGGTGGCTGGTAGGACTAGTAGAAGCTTTCGCTACACGCTATCCCTACCACACGAGGTGGACAAACATGCAACAGTGGATTCGATACTGTAGAAGTAGGAGTAACATCATTGTTCGTCTTCTTGAAGAGGCGAAGAGCCAAGCGCAACCCGAACGTGGCAGTTGCGAACGCTCGCGTGGTGCGGTGCCTTGGAGCATGCATATAGCCAGGCTCTTGCATGAGACAAAATTGCTATTTGAGCCCACTATTGTAGTAGTACTAGTACTTGCTACTCCCTCCGTCTAGGTAAGTAAGTCATCTTAGGCTACTTCCAATGCATTGGTGCTTAGCTTTTGTAGCTAAGCTTCCCTCATTGAATTGTTTAACAATCAAACTCCATGATCCATTGGTTGATAGTCATTCTGCATAGGTCCACCCGCTTAGCACCGTTTTCTCCTAGGGTCACCATAATGCTCTCTCTCCTCCTTAATTGCTTTGCCACATCACTTTCTTGCCTATGTGGCACCCTTAGCACCTGTACACCGTGAAGCACTGGGAAGGGCCTTTGTGCACTAGGACAAAGGAGGAGGGGAAAACGAGAGACCTTAATGTTTCTTTGCTAATTAATAGCATTTCATGCAATGAACTAGCCACTTCATGTCGTGTTTGGTAGTCTCAAGTCATTAAAAGCATGCACACCTCTCATCTCTTATTGGTTGATATGTCAAGAAACAAGAAACAAGGTAGAAGTTAATGCACCGTGCCTAAGTGTTTTGGGATTATTTGGTTTTTGTAAGATGACTTACACACCTAGACGGAGGGAGTAGTATAGCCCTGTAAACCGGAAAGGAGTATTTGCCTTTCTAGAGATTTCAACAAGTGACTAGACTACACCACGTGCAGTACTCCCTCCCTTCCGGTTTATAGGACTCAAATCTCAAATCTCATGAACCAAGGCATTTTGCGATTGGAGGAATGTATCTCGTACTTTACAAAACTACCCTAATTAAACTCATGCACTAATTACGTAGTTCTCTCATTTTCCTCTCTGCCTTGGTCATGGTGCACAATATTGAGCACTCCTATATGACTAGCTGCTCTATCACTACTAGGGAAAAGCCTAGCAGCAGCGCGGGTTTTGGGCCTATTAGCAGCACGGGGGCGGGCGCTACTAATAAGGCGCTATAGCTAACTTATAGCAGTAGCACGGGTGCCACCCGCGTTACTACTACGTCCTTTAGTAGTAGCGTGGGTAAAAACCCGCGCTATTACTACCAGCGCGGGTTTTTTTGAATTTTTTCAAAAAAATATTTTGATTTTTTCCCTATTTTTCAAATTTCTGAATTATTTTAACCTCAAATCTCTAATCACCCCTAATCGCAGCTCAATTTAATCTCTAATCACCCCTCATCATTCCAAATCATCTAACTTCCCGGACGGTCACCCATCCTCTCACTACTCCAGCCTGAGCACGCTTAACTTCCGGGTTCTATTCTCCCTCGTTTCCAAGTCTGCACTTGTTGTTTTCCTGACAATAGTAAGATGTCAATCCTATTAACCTCAGGAATTTAGCTTGAGCATGAAGTCACACATTTCACTATTTGAGTTTGAAACTATTGTTCTAAAAAATTAGTAACACTAATATTTCTTGAATAATTAGTTTGACCATAGTTTGACCACAGTTTGGCCATAGTTTGACCAGATTTGACCAAAATTCAAAAAACTAAAATAATTATTTAGTAACACTAATATTCTAGAATAATTAGTTTGACCATTGTTTGACCACAGTTTGACCACACAGTTTGAATTTTTTTCGATTTTTTCCAGTCTAGATCTTAAAAGCCCCGTAACTTTTTTTCTGTTAGGTTTTTGAGGATTTTGAAAATGTTTAACGGGGTTCCCCTGGTTAAATTTGGATGTAACTTTTTGAGTAGATGATTTTTCATATAAAAACTTTTTCATCCGAGTTAGTATGCAAAAGTTATGCCCATTTTTACAAATTCTCGAGAAATTTTGCAAATAAAGTCGAAATTCATATTTGCAAATTTTCCCAACAACTAGATCACATATCACATGGGAAACTTATTTTCTTTTATTTTTTGGACATTTTCATCATTTTCTTTTATTTTTTTAAAAAACGGAAAAGGCGATCCACCGGGGGGGGGGTAGAGTTTGAAAATGGGACCTTTAGTAGCAGCGCGGTTTTTTACCCCCACGCTGCTGCTATGGCACCACTTAGTAGTAGCGAGGGCTAAAAACCAACGCTACTGCTATCAAACTTAGTAGTAGCGAGGTTTTAAAAACTCGCGCTACTACTATGGCATGTCCCGGGGGGCACGGTAGAGACCGCTTAGTAGTAGCGAGGGTTAAAACCCGCGCTGCTGCTATCAACTTAGTAGTAGCGAGGTTTAAAAAGCCGCGCTACTAGTAAGTAGTAGTAGCGAGGGTTTTTAACCCTCGCTACTAGTAACTTTCTGTGTATAGGCTTTTCCCTAGTAGTGTATCTACATGCGGGACATCAAAGCATCCAGGCCCGCGTGCGATCCACCAAATCACAGCGAGGTGCTACAGTCGAGACTCACCTGTCACCCCGGTGTGGCTGTCATGACCCGTCATATCACAAAATCCACACCTTTACCGGCAGTGGTAAAGTGGCCTCGAAGTTGGACTAGACGAAGCAACCATCATTTCACTGGAATGCTCGTTCAAGCCCTTTCTCCCCTTTCTTGAAGAAAACCTCACTCTAGGCTACTCACTTCTGCCATTTTTCTTCTGTACTGACAAAGGAAAGGTGGGCGAATCAGTGATGCTGCTATATTTTCATTCCAGGAATCTTCTTTCTACGAAGCACCGACCGATTCTCACAGCCCATTATTTTCATGTTTTCATTGCGATTGTGGTTTCCTTTCGATTGATTTTTGTTTGTCAGTTCATTGATGGATCCTGGAGCACTTGGCAAAGAGTTGCCGGCGGACAACCCACTGAAGACAATCTCCAGGAAGAGAGCATCGACCAACAGGTTGACCATGTTGGCGGGCCAACCCATGGATAGGAAGAACTTCAAGAAACAAGCATTGGCCAAAGAGTTGACGATGTTGGCGGACGAACTCGTCAAAGAAAGTTGGAAGAACAACAAGGGCCCCATAGTGCCTACCCCAGAAACTCTGATGGCCACCTATGCGAGGTTCAAGGCCGAGTTTGAGGAGATAGTCGCTGTTGAGAAGCAGTATTCCCCTGGCAAGGTTATGGCCCCCATCGAGGACAAGGAGATGGCCCCCGGAGGGATGAGATCCCCCGATGAGCTGCACAAGGTAAAAAATAATGGCTTTTTTACCATAGTTGTGGTTTTTGATTATTTGTAATGTGCTTGCTAATATGTTAGGGTTGTGCAGGTGCTGGTGTACGTCCTTGATGATTCTGATGTCACGGCCCGTCCTGTGGACAATGCCCCAGAGATCGTTTTCGATGTCGTGGTCCGTCCTGTTGGCATCGCCCCGGAGATCGATTCCGATGCCGCTGCCCATCCTGTGGACATCGCCCAGAGATCGATTCTGATGTCGCGGTTAGTCCATTGGACATCGCCCTAGAGATCGATTCCCATGCCGCTGTCCGTGCTGTGGTCATTGCCCGAGAGATCGATGACAAGAAACAGTTGGTCGCACTAATCCTTCAGGGTAGTTTGCATTGCCCTGTGTTTTATTACCAGAACCATGGGTGTTATCAAACCATCTTAGGGCTAGTGTACTGTCTTGTGTGGGCAGTACTTGCTACTTTTGTTTGATAGTGAATCATGCGGACCCTCTCCGAGTTATGGATACATATGTATCCTCACCAGCTTTTGATGTAATATATGTCTTGCTTAGATGTAAGTTTGAACTGTTTACCATATCAGCAGGGCTTGTTTGATGATTCTTGGTGTTAGTAGGCTAGCTACTATGCGAGCTATAGTACTTGCAAAACACTCATCGAAGAGAAACGTTGGGGCTGATGAGCTCGTGGAACACTTATACTCATCCGTCGTCGATCGACCAATAGCCCAAGCCCCTAAAATTGTAGGCTTAGCGATCGATCAGACAATAGTCGACACGGATACATTCAGGCCTCATTTGGTTCATAGGGTAGGAAAATCGTAGCAAAAGTACAGAGATGTACAACACAAAATCATAGCAGTACAGAGACGTACTCCCTCCGTTCCAAAATAGATGACCTAGTGGGTTTCAGTGATATGATGTGGTACAGTGCCATCCAGTCTTCACGTGTGGTAGCAGTATTGTGGGTACAGTAAGTTTTCTTGAAGAAGCGGAATTCAGCGATGTCATGATGGTTCCTTCGTCCGAACAACTTACAGTGGGAAAGGTTGGGCCTGCGATACAACTGGGGTAGACCAGGATAATTTTGTGCATGGAAGGTTGACCAGGATGGTCGACGTCCCACATGTTGGCAAATAAAAGTATTCTTTCCGATAGAGAGGATGAGCAAAGAGTATTCATTGTTTATTTTTGATTAAAGCAATTGTCTCCACTATTACGACAGAGGAGTGTGAAACACGGCACCTCAGTGAACTTGGCATGTGCACCACTCCCTCCTGGCCTCCTTCCTCATGTAATGCTACCATACTGTTGACTATAAGGTTGGTTATAAGGTTACAACTTTTTCTCACTTCCTCTCTATCTATTTCCTCTCAAATGTTTTTACCTTTCTTTTTTAGACACAATTGTTTTTTATGCCTTTTTTAGAATTATTTTTTATACCTAGGAGCACGTGTAGAGACGGGCTCTTGCAGAGCCCACTCCTTGACTTTGTCAATGCCTCTCTCTCCTCCACATAAGCGGGCTTATAGCCCAGTATTTTACTGGTACTACTTGCTATGCATGCATGCGGCGGGCAGCAGACGTCTTGAGGGGCTAGGGCGGTCAGAGCGGGCTTGGAAGCGGTCCAAACTCCAGCATGGCCCACCTCACATTATCACCATATATTTCTTGGAGTCCGTGTGCGGCGGGTGGGCGATCTCTTCTCCCTCCCCTGTTTCTCTCTTCTCAGCCGACACCCGCCGAGCGATTAGATCTTGGCTATCGACGGTTTATTCAATTGTAGTCCCACATGTATGTGAAATTGCAAGACAACGCGTGTCCCCTCTGGTGAGCGGCATGCGAGCCGGACTGTCGGGGGTGCGATGCGTACGAGTAGTAAGTGTGTCGCCTTTTCCTTTATAACTTGAAAAGCATAACAGTTTTGCATGATCGATCGATAGAAATCCAGAACAAAATGATGAGGGCGGTGCTTTCCCGCTCGTTAGGCGGGCTAGTTTGAGTGATATGACGTGCTACAGTGCCGCTCCATTTTTATGTAAGCAAGAGTTTACACTCTTACTCCGGAGCAGTGCAAAACACCGCATATCTGATTTTTGATCGAGGGATAACTGTTCCCTGCCAAATAATGGAGCACTATTAGCGATTATAGCATGATAGTTAGGCCATCTCCACCGCTGGCCCACAAATTTACACCGGCATCTGTCCGGGGACACTGATGGATGCCATTCGATGCTGCCCACATACCTTTCGACAACTATATGAACTAACCGGGAGGAATTCGTGCAGACAAAGAAAATTTCAAATTAACCAGATGAAATTCATTACATTTTTAAACTTTTCCTACAAACTGGACGAAATTCATTACATATTTTGCACAAACCATACTAAAACCTACTGTAAACCTAATCTAAACGATCGCCGGCGCCCGACCACCATGTCCGGCCAAGAACCTGAGAAAGCCGGCCATTGCCTTTGCCTCCTCTTCATCCGCCTCGATAACCTCCTCCTCTGGAGCACAAGGTTTTGAAGGTTTCCGCCTCCACGTCGCCGTCAAGCGGCTAATCGGCCACCGATGTTTACCCCACCAAGCTTGGCGTCGACTGAGTGGAGTAGCGGTGGCCTTCCTGGGACCAAAGCGGCAGCAACCTACCGTGTACTACTCTTCCTCGCTGCCGGCTGCGCCCGCGCACATGCACCGGCTTCGTGGTCGTGGCGGCAGAGGGCGGCCAGGGGGGTGTGCCGGTGATCTCCTTCGTTTGCTCCTACGACAGTATGTCAAAGAGAGCTTTGGAGCATGCCCGGAGCGGAGCCGCCGATGTCCCTCGTCTGCTCCAGCGACATTACATCCAAGACAGCTTTGGAGTGCCAGGAGGTCATGGTTGGAGTGGTGCCTACTAAATGAAGGGACCGGGGGAGAATGAGTATGGGTCTTTGGCTATGGCTAGGAGCTGGGGCTCAAGTTAATATAGCGGGCGAATGGCAATGAGTTGCGGCAGACGGATGGACGGCTGGCGTCGGAGTAGAGGTTCGTCAGGCGTGAATGCGGATGCTGCTTCAGTGACTTAACTACAGATGCGTTGGGTTACTGACATGTGGGCCCAACGGGCATCTGGTCTGCATGTCAGTGACACACCAACTGCACCTGCAGTTAAGTCTAGTGAATGTGGCATTGACGTTCCCAAGAGACGGTAACCGTTTCGGGCAGGAAGCGCACGCTAGCAATGGAAGGGGTTTCGGTAGGCTAGGGCGGTCAGACACTGGCGTGGTGGTAAAGTGTGAACTCATGGATGACGAGCCTTTGAAGCATATGCGACACCTATTGACAACCAGACGTCCATGCAACCGCTCTTATCGGCAGCTAGCCTTTTACGACCACCATTAGACACCACACAACCATGCATAACTTATGAATAATGTACAAATCGATCAGACACACACGCGTGTGCAACGACACTAAGATCGGTCGCTCACGATAGTACGTACTCCGTATCATAGTACCCTCTCTAGCTAGGCTATTTTATAGATTGTCGTTGTGATGGACGGTATACATGAGAAAGGCGCTCCGAGTATGACCGTTGGTGTTGAGCCAGGTGAATACATGCTCGGCGTTCGTGTAGGCCTCCATCAGACGTCTAAACAGTAATGTCAGGCACGCCGGGGTGCGCAGGTCATGGGCTCGCCGTTTGCGTTGTGCCATGAGCAGGACTTTGATTTAGAGGGCGACATGCATGCATTAGCATGCTTTGAGAGCGTGAGCGTGAGTGTCTGACGCAAAGTATTTCATTTTCATTTGGCTGACGAGTGAACGTTGCAGCGACGAGTCCGTGGTTTGATTCCCCACATACGCATAATTTTGGTTTTTACTTCTTTCTCCACTGACAGGTAGGCCCACGTAGATAGATAAAGAACACGAGATGATGAGGCGCATGCGGACTATTTGACTGGTCAACCAGACAAATACGGAGCTATACGCTGAGCCAGTGACCGTATAATCACCATATCTCGTATACAATGATCAAAGTGAGCTATCAAGACAAGTTCGATGACCGCCAATGCATTTTACTCGGTAATAAATGACCAGGATTGAAGGGGAATCCAAATTTCCTTCGTCTTCTGTCCTTGAGCTCTTGACAAACCAATGCACTATACGATTGTCCGGCCACTCCACCCTAGAGCTCTCACCAAGCGTCGTTCATGCCACCGCGCCCACACTAACCGGTAAGGCAGCGATGGCATCCCGGCACGCCGAGTTCCTCGCCGCCCACGACCACACACAAAATGGTAGGGAAGCAATGGCATCCTACCGTGCCGAGTTCATCGCCGCTCGCGACCTCACACCTATGTGGGAGGAATTTGAAGCTTCCAAGGCCGAATGGGCGATAGAGCAAGAGGCGGCCAAAGCCGCACAGAGGGAGCGGAAAAATCAAAAAGCACTCAAGAAAAGAGAGGCCCACCACCGCAAGAAAGTAGAGGACGCACATGCTGCTGCGGAAAGGTCGGCGGAGATCCAAGCACGGTGGGGTGTCGCCGACAAAGCCGAGAAGGAGAACGACGGCGTCTGGCCAGCATGTGAGAGGTAGTAGTACTAGTAGTTAGTGTGTGTATCTGTGTTTGAGTACAAGACTTAACTAGTACTACTAAGTTACTATTGTAGTTTTTAGAGCAAATTACTAGTACATTAGCCTAGACTAAATCGAAAAATTCCTATCCTATGCATCAAATGGCATCTCTTTCTCTATAGGAATTGAGATGCATGTCATCTCACTTCCTATGATTTTCATATTCCTTTCCTATCCTATGAACGAAAGGAGGCCTCTGTTAGAGTAACTACTGTAGCTAGCAGTACTGCTGGTAAAGTAGTTTTCTTCAAGAAGCAGAATTCAACGAAGTCATGATGGTTCCTTCGTCCGAGCAACTTCAAAGTGGGAAACTGGACCTGTGATTTGACGGCTCATTAGTCATTATTATTGCGGCGCGACGACCGGGGTGACTCTCCCTTGGAGTTCTGCGTGCATGGCAAGTGGACCCGGATGGTCGATGTCCCACATGCTAGCGAACGGAAGTATTCTTTCCGATATCGAGGAGCAAGGAAACCGCATGGTATAGTATCACTGATGACTGGTTCTAAAAAAATTGTATCACTGCTGATTTATAATTATTTTTTATTTCTGATGAATGCTAGCATTTCAACTCTTACAACAAAGAGTGCCAAACACGACACGTACTGGATGTCCCACACGTCAGCGAAAGGAGTGGTACATGAACAATGTGGTAGAGCCCAGCGCAAAAAAACAGCGTGGTAGAGCGTATCCACTTCTTCCACTTCTGGGTCGGAGACCACACGTAGTAGTACTAGTTGTATGAACGATACAAAGTGCGACTTGGAGAGAAAGACATGTCTAGTTGGAAGATCTTGGGGCATACACATAAACAAATATAAAAGTTATTATGTGCCTCCATCTAATATAGTAGTAGTAGAGTACTTTGGCACGTACTCCATAACATCACCGTGCATTGCAAGTACAACATTTAGTGGTAGTACGTAGTAAGAGACAAATGCCGCCCAAGAGTTCCCTTCTCGACCCACTTTTGGGTGTCTGGTAGAGTGTATGGAGGGTGCATGAGTCCACACTAGTTTAGCACAAATACACTAGAAGCATGCATGAAGAGAGCATGCAGGAAGAGGGGTGTTGATTTGAGCATGCATGAAGAGGGAACAACTATGCTGAGACGAGAACGCAACCAAACACACCCTATATGCCACACATGTTCATACCATTTGTGCCTTTCTACTTCACATACTGCGCTACATTACCAGGTTTGTACGTCCACTCCTAGGTACATGCCCATCTCGTAGTTCCAGTCCCACGTGTTCTTCATATAGATGGAACGATCCTTGCATGACACGTGCACCTTGATGCTAGATGTCTCGCGTGTTGGCAAAAGGATGAACAAAGCTCACGTAAAAAAATAGAGTGGAAGAACATAGATTCCCGATGTCCGAGAAGGAGCAAGGAACCTCGTGGTGGAGCGTCTGCACTCATAATATTTAATATTATTCAGCGATATAAAATCAACCAATCATCTCCACAGTGGACTAGAAGAGTATGAAACACGGCAGCCCAGTGTAGTTACATCATACTAGTACATGTCTAACCCACACTATCACCATATTTCTTGGCTTCCGTGTGACACCTATCTCTGGTAATCCAGCAGCCTGTATCGCTTCTCCCTCGTCGTCTCTCTCAAAGTGCGGCGGGCTAGTGTTTTTGCCGTCTATTGAGGTTGGTTAACTCATCACATGTTAGCGACATGCCAAGAGCATTCTAAAAAAATTCCTTTCACGTTCCATTTTCAAAAAGAAAAAAAATCCTTTCACGTACAAATTTGACTGTATGCTTTGAGCAACTTGCATGTCCTATACTTCTCTTGTTTGTATACTCTAACTTAGCTAGAGGTTAGACTAACTCATGACTAACCCTGAACTAACGGTAGCAAAAGAGGTGTTTGGGTGACAGGGTTAGATTGACAATAAATTCACTTGATGGAGAGAGAAAAGTGATTTTTCAGTGGTCCCAATGATAACTATCTCCAGTTAGCACCTCTTGGGTGGGATAGTTTTTTTGGTGGGTTCATTGCAACTTGATCCAATTTAAACCCTCATGCTTGGATACTTTAAGGCTATTTGAGCCCCAACTAGCTCAAACTAACTCTAACACATTGATCCAAACAGGGCCTATGGCCAGCCTTGACGTGGAGCAGTCACGTGCACCGGGAAGCGACGCTCTCTCGGCCGTCACGCCACTTCAAAGCCGGCGCCAGTGAGAGGTCGTATCCGCTCTGGCTGGGAATTAATGCGGCACTAACGCTCCAGGGCGACGATGACCGTTTCACGTGGGAAGCATGCGCTGGCAAGGGAGTATAGGTTTTGAACCGTTTCAGGTGTAGTACTGCTAGTTTACAAAACTACTCAATTATTGCACTCAGTTTCCTAAGAAATTGTGGTAAAAAACGTTACTCCACATCCCGCTTCCCTTCTCCTTCCTCTTCCATCTCCCGCGCACGTCAGCGGGAAGTGACCGGTCAACCCTCATATAGGAGTGTTAGCACAAAAAGATGCATGCATGACCACAAATATTTCCAGATTAAAGCGCCGCTCCGGCGGGAGTATGGCGTATGTTGTTACCTTCGGCCGAGCCATGGCTACCGGGCGACGGCGACCAGAGAAGAGGCGGTGGGAGGGGAGTGAATGCAACTACTATTTGGGTTCGCCGTCCGGTTTAAATAAATGTGCAGCATCACGTGTACCCATGGTTGCACAAATTGTAACATATGTGTCTGCTTAAGTGGGCGTCACGTAACTGGTGTGTGTGTGTGTGTGTATGTGTGTGTGTGAGATTTTGAGAGATAGAGTGTGTGTGTGCGACTCTACTCTTCGGACATGTACTCAACCTTTTGCATCTGGATATAAGTATAATGGTTTTTTACTTTAGCTAGTGATTTACGTGGCCATGTTAACGTGGTTGTGTAAAAAAATGTCACTTCCTGCTCGTGATTTGCATTATATAATTACAAGCAAGATGCTCGTGCATTGCACGGAACATCAATATGCATTTTTTTAGAAAACACCTATTGTGATTGACCCATGCAAGAGTAATCCCATGTGTAAAAACTAATGATATCTCGAGAACTTTATCGGAAAATTGGTATCTCGAGAATGTCATCAAAAAAATGAATGAGAGATAAGGTGAGGAGGAGTGGAGCGTGGTGGTGACTGGTGGTCGGAATGGGAAGAGGCATGGGGATGGACGGCGCCGGCAGGTGGCAGCGGCCACCATGCTAGATTTTTCTAGAGACTTCCTTTTTTAATTGCTGAGCAACGAGGTTGTGGGAGATAAGGATCTGGAGAGAGGTGCGGGTATATTTTGTAAAATTATCATACTTTGCTTTCTATCCATTAGATATAGATCAGACGGTCTATATTACAAGAAGGAAGGCACACCATCATCGCCAACTCTGTTTTTTATAAGGGTATCAATGATAAGTTTGCTAACTACTAAAGTAAAGTGGAATATTTTCATGTTATACAAGTAAATTAAGGTGATTGTTTATCATACAGGTAAGGTTGGATGAAGGGTGGTAGGGACAAATGCTCCGCCTAGAGCATGTGTGTGTGTGAGATCGAGTCTTAGTGTGTGTGTGTGGGGTGTGTGTGCGTGTGTGTGTGTGAGAGAGATGGAGTCTTAGTGTGTGTCTGTGTGAGAGAGAGATGGAGTATTAGTGTGTGTGTGTGTGTTTGTGTGTGTGTGTGTGCGTGTGTGTGTGTGTGTCGCGGGGTCCTCGGCGGCGGATGTAATTTAAGTGTGCATGGCTTCATCATAGAGAGGTTATGTGTATGGAAGAGGCCACCAACGATGGGGTGCGAGAGAGAAAATGCCCGTAGAGAGGGAAGAGAAGGTGTGTGCGCATGAGAGGAGTCGACATCGAGAGAACGTGTTTGTTCGAGAGACACCAAGGAAGACTACTATATATCGATGGTGCATGTAGGTGGGAATTAAACGAAGGGATGGTCTTATTGGTTTCGAGGATATAGGGGAAGAGTGAGAGAGGGGGGTAGCTAGAAGGAGATTGTTAAGTGTGAGTGCGTGTTTTACCCATCCAGGCGGAAGTTATGTGCACACAAGAATAAAACGATTCGATGTGGGCCATGTGGCGTTAGGGTTGAGGGTAATTAACTACGTATGGAGACACAGAGACCTTGAATGTGCTTGTGTGAGAGGTATACATGTATACATGGGATGTGTGTGTGTGTGTGCGCGCGCATGATTGAGATAAAAGAAACAAGAATAAGTCATAAGATCAACGACATGGGAGAGACGGATCGATATGACAATATGCATGCATGTGAGAATGCAGTTTAGAAGGCCCGACAATTGATCATGTGTTTTTGTGTTTAAGAGATAGTGGCATGGGCTAGAGCATGCATCTATGGCAAGCAAAGGTTGTGAGGCACAATGATTGTGCAAAAGAGATCAACCTATAAATGCATATGTATGGAAAGACATATATAGTGTGGGTAATAGGAAGCAAGACTCCATGCGAGAAAGAAATGTTGATGGAGAAACTACAGATAGGTACAGAGATGGAGATGCTAGCTATAGGGACATCCGCTAGTTTGTGTTTTGGAGATGACCGCCGGGTGGTTCAGAGGGTGAAGTTATATATGTGTGTGTGAGGGAAAGATAAAAAGAGGGCACTTGACTGCATGTAGAGAGAAACATATGCAGTGTGTATGATAGGAAGCAAGAGTGAGGGCGAGAAAGAAGGTTGATGGAGAAACAGATAAATAGAAAGATAAAGATGCTAGCTAGTGTGCGTTAGAGATAGGAGTCGAGTGGATCAGAAGGCTGAGTTATGTGTGTGTGTGAGAGAGAGGTAGAGAGAGGGTGCATGTGAGTCACATACAAACAAATATCAGAGAGAAATGATATCCCGAGAGACGGAGTTTTGTGTCTGCAAGAGAGAAAGATATTTCACAACAAGAGTGATAGCTAGAGAGACATATGAGGGAATGCAAGATACCTCTAGGGAGAGAGAGTGTGTGAGTGACATACAAGAGAATAGTGGAGAAATATGAGACCCTGGGAGACAGAGTTTGTGTTTGTGTGTGAGAAAGATATATTTAAGAGGAAGAGTCGTAGGTTCTCATATCTAAGGAGCGAAAGACATCTCTGTATGAGGGGTGTGCGAGTGGCACACAGGGGAATAGTAGAGAGAAATGAGACCCCGGGAGACAAAGTTTTGTGTTTGTGTGAGAGAAAGAGATTCCACATGGAGAATCATAGTTAGAGACACATAGCAGGGAGCAAGATATACTTAGAGAGAGATAGAGTGATGAAGGTCAAGGGAGAGAGTACCGTCAGTGTGTTACAAAGATAAAAGATCACTGTCGACATACAGGTAGCACGAGAGATACCTGAGAGACGATGAACGCGTATAGGTCTAGAGAGATAGTCCTATATAAGCATGAGTGATAGCTATATGAGACGAATATCTGGATTAAAGGGGATTCAAATATTTAAACTGGAGATCACGACATCAATAATATCATAATGAAAATTGGTGTGTCAAACATGCATATTCATTTGAATTTGGGCACACGTGTAATGTTATATAGTTTATCAATATTGGTGATCCATAGATTCTTTAATTAGAAACAATGCATGGTTTATATGCAATTAATGTCTAAACGGGATTACACTATATGTTGCGTGTGTGAAACACATTATACATTTTTGAGTAGTAAAAAAACCCGCATGAAACACACATTAATTGGAGACAATTAGTAGGGAATGCATACATTGGATATATAAAGTGGTTTCAAATATTTGAAAACCCAAATTGATGGATACAACCTTATGAATCTGAGATCATGCCATTTGTAAACCATATTTATGTATAAATGGTGTTGTGCTTTTCAAAGTATATATATATATATAAAATGATGTATATAGAATTTAATTCCAATCGAAAATGGATCTTGCCCGAAAAAATAGAATACAAACGGGATTCGAATTGAGTTGGCACGGTAAACGTGCACTCTGTAAAATTTGAACGAAGCGGGGAAAGTCGCAGTAACCGCCCGAAAACAAAGTCTGCAAGATGGAAATTACTACTGCCTATCCCTGCCACACAAAGCCTATCTACTGGATCTCTATAGGTTTCGATAGGGGTAGGTTTGTAATTTCACCCAAACGTGACATAACCGCCTCTCACCCGGATTCATACACGGTGGGCGCCAAAACACTATGTGTCCTCGGCCGAAATCGACTTCCTCCCCGATTCATACACGATGGGCGCCAAAAACAAACTCTCGTCGGCAAATATTTAGTGTATGCGAGATTACCGTCCTATCCCCAACCGACTAATATTGGTGTGATGTAGGAAATTTGAAACGGGGGCTAAGTTTGTAAATTTCCTCGCATTTGAGACAAGCACGCCCCGAATACATGAATCCCCTCTTCCTCTCTACCCTCTTTTCCCCATTCATACTCCGTGGGCGCCAAAACACCCTCTCCACCCCAGCCTCCTCCGTCCGCCACCCCATCCACCACTGTTCTCCTCCACCATGCCGGAGCTGATACCCCGACGCCGCCGTCCATTACAAGAGATCGACCTCTCTCATCCATGGCTTTGGACCGGGATCCTTGCATCCCGTCCTCTCGCTTCATCCCCGCCGTCATCCACCTTGCCGGAGCCGCTCCTACGACCATCTCGTCCACCGCGCCCCGCCGCCACCATCTACCCTCCTAAATCTGCTTCCATGCCGCCGACAGCCATCACTACCACAGCACCGTCAAATTCTCAGCAGATGCATACACGGCGTCGCACCAGAGGCGGTACTCTTTCGTATCTGCTCAACTTATTTATCGCAGCAAGAAAATAGATCGCCACTACTTTACTCTAATTTCTTGTCTGGGTTGCGAAGTTTCCTTTGTCTGGTTTGCACCTTCAGATCCGCCATGGCACGCTCAACACTATACTCCTAATGCTTATGGTTTTCCCCTTTTATATTCCACACTAGTTAAATCACAGTAGACTAAATTTCAAAATTGGGTCAGTCAATTTTTCAGAGCTCGCCGGAGTTCACCGGTGCGAATGAAGGGGCTCGGGTGGGGACAATGGTTGTGGGGGGCGGTAGTGGGGCCTCGCCAACAAAGAAAACTTGATGCGGGTGGGGGTGGGGGTGGCGAAGGAACACAAGCGATGAGGGCGGTGGTCCGGCCGGCGGCCGTGCATTGTTCTGTGTGGGAAGAATCAGAGACAAGGAAGAAGTGTTAGGAGACGTAGGATCTTCATCCAACCACATGAAGTGGTCGAGAGGTAGCTGGGAATTGCATTCTTAATGAACTCTGGTTCATCATGTGTGGGCACTGCGAAACCAACATTTTATTATCCAAAATCTGCTTGCTCTTCTTTACCATGTTCCTCTTCCGTTCTTCTTTAATAAGTACTCTCTCTATTCCTAAATAAAATTCTTTGTATAGATTCCACCATGGACTACATTTGGAGCAAAATGAGTGAATCTACACTCTAAAATGTATCTGGATACATCTGTATGTGATCCATAGTGGAAATATCTACCAAGACTTATATTTTGGAATGGAGGGAGTATGATAGTAGTACAGTATGTTCCTTGTAGTGAAGATGAGATGGGACATTTGTGGTGTAGAGCTCTATACGGTCGGTTGTGATGGACACTTTGAACTCTTTGGGCCTCTTTGATTCGTAGCATTTTGTAAACATGGGAATAGGATTTGTAGTGGCCTGCCCACTTGAATCCTATAAGGATAGCAAGGAAATGTGGGGAGCTGTGTCGCCTTTGAGAGTTACACTGATATTAACAGTATCGCACCTTCAGTTGAAGAGAGCTGGTATCCGAAGCCTTTCTAGCCGTACCGGCAATACTAGCACATATATTCCATCAAGTTCCACTTTGCTGATTTTACTTTGATGCTTAAGGTTTTCCCGTTATATCTACACTATGATCTGTGTAGTTGCTTTGTGTCGCACTAGCAGCAGTCCACTCTTGAAGCTAAACACTGCAATGACTTACAAAATTGGCACCAAGGCATTGAGTGCCATTCTGGATGCAATGAAACTCAGAATATGATCCTAATGACTCTTGTTCAAAATTGCCACATATAGAGAGACAACATGGAATTGCATTTCTTTGGGCACTATGATTCATCATGAGTGTGCAACCAACATTGTATGCAATGAAGCGGAACCTCGAGAATGTGCTTCCTCTTCTATTCTTTAACATGTTCCTCTTTATTTATTCTGTATTTAGTACGTATAGTATGTTCCTTGCCAGGAAGGGGAGCAAGGACATCTGCAGTCAACATCTGATAAAGCTGGCCTATACGTGATCGATAGGCTTTCAATTACTAGCGGCAATACAACACTGTATTTTCAAGCCAGTTCCACTTTCCCGATTTATATATCGTGGTTATGGTGTACCCCTTTTATGTACACTATGATCTGCCTAGTTGTTGTGTGCTCTTGTTATCATGGTTTGGCAATAAACTCTCCATACAGTATATTATGAACCTATCATCTGCCAACTATCCTTACTTATGGAGCCTATTTTTTGTGTACTTGTGCCAGATTATATAAATGCACGCACCATATTACAGCACACATGAGCTCTCTCATCAGAATCCTGTGATAACCCAAAATTGTTTACAGGGGCGCCCCTATATTAGAATATCATCTGCATTACAAAGATAATCTCACAACTATTTATGTTTTCATGGTTCTTAGATATTATACGTAATTAAAGTGAATATCAAAATCCGCGCATCAGAAGAATATTGTGGAACACTGCAATGACTTACAAAATTGGCACCAAGGCATTGAGTGCCAATCTGGATGCAATGAAACTCATACGCTCCCCACATGTAGATTCTTGTTCAGAATATGATCCTAATGACTATTCTAACCTCGAGGAGTCAAAGGCAGATGGCCTGTCATGTTCACCCATCAAGGTTCCTATTCTAATTTGGCAAGGTTTTATTGGTTGCGCGTATCTTGCATATGTTGTCTTGCATTTCTTCTACTTTGTTGCACCGCCATCTACTTAGTTTACTCATCATATATGTCGAGATACTATGCCCATCCATTATCAATACATATTCCATCTGTCATCATACCATGTTCTTTCACTCAAATGCTGTTTTGGTGCATCAGACATCAAAAAGGAAGAGAGTGATTGCCGAACCTGAAGGAGCACTAGCAAAGTCCTTGAAAAACATGGTTGTGCCGGATAAATCAGACAACGCCCCACTTATATTGTCTGTACAACCAGTGACACAAAATGTAGGACTGACTCCAGCAGACTGTATCCATACTTCACTGGCCACACGACTAGCCCCCACCACACAGGACTTGCACTCCAGCAAAAGGTATGCCGATTTCAGTTGCCATAGCACCAGCCGTACCGCAGAAAAATCCCACTCCAGCAAAACGTACAACAAGTCCACCGGCCGAAGACCTATCCCAACTGCAGAGACGGCCAATTCCTGCAGATTGGAACCCCATTCCAGTTATACCCAGTTTAAAAGACAATGCTTTCAATGTTGTTAGGGACTACGTGCATATATTCCCATCATGGGAAGATTATAGTGAAGACAAACACCATTTTCACATCTTCCTGTCCACTTACATGTAAGTGCTATTATTAATGGTGATTATTTTCCTTTTTTCTGCTGACTGAACACATCAATGATTTACATTACATTGTTGTAAGTACGCGAGGGTCAATCTGGATGGTCATGACGAGCAAAGCTTGCTTGTGCTTTTCAAGGAAGCATTGCAGCAGTATCGGTGTTACCTGAGGAAATCACACTTTGATGGCAAGTCTATAAATGATTTTCCGGTGAAGTCTCCTATGCTAAATTTATAAGACATTGAATGGACAAACCTTGTTATGCACTGGTCTCATTCCAAGGATGAGGTACTGTCTATGATATCACATGAAAATTTGAAGTTCTACTTTTCTGCATGTGCCTTACGGATCTTTTTTGCCGGAAATCTGATTGAAAAAGAATTCCGGTTTGAAAAGAATGACATGATATCGCAAATACGTTGCCCGCTTCTTTGCTCTTGTTAGTACATGTTGTCCTGTATCACTGTACTTGCATACATATCTGGTTCATTATGTGACAGCAATATGCATGATAGCTTGCTTATCAATTGTTCGCTCCAAATTATCTGATCTGTATGAATGGTAGTGTAGAATATATCCAATGCCAATGAAATTTTTTAGCTCTGCATTCTTCTTGTAAGTACATGCTGTCCTTTATCAGTGTACTTATATTGACAGGTAGTTGCTCACGTACCATCACTCTGCAGCTTATTTTCCTTTGCCCTCCATTTTCTACACATAAGATCTATATTTACTCTTACCATAAGGTTGGATAACACCGATGGAACAGAGGAAGTTTAGCTCTGCATTGCTCTTGGCTGTACCTTTTGCCTGTATTCTGTACTTACATTTATCGCTACTTGGTTATGTAGCATCACTGTTCATCTTATCTTAAATATTCTCCATTTTTTCTTATATTGTCACATCTATATTTACTCTTAACAAAATGTAGAATAAAGGCAATGCTTATGAAAAAGATTCTGTGGTAAACTTCTTGAATTGCCCCCCCCATTAGAATGGACAAGGGCTTTATAGAGACTGCCTTCACCAATAATGTAAGTTTGTCCTTTTCAACCCTTCAAACTTTGTTGTGTATATTTGGTTAGGCATGACTGCAACAGCTGTTTATTTTTTGGTGTTTGCATCAAATTGCATGTTTAAAGTTTATTATGTAGTTCATAAACAAAAGTTTGTCCTTCTCAATTTAAGTTTTTAGTTGTACAACCAAGTTCCTTATTCATGCCATGTAAATTAAACTATACAGAGCAAGTGATCTTATTTTTCCAATCTGAAATGGGATAAATTGACAACACACTAACCATTGATACTTATGAGTTCTTGATCTGTAATCCAGTGGTGTCGTGAAGCTGCCAACTCCTTCACAATGTCATTTCCTACCATGTCTTGACCTGAATAATACCATATTGTGTTAATGCTATTTTAAACTGTGTCACTTTATTCGCCAGTAAGAAATGTGATGAATTGTCAGCAGGAATACTTATATGTGCAAAACCTGTCATCTGTCTGCTTGTTTATCTTTCACAGTGAGGAGGATATAAGTGTCAAACAAGTGCAGTCTCATGAGCTTGCTCAGCTGCTTGCGCTGCAGCTCCAGAGCAGGGCTAACCTGTCTTGAACTCTATTGAAGTGTTGTCGGTTTTTATATTATTTTGTCGGCATGTTTAATTGCACTGGTGGCGATCTTTGATGCCCAATGTATGTAATCCGATGTCTGCTTGTGCTTTATTATCATAGTGGCGAACTTTGATGCTCAGTGGATGTAATATGCCATAATTTATTTATTGTATAGTCTAGGTTTTTTTCTTACTCACGATGCTGCAGTTATTTTACTGTATATATATTCTGTCTTCTTAGTAAACCAGCCAAACCGTAAAATTATGGTACATAATCTGGCCCTCATGCAAATCACTATGTATGATGCGCATCATGGGCCCCGTCATCTTGGTCCATTAACAGGCCTATTTGTAATCTGGCCCACTGGTAGATTTGTGCCTTTAATAGGCCGAGTAAACCGCCGGCCCTATTTTCCCAAGAAAACTCAATGGGCTTTTAGGAGGCTGAAAAGTAGGTTAGGCCTGAAACGTGTCGAACAACTCACGGGCCAGCAGCAGGCCGAAATAGACCCCGACCCATGATAGTGCCAATCAAATCATGGTCTTATAACATGCCAAAATTGTCTCCGTCCTTGTTTGGCCCAATCAAATTATCGGCTGTGAGCAGGCCGGATGCAAACGGGGCCGTAGTTAGGCCCAACTATATGACGGGCTTTTAACAGGCTGAAATATATATAGGGCCGAAATGTTAAATGGACTTTAACAGGCCGAAACTAATATCAAGACGAATTACTAAATGGCCCTTTATCAAGTGGGCCAAAAAGCATAGCGTCCAGTTGACGGGCCGAATCTGATATGGGCCATAATTTAGCCAAAAGCCTCTCAATGGGCCGAACCTGATCTGGGCCGTAAGTTGGCCCAGAACATGGTAGGTTTTAATAGGTCGGATCTCATATGGGCCTTTATTAGGCCCAGAACATGGCAGGCTGTTAATGGACCGGATCAAATATGGGCCGGCATTTGGCCCAAAACATGGCAACCTGTTAATGGGCCGGCCTACTAGTGTCATCAAAAATCTTTTGGGCCTTCAGCTGGGCTGGCCCATTATGATCGGAAGAATCTCATGGGCCTTTAGCTAGGCCGGCCCATTATGGTCCGCAAAGTCTTGGGGGCCTTTAGCTGGGCCGGCAAATTATGGCCCGCAAAATCTCGCGGGCCTTTAGCTGGGCCGGCCAATTATGGCCCGCAAAAACTAGCGGGCCTTTAGCTAGGCCGGCCCATTATGGCCCGCAAAATCTCGTGGGCCTTTTGCTGGGTTGGCCCATTATGGACCGCAACATCGTGTGGGCCTTTAGTTGGGCCGACCCATTTAAACTTAATGGGCCCCTTTTGGGCTGGTCCACCTGTCAACATTTCATAAGCGCATCTTGCCCATTGGATGAGTGATACCTATGCCAACGGGGAGCTGGCACGTGTTTCCTCTAGCCAGTGATGATTTTACACGTGGAAAATCCCCATTGGTCCGGGCTATTAAGGGGTTATCGGATCCAAAACCAGACCAGATAGCTTAGCGGTGTGCCGTTACGGTGGATGCCACGTGTCGGTCACCCTTGACGAAAGCACTTATGTGACACGCGATTTATCGTCATGGATTATCTTGATTCTGTCATAAAATCGTCATGGAAATCTTGACGGTGGATTATCTTGACGGTGGATGCCACAGGTATGACTATCTTGATTCTGTCATAAAATCGTCATGGATGTACATGCATGACAAAAAACATGACCTACTGTGACAAACACGTATCATCATGGAAGTGTATTTTTTTTGTAATGGAGAAAGAAGACTGGTCGCTATCTTTGCCTAAGAATAATAACGACTAAATGTAGCGACACTATCATAGGAAATAATATCCTCCTGTTAAATCGTGAATTTAAATAACTGGTGCATGAGCATTTACCTTTATTTATTTATTTACCTATTTATGTTTAGGGGACCATGATCCTGTACCTGGACCGGATTCATGTGAGAGCCTCCCTTCGAGTTAATTATGGGCTCCTCTATTGGGCCTTCATTAGTGGGCTGCATGTTATCAACACGTGGAAAATGTGTTCTGTACCAAAAATAATATGCGCTACGTACAGTACGGGGCACTAAAGGATCGGACCGTGCAACGACTTCCAAAACATTGTGTTTGTCGTTCTAACAACACATTTATTCAACCAACAGACGAAATATACTACTGATTGTACATTGAAAATAGCAGCAGCAACAACCAGGGCTGGGGGTGCAACAGAAGCAGTAAGCAGGCCAGAAGAGTAAAGACGCAACTCTCTCTTCCAAACCAAACACCAGCCATCATTACAAAAGGGCTACCAAAAAAGAACAAGTGTATGTATCAAACTAATAAAGATCCTACTACACCAAGTGTACGCATCTAACTAGCTGGCTCAGTTAGACGTTTCTATTTATGAAGCAGTGGAGATTGGATGGCGACTTGAACCAGATGGGTGTCTGATGGGGCAAACTCTAGCCAGCAGGTCGAAGTCTAATACTTGCAACCCTCTCTTGTACTTTGGGCTGCAGAGCGTGGCGGCACATATTAGGGTATGGTGCATGTAGAGACACATGGTACGTTGTGTACACACAATTTTGCCTGATGAATGAAACCGTGCTGCCATCATGATCCTTGCCATCGGTTATCTCCTGGTTAATCGGATAATTCAGTCTGACAAACAGAGAGCGTGTACCAAGGCTTCTTACGAGCCTCTAGTCAAAAATTCCTGAAGGCCCAAAGAAGCTAGGATCCTGCTCAAAGACCTTGCAGTGACTGTGATTGTATTCCATGAAACAACACGTCCGGTATGTGCGAACGATCATAAACCATTTGCCATCGTCTGATCGAGCCAGGAACCACCTGCAACTACCATGCCGCTTTTCTTTGAAAGGTTCTGGGATTAGGAAGGGTAGGGACACTAGGCGGCCTACAACATCATATCAAATTGGAGTCAAATAAAAAAGGGCTCTTAATGTAGTCAATCTTAAGAACATCATGTTATGAGGATGAATATTTTTCCAGTAAATGTTGACAGTAATATAAGCAAGCCAACATGATATCATAGGAAAGTAACATACTGCTGTAACAACCGTTTGTAGCCATGACTGGAGTAGGACAGGAATACGTCCAGCCATAGAAGGAGTCGATAGCGTAAATGAAGCCCTTGTGTTCAATGGCATCAGAGAACCATGGAGGATGTATGATCCTGCGATGGACGTACAGATTTATCCACTTACCGCAGTGACCTGTCAGATAGGCGAGACCGAGGTTGAAGAACGCAATTAGCCTGAAGCCTTTATAATTCGCACATCTTGTGGGCACTTGGGTAGATTACAACCTTTAGCAAATCAAACTTGGTATCATGTTGGCTACTATAAGATTCCGAGTATTCTGGGCCACAGCGCCAAAGTGGTGTAGTGTTAATCGAAGGAAGGGGGATCAGCCGGGTGTAGACCTCCACGAGCATCTAGCCACCATGACCGTCAACGAGTAGCATCCAAGACGTGTTCGTGCCGACCCAGTACATACTATTAATGTAGTTGAGGCTGACGGGGATCGGATCGCAGTCAAGGGAGTTGATGCTCGCCACTCTATAATCATTATGCTACATTATACACCGTTTATGAAGATCAGGCGGCATCAGCATGCAAGGAGCTGGCTTAAAAAGCTCCGGCCTGGGGGCTTTGAGTAAACGGTACAACCCCGACAAGCACGCGGCGAGCGGCATGGTACTGAGATTGTCCACACGCGAAACAATGAGCTTGATTACCTCTATGGGGAGCGAATTCCAGCCATTCTTTTGGCGGACGCTGCTCGGTTCTGCCATTGTTAGTGCTTGGGTTTCGGACAAGGGGGGGTTGGCACCTTACCGGGATGGAAGATTGGACGAGATTATGTGCGGACAAAGATGGAGAAGCGAATATGTGCTGCGGGAAGTGGACAGGTGATGATGACTACAACACGCCGCTTGACTTACAAGACACATTCCAGCAGCGAGGGTCATATCAATGCCACACAACTTGCTTGAGTGATCACAGTACCGGTACTCGCTATAGTACCTACTACTATGCCCTAACTTGCTTGAGTGGAGTAGTAGTGGAGTAGGACTCTGCTCTACTACTAGCACCGAAGGGGTAGTATATTCTAATATAAAATAGTTACAAACTTCAATGCCCGAGCGTGGAACAACTACAAACCGCCATCGGTGCTAACTCCAATCCCCAGCAAACATTCGCTGGGAGACATGGCAGTTGCAAATGCCTGCGACGCAATTACAGTACATGTGTAAGGTTGGCGTTTTGTCAAATACTATGGCTTAAAAACAGGCCACCGTCGGATGGAAATCTGACGGTTACGTGGGATTCGCCAGGATTAGGCTGATGGCGAACAATCGCCAGATATCATTACTAAAAAAAGGTTAAAACACCCGGGGCTATAACTTGCACCAGCTGACCACTAACAATCATACTAACATAGTTGTAAAATGGTCAAAGACCGTGTCTACACGGTGTTTGGAATTATATGCATAAAAAATTAGCAAGACGCCCGTGCATTGCACGGCACACCATCATCACCAACTTGTTTTTTCTCTACTCCTACCCCTATAAAAGATTCAGTTGGTGATGATGGAGGCGAGGAGGCGTGTTTAGCCGGGCGTGCAATGGACGGCGCAATACTATTCGATTTGTTATAAAAAATAAAGAAGAGTAGTAGAGATAGAGATAAGAGTAGAGATGGAGACTTAGGGAGGAGCACCATCTACTGCTCCGTGTGCTACTCCTGCGCTCCATTCGGCGGCCGCAACGTCCCCTATAACCACTCCCTCCCGTGCTCCATTCAGCGGGCGCTATTGAAATTTGGGGAGCGCACTCTCGCGACAGCTGGCAGTGACGACTTCACCGATGACGACTTCTTCCCCGACCTTGGCAACCTCTTCCTCAATGACATGGGTGGCAACCTCAACGCCAATGGTGCTGCTCCCGTTGCACCGTATGTGTTCCTGTCCTTCATGTTCGAAATCGGGGTAGAATTCATGTTTCTACTCTGTATCCTAGATTCTATCTATTCATGTACTATGCTAGTCCACATGATTAGTTTAATCTCTGTTATAGCTGTCATGATTTATTTTGTGCTTATTTAGATTAACTCTCATAGTAACTTGCTCATATATTCAACTGGCGCAACATCCCCTACAGCTACTCCCATTTCATGGACGGCCTGGTCGATGCCTCCAAGGAGCCCTTCGTCTACTGCTATGAGTGCCCCATGCCATTTTGGGGCTCGCTGGCGGACATCGTGCATCACCTCACGGATGCATGCGGCGGTCACTAGTGGCCCTTGGCGAAGAACATCAAGTACGAGATGTGCTACCCGTTCACCATGTCAGAGTCGTTGGAGGATCACCGCCGCCTGCTAGTCTCAGAGGAGGACGACATCGTCTTCCTCTCTATCGTGGGCACCGGCGAGGGCCGCGTAGGCCGCCACCCTGTCTTTGTAGTGTGTGTTAGGGTTGATGTCGCTGATGCTGACATTGACACGAGGCCGATGTACTGGTGCGTGCTCACTGTTACTACCCCTCAGAGGTACGTGGGCGGCGACACCGACTCCATCATGCTGACTAGGACTGTGCTGAGCTGGGACCTTACCGCTGATGTGGACATGGAAGACGCATGGTATCATTTAACCCCCAATGTGGTGCACGGGGACTCCAAGGAGGTTCACCTGGACATATGCATTACCAAGTTAAATGTTGATCATTAGTCTTCGCTCAATGTAATCCGCTGTCTAAGCATGTGGAGACTTCCATGCATGATCTTGCTCAATTGGAGTATCACACATGAATAAAACTGTATCCATTTATGGTTTAGTCTAGATCCTTCCTTGTATGAATTTTTACTACAGTACTGGTGAAAGACTTACGATGAACCAATTCTTACATCTCCTCTGGCCCCTTCCAAGTCATCCTGATTTAATCCCTCCGTCTAGGTGTATAAGGGCATGGTTAATACTTAATAGTATAGCCAACTGTTGACTATAAGAAAGTGCCATGTCATCTGTAGCCAACATCTATAACAATTGATACTCAAAAACTAATTCTTAAATATCATTTCTTGCAAAGCATAATAAGTGTTATTTCTTCACAAGTTTTCGTTGCAGGTTGAGCAGTTGAATGCTTTTGTTTGCAAAAGATACTTTTTTTATCTATTTCACCCGGATGCTTATGAGCTCTAGAGATGAAATAATATCCGAAGAAACCGATCGATACCCATTACACATGAGATTACCCCCACATCCTTTGTCAAAATAAACAACTCCCCGATCAATGCATTTCACTCTTCCGTGCAATGCACGAGCACCTTACTATAGATTAGTATGACCAAAAATTGAACTAACATTATATATAGTATGATAAATGTGGATGCATGTCACCTAAAATTATATCATTGAAAACTATGTTCAAATACAAATCCAACGATATAGTTTTTGTTGACATGCACTAACATTTTGTCAGTTAAATCTTCAGTGAAATTCAACGGGGGACTAATAAACCACGACCAGTGTAGTACATGTGTAGAGGGTGGCGTTGCACGGGAGTCTCACCCTGCTCGTGGCGCGGCAGTAAAGCCGTCATATCACAAAACCCAACCACTGCCAGTAATAAGTGGCCTGGTAAAATAAATGGACAAGCAACCATCACATCCCTCCGTCTTTTTTGCATTTCATCTCTCTATATTTACTCTGGTTCATCTCACACACTCGATCCCTAGCTACTACTCCTAGTATCCCTAGCTACTACACCTAGGGCCAATTCTTTTGGCGGCTTAAAAAATAAGTCGTCTCTTCCCCAGTTTTTCCCATAAGACTAGTCACAGTGGAGAGTAACATTAAGGCACCTCACTCATTTATTTGGGCTTCTATACTACTACTAGCACCTCCATCCTTATTTATTCGTCACCATTGTAATTTTGTGGTAAATTTTTACGAAGGATTTAACTGATAAAATGTTAGTGCATGTGACATGCACAAACATTTCATTACTTAAATTTATGATCAAAATTTGACACAGATTACAATGGGGACCAATAAACCAGGACGGAGGTAGTAGTAATGGGATTACTAATCTAGAAGCCTAAACAAACTGTCCCCTGGTACTCCTACTAGTAGTAGTACTCAAGTTGGAATTCCAATTGCACGGCACAACTTGTTAGGCAAAAAATTCGATACAGGGTGTAGGAAGCAGTTTGGGAATTTGCATGCCTTTTCGACAAGTGAGAAATTCCGTACAAAGTACGACAGAGAAATAACCACAGAGAAGGAAGCTAAAAGTAAACAATCAAACGAGTGTTTTGCATTGAATCGTTTCACAAGCTTGACTAGTGCTGTTTTTCTACTTTTACAAAAACCGCATCATAATGTTAAAACGTGCATTTGCACTTACATAAGTACTAGTAGTACTCCCTCTGTCTAGGTGTATAAGTATTCCCTCCTTCTTGGTCATGGTGCACAACCAAAGATGACTTATTCACCTGGACGGAGGGAGTTGCCCAGTCTGCTGCTGCTTCTTTTTCATGCTCCTTGAAGTGGCTATTAGCCGGCGCATAAAGTGCTCCTGATCGGCGGGCTCCTCAGGCACGATAAAGTCTTCATAGCCGAGGCTCACCTCGTGCTAAGAGAGTGGAAGGTAGTTACTGTCCTCCGAGTCTTCATTCATGGCCCGTTCATCAGGACTAACTCGCCCATCTTCCCGTTCGTCCTGTTCGGAGGTTGGCTCAACGGGGTCTTCATTGTCTTCGGCATCATCTGGAGTATTATTTTCTCCTGTGCCGGTATTGCTGTTTCCCATGGCATGGTTTAGAGCAGTGCTGCTGACGTCGGCGCTTTGCCTGTATCTCAACAATTTTATCCTCGACTTGATCCTTCTCATTGTCACCGTTGTTCTCTTTGGGTGTATCCACCATGTATACGTCGTACGAGGGGGTGGCTGTGTAGCGCCCTGTAAGTGGTGGTTTTTGTGCCTGCTCCTCTCCAGCATCGTCGTCCATACTGTCAATGTCTTCAGAGCCGTAATCGAGCATGTTGGTTAAGTCCTCGACAGTGGCTATGAAGTGGGTGGTGGGTGGGAAGCGGAATTCTCCGTCATCAGCCTTTAATCCAAACCGGATATTGTTCGGCTGAGAGTCCTCTCATAAGGAGAGGGCTTTTAATGAGTTTAGCACAGCACCTAAAGGTGAGTGCCGGAAGATGTCCGTGCAGCTGAATTCGACGATCGGCGCCTGATCATGTTCGATGGGTGCGGATGCACGCGGTCCGGAACCTATGGCCGGAGACGAATCCTAGATTCCGGAGACAAAGGCCCCGCTCGAGGTTGGATCTATGTGCGGCTTTAACGCCACTGAGTCTGTGGCTTCCACGACGGGGTCGAGCCTCCCGTCCTCGGCTGGCGCAATCTGCCCTAGATCTAGGGCCAGAGCAGTTACAGGCGCTATCTCTTGGGCACGGTCCGATGACAGATTTAGGTCATGTTCATCATGGTGGCGGGGAGAGGCTGCCATGGGCTCTAATCCGTCAAATATCAAGTCTCCACGGATATCAGCAACGTAATTCCAGCTTCCCCTGGACTGTCGATCTGCTCTAGATGGCCAAGCGAGTTGGCCCGTAGTGCGAAGCCGCCGAATACGAAGATCTGTCCAGGGAGGAAAACCTCCCCCTGGACTGCATTGTTGTAGATGATTGACGGAGCCATCAAACCTTTTGGTGACGACGCAACAGAACTCTCAATGAAAGCACCAATGTCGGTGTCAAAACCGGCGTATCTCGGGTAGGGAGTCCCGAACTGTGCGTCTAAGGTTGATGGTAACAAGAGGCGGGGGACATGGTGTTTACCCAGGGTTGGTCCCTCTCTGTGGAGTTAATACCCTACTTCCTGCTTGATTGATCTTGATGAATATGAGTATTACAAGAGTTGATCTACCCTAAAATCATAATGGCTAAAACCCTAGAAGTCTAGCCTATATGATTATGATTGCCCCTACGGACTAAGCCCTCCGGTTTATATAGACACTGGAGGGGACAAGGGTTGTACAAAGTCGGTTACAGAGAACGGAATCTACATGTCCGAATGCCAAGCTTGCCTTCCACGCCAAGGAGAGTCCCGTCCGGACTCGAAGAAGTCTTCTGTCTTGTATCTTCACAGTCCATCAGTCCGGCCCATGCTACATAGTCCGGCCGTTCGAGGACCCCTTAATCAGGGACTCCCTCAATTGTCGCGACAACCGAAGGTAGGAGCATCGTCTCGGCATCGCCCAGATGGATGAGGTATCCATGGCGCTGTGGCGCCAACACTTCTCGTAGGACATCATCAACAAGCGCGAGTTCTACACGCAAAGGAGGACGGAGAAGGAGAAGAGGAGGGCGGAGCGAGCCGCCTATCGCGAGGAGGACGTAGGCGAAAAGCGGATGCTCAATTCTACATGAGGCTAGGAGCAGCGTCACCCTGGGAATCCGACGATGATCGGTATCTTCATGCCTACATTTAGACGTTGGAGGAGGACATCACCGAGGAGGAGTCGGACGAGGAGGAGTAGTTGAATTATCTATTTTTTTATCTATCTATGCTAAGAAATATCCTCTACTCTCTAGTCTCTACTCTCTATGTCTACTTCTCGATCTCAGCACTGTAAACGCTTGTTTAAAGTGCCATGCATTGCGATTCTGTTGGATATGCTCTAACATGGCTGACGAGTGCTTTAATGTTACCCACAAGATGCTTGAGTATTACTAGTAGTATATTTTTCTTGCCATGTTGAGATTTTAAAACCATGAGTGCGAACATGCAGAGGAGCAATGAAGACCAAACACGGGATATTGGGGACATCTTCAAGGAGCGTGGCAAGTTAAAGAGGAGCTGCACCGAACCTGTGAAACGAACTTTGGTAAGGAACACCCTTTCAATTACTTTCGTTTAGCCTCATGTTCTTCGATGTGTATATGTTGTAGTTTCTGTTTGTCTTAGCCTCGTGTTCTTTGATGTGTAATAAGAAGAGTCTTAATCATCCTAATGCTTTAGTTTTTAGCTTGATGTAGGAAGTAGGTGTTCTCACCTTGTAGTCTGTTTTTATAGTTTTTTTCCTTTTGAATTCACTTCTCTAAGTCCTGTTTATCTGGCTTCTACTAAATGGATCTGGGTTACTCTGAGTATTGATCTAAAAAAGTAGTAACTTCATGTAAGGATGCAGTTCCTGCAAGGAGGGAAGTCTGGTCAACCTCAAGATCATGTTTCCAAAATGAGGCTGGATTACACACAAGGTGCCAGTTCCCTAATGATGATGGATTAGACACAAGGTGCAAATTCCTAGATGATGCTGGATTACACACAAGCCAGGTGGAGTTGTTAGCTGTTCGTGTCCTCGTGGATCTAGTAAAGGCTGAAAGAAAGCGCGCAGCAACCCTTGAGAATGTAGCTGAGTTCTTGAAGAAGCGAAAAGAGCAATCAGATGCTCTCTTCACCCAAACCAAAGAAGAGATGGAAGAAGCCAGAAATAAGCTAGGAGAGGCGGATCAGGCTAGGTGTCTCCTGCTATCTAAAACTTTTGTCAATACAAAATTTCCTTCATAATAGCTAGGTTCAAATGTTTATCCAGTCAGCATGCCTGTTGTGATGTCCGTGCATCTACTGATGTGGCACAAAATAATTTTTTTGGGTCATGTAATAACATCAATTACTTTCCAAACAATAACAGACGAAGCATTGGACATGGTATAGTTCACGCGCAAGCCCGACATTCCAAGTTCAACTTCCACATCAAACTCATATTCACAGATATCTGCACTTTCATAGAGAAGGTCCACAACCATGATTCACTTCAAAGCCAAAAAAATGTGAGGAGAGTTATAAATAAAGAAAAACCTCTAGTTCCTGCTACTAGTGCGAGCACAACAAGTCAATACCATGCGTAATTAATTATATTTTGGTCATTTTTTGTGTTCTAAAATGCCGGCCGGCTCGCGAAAGGACGTGTTGTAGGCCAGCTCACGGAAGGACATGTTGCCGGCACACGCGCGAATTCAATGGAGGCAGGCGGGGCAGTCTGAAGCTGGTTGCATGCGGCGAGGAGGCGTGTTCAGCCGGGCCTACAGCAAGTGGGGCCCTCTTGGCCGGTGCGCCGGTTCAATGCCTGCGCTATGAGAGGTCGCATCCATGTCAGAGCAATCACTACCTCCAGTCCTATTTTGTTTGGGTATAACAAAATCTCGTTTTGCATTCACATTTTACAAGTAAAATTCATGGACAAACTTTGAGCCAAAATACGGTGGGGACTAGTAAACCAGAACGGAGGTTGTAGTTTTTTTTATAAAAGAAGGGTTTCCCCCTTCCAATTTTCATTACTGAAAACCAACATCTAAACCATAGTATTTGTCCTAGAACTACCAGGTACAACATCTCGCAACATCTAAACCATACTATTTGCCAAGGAGGTACTACCTCTGTCCTGGTTTATTAGTCCCATGAGCTATCACAGGTTGTACCATTTTTATTAGGCCGCTGCATTTAAGCACGTCACTTTATTTCCTGCATCCCAGATTCCAATACTCTCCCCATGGAAGCAAGCGCCTGGGGCTGCTCCATTGGAGATGCATGCAGGCCACATGCGTGCAATAGCCATTGCATGCACAGAGGTAGTAAATAGGCCTATTTAGTAGGGGTGATTAGAGAGGTAATTTATTTCCAATTTCTCTATATGTGTGCTTTCTTGGTCTTTGCGTTTTGGCTCAAGGGCCCAATAAACCAGGACGGAGGTAGTAGTAGTTATGAATTCCATTTTCGCTCCATACCAATTATTTTAAAAACTACTCCCTCCATCCCATAATATAAGAACATTTTTCACACTACACTAGTGTCAAAAACGTTCTTATTTGATGGGATAGAGGGAGTACTTAGTACTTATAACGCGCCATTGAAAATCAGAACTCTTAACCCCGCTAAAAAATGATATTTTAAACGTGGCTACTCGATCTGTGGCAACTGGCGAACCACCACCTCCAGGTCGTTCACTTGTAGTCCCAACCATCAACTCCTACAGATAAAATTATCACGCATGCTGACTATTCCTACAAAGGTGCGCTCCACCACGTACCTGGTACGCGCGCATGCAGCCATCGTGCACCTAGGGTTTTAGGGTTTATTTGTTAATGGTTCCTTTACATAACTCTCATGTGTGCGAGACAGCGAGAGACCGACTGCATGCATGCGCGTCTTCTCTTCGTATATGTACTCCACCGTTCGTCTGTTGTCCAAAAAATTATATAGTGGTAATAACTACTAGCAATGTGCCAATGCGTTGCCACACGATCAAAGTAGATTAATACATATTCACCAATTTGATAGAAAAAAGAGTCTAGTTTTGAAATACGTATATCACTAAAAATATGTTATGTTTCACTCAAAATATATTCCTTTGGCGGTTTTGATGAGATAAGGGAGGAATGTTGTTGGTTTCAAGATTCGAGAAGTGGTATATGTCTAATTTCTACTCTTACTAGCAAGATGCCCGTGCATTGCACGGAACATCAAGATCTTGTGGGAGAAAAGGATGAACGAGGAAAGGCCTTATCTGCAAATGTGGAGAAGAGTGCGGGTAAATTGCCATACTTTCCTTCCTATCCGTCAGATATAAATCGGACGACCTATATTGCAGGATGGCAGACCCACCGTCATCACCGACTATGCTTTTTATCCTGCAATATAGGCCATCCGATCTATATCTGAAGGATAGGAAGGAAACTATGGAAATTTTGCAAAAAGATACCCACACCCCTCTCCACATTTGCAAATAAGGCCTTCCCTCGTTCATCCTTTTCTGCCACAAGATAAACTGCTCATACAAATGCATCTTGGTGTTCCGTGCGACGCATGGGCATCTTGCTAGTTGTTGCAAAAAGCCCATGTGTGAGAGAGAGAGGGAGAGAGGAGGAGGACAGAGTGCATGTGTGACAAAGACACAAAGAGTGTGTGTGCAAGAGGCATCAGCTTAAAATGAGGCGATAGTGTGTGTGTGCACGATCGAGAGGGGGTGTCTCAAGAAGGGAAGAAAAATCTACATAGATACAAGGAGCGGGAGAGAGACATGTATGTGATAGTGGAAGCACGAGTATGCGGGTGTATAAACCTATCTAGAGGCTAGTCGATAAATGTTTGTGAGAGAAATACGAGTTGGGGGTGCGAAAGCGAGAGTTTTGTGTGTGTGTGAGAGACGATAGTCAGGAAGGGGAGTGGAAGCAGGAGTTGTGTGTGAGAAAGAGAGACAGGGGGGAGTTTGTCTGATCGGTAAACAAATGAATAATGTCAGTTTTATACTGGGATGGAGACGGAAAGGAGACCATAACAAATGCTGTGTCTGCAGGAGAGAGAGTAATTTTAGTGGTATGAGTCATATCTAGAGACATATAGGGTGTGTGAGAGAATCCCATAGAGATAAAGACAAAGTGAAAGACGAGTGAGACTATGTGTGTGGCGGTGAAAAAGAAAGCTTAGGTACCTAGTGATAGCAGAGAACGGTAGAGACGTGAGAGATAATAAAAACCGTGTAATGCATAAAGATAGGGAGAGTGTGACACTTCTCAAGGGAGACGTCGAGAGGCCATGTTTGCGAGGATAGGAGAAACATGAAGTGAGCGTCCGGGTGAGCTGGAGATAAGAGAGTGATAGCTACATGAAGGAGCATGCATGCAAGAGAGATGGTCGTGAAAGGAGTCAACATAAAAGGGATTCAAATATTTGAATTCAAGATGATGATACATGTAATCCATACTCGAACCAAAATTGATCTATCAAACATGCATACTCATATGAATTCACGCGCATCTATGTTATTTAATATGTAGATATTAGTGATCCATATAGTAGAACATAATTAGGTTTAAATTTTTTGAATTCAACCTTATGATTTTGAGATCATTGTATTTGTAAATCATATTATACATATAAAGGAGCATAATTCTTTGTTGTGCTTTTGAAAGTATATATAAAAAATGATGTATATAGAATTTTATTCCAATCGAAAATGGATCCTGCCCAAAAAAATTAGAATACAAACGGGATTCGAATTGAGTTGGCACGGTAAACGTGCACTCTGCAAAATTTGAATGAAGCAGGGAAAGTCACAGTAACCGCCCGAAACCAAAATCCACGAGATGGAAATTACTACTGCCTATCCCTACCACGCAAAGCCTATCGGCTCGATTTCTATAGGTTTCGATAGGGGTAGGTTTGTAATTTCACTCAAACATGACATGACCACCTCTCACCCGGATTCATACACGGCGGGCGCCAAAACACAGTGTCTCCTTGGCCGAAATCGACTCCCTCCCCTATTCATACACGGTGGGCGCCAAAAACAAACTCTCGTCGGCAAATATTTGGTGTATGCGAGATTACCGTCCTATCCCCAACCGACTAATATTGTTGTGATGTAGGAACTTTGAAATGGGGGATAAGTTTGTAAATTTCCTCGCATTTGAGACAAGCGCGCCCTGAAGACATGGTTCCTCCTTCCTCTGTCCCTCCATTTCCCCATTCGTACTCCGTGGGCGCCAAAACACCCTCTCCACCCCAGCCTCTCCCGTCCGCCACCCCATCCACCGCCGTCCTCCTCCACCATGTCGGAGCTGATACCCCGACACTGTCGTCCATTACAAGAGATCGACCTCTCTCATCCATGGCTTTGGGCTGGGATCCTTGCATCCCGTCCTCTCGCTTCATCCCCACTGTCGTCCACCTTGCCGGCGATGCTCCTATGACCGTCTCGTCCATCGTGTCCTGATACCACCATCAACCCTCCTAGATATGCTTGCACGCCGCCGACAGCCATCACTACCGCATCACCGTCAAATTCTCAGCAGATGCATACACGGAGCGGCACCAGAGGCGGTACTCTTTCGTATCTGCTCAACTTATTTGTCGCGGCAACAAAATAGATCGCCAGTGCTTTACTCTGATTTCTTGTCCATCACTTACTTGCTAGTTGAAAGCAAACATTGGTTGCGAAATTGCCTTTGTCCGGTTTGCACCTTCAGATCCATCATGGCACACTCAACAATATACTCGCAATGCTTATGGTTTTCCCCTTTTATATTCGACACTAGTTAAATCACAGTATACTAAGTTTGAAAATTGGGCCAGTCGATTTTTCAGAGCTCGCTGGAGTGCGCCGGTGCGAAGGAAGGGGCTCTGGTGGGGACGATGGTTGTGGGGGGTGGTGGTGGGGCCTCGCCAATCGAAGAAAACTAGACGCGGGTGGGGGAGGGGGTGGGGGATGGGGGTGGTGGAGGAACATAGGCGGTGGGGGCCGGTGGTCCGGCCGGCGGCCCATGCGGTATTCTATATGGGAAGAATCAGAAATGAGGAAGAAGAAGGGTTAGGAGATGTAGGATCTTCATCCAACCGCCTAAAATGGTTGACTGACCCAAATGACAAAAGTCACGCGACTTGCATGCAGACATGCCTTTATATTCAGTACCATCATCACACAGGCTTAGCACTACTCCTGAATCCATCAAGCTAAACAACGTGCCACTCATAATTCCAAACTTGTTGCTCAAATACGAATCTGATATGATGCTGATATTACTAAAACAGACAACGTTTAGTTGGTCAGCTAATGTTCCTACTTTACTTTCGAAAAGCACGTGCACCACATATAGGGAGACAACAGGGAGTTGCATTCTTAATGCGCTATGGTTCATCATGTGTGGGCATTGCGGAACGAACATTTTATTATCCAAAATTTGCTTGCTCTTCTTTAGCATGTTCCTCTTTCGTTCTTCTTTAATAAGTACTCTCTCCGTTCCTAAATACAAGTCATTGAATAGATTCCACCATGGACTACATATGGAGCAAAATGAGTGAATGTACACTCTAAAATGTATCTTGATACATCTGTATGTGATCCATAGTGGAAATCTCTACAAAGACTTATATTTTGGAACGGAGGGGGTATGATAGTAGAATAATATGTCCCTTGTAGTGAAGATGAGCAGAGACATTTGCAGCGTAGAGGTCAATACGGTCGGTTGTGGTGGACACTTTGAACTCTTCGGGCCTGTTTGATTTGTAGGATTTTGTAAACATAGGAATATGATTTGTAGCGGCCTGCCCACTTGAATCCTGTAAGAATAGCAAGGAAATGCAAGGACCTATGTCGCCTTTGAGAGTTACACTAATATTAGTAGTACCGCACCTTAAGTTGAAGAGAGCTGGTATCCGAAGCCTTTCTAGCCGTACCGGCAATACTAGCACATATATTCCAGCAAGTTCCACTTTGCTGATTTTACTCTGATGCTTACGGTTTTCCCGTTATATCTACACTATGATCTGTGTAGCTGCTTTGTGTCGCACTAGCAGTAGTCCACTCTTGAAGCTAAACACTGCAATGACTTACAAAATTGGCACCAAGGAATTGAGTGCCATTCTAGATGCAATGAAACTCATACGCTCCCACCTATTGATTCTTGTTTAAAATATGATCATAATTACTATTCTAACCTTGAGGAGTCAAAGGCAGATGGACTGTCCTGTTCACCCAGCAAGGTGCCTGTTCTAATTTGGCAAGGTTTTATTGATTCACGTATCTTGCATATGTTGCCTTGCATTTCTTCTACTTTGTTGCACTGCCATCTGCTTACTTTACTATCATATATGTTGAGATGCCATGCCCATCCATTATCAATACATATTCCATCTATCCTCATACCATGTTTTTCCACTCAAATGCTATTCTTGTGCATCAGACATCAAAAAGGAAGAGGGTGATTACCGAACCTGAAGGAGCACCAGCAAAGTCCTTGAAAAACATGGTGGTGTCGGAGAAATCAGATAGCACCCCAGTTATATTGGCTGTACAACCAGTGACACAAAACATAGGACCGACTCCAGCATATTGTACCCATACTTCACTGGCCACACCACTAGCCCCACCACACAGGACTTGCACTCCAGCTAAAGGTATGCCAATTTTAGTTGCCATAACACCAGCCGTACCATAGAAAAATCCCACTCCAGCAAAAAGTACAACAAGTTCACCGGCCAAAGACCTATCCCAACTACAGAGATGGCCAATTCCTGCAGATTGGAACCCCATTCCAGCTATTCCTAGTTTAAAGGACAATGCTTTCAATGTTGTTAGGGACTACGTGTGTAACACCCCGGATGCAACTTTCCATATTCATAACTCCAACTCTTGCCTTTTCCGGAGAGGCGATATGATATTTTCCTTCGTGGTTGGGTTATTGTTGTTTGCTTTGCATTTTTTTCATGCCATGCATCTCATCTCATAGCATCATGTGCTTTGCATTCATCCTTATGTTACATGTTACTTTCATGTCGTATGTATCAACCCCTTTGCTATCCCTCTCAGACCTAGCCTTGCAACATCACCTTCTTCTTCCTCTTCTTTTACTTCTTTATGCAAGCGAGTTCTTCCCTACCCCATTAATGTTCATTCTTTTTATAATGCTAGTGCACCATCCCTACACCCTCTCTGCCAATTTTCAGCTCATTTGAAGATGTTTTGGTTGGGTTCAAAAATACCTCAAGTTTGAATTATATTCAAACTTGTTTTATTTTTCTACCTCTAAAAATGCCCAAATCAATTATTTCAAATACTACAAAACTCCAGGAGCTCGAGGATACTTTTATATCTGAAAAACTCTTCCCCTAGCCCCCTGGCCATTTTTCTTTTCTTTTGCTGTTTATTTAAATAAACAGAAATTTAAAGGAAATGGGAAAGGCCGCAGCAGCAGCCAGCTGGGCCTCACCTCCAGGCCGGCCCAGTTTTTCCCTCGCCCGCAGCCCGCCAGCGTCGACTCTTTCCCTCTCTCTCACCGGGCCCGCCTGCCAGCGACCCATCCCCCCTCACGGTAACCTGCTCTGTTCCCCTCCGTCTCCCTTGCTTCAGAGCCAGAGAGCTCGCACCGTCGCGCCGTGAGCTCACGGACATCGAGGCCCGGCGCTCGCGCCCCTTTATAAGCAGCGCCCGCGCCCTCCCAGGGTTCCTTCCTCTCCTCCTCACCTCCCTCCGTGCCGCTGCCTCTCCACAGATCCCCCTCTCGCGCCTGCTGCTTCTTCCGATCGTCGCCATGTCCGAGGCAAGCTCATGCTCGTCACCGGCGTAGTGCGCCCCGACGGCTTCCCACCTCCGTCCACGCGCTCCAGGACGCCTTCCCGACCTCATTCCCACGGCTACACAGGGCTGGAGACGCCAAGTTCCTCTTCTTACTCTTTGGCTGAAGCACGTCCCCGCCGTCGTCGCCCCACCGGTCGCCTCCAGCTGTCTCAGCCGAGTCCGCCTGCCTTCCCGTCGTCCCTGTCGTCCGCTGTGTCCACTCCATCGTCGAGGGAACGCCAAGATCTGCACCGCGCTGCCTCCTCTGCTCCCTCCTTCTTCGGTTGACAGCGAGCGCCCAGGGTTCAGAGCTCGTCCGCGACACCTCCGGCTCGTCTCCGTCGATCTCGTCGTGTCCTAGGGTGAGCTGGGTAACGCACCTCCCTCTCCATTTCTTTCCATGGCGTGTAGAACCTCATAGCACTCGCCCGATCCATGTCTTCGCCACGATCTCGATGCTCCGGCGATCTCTGAATTTTGTGTGAAGTTGCAGTAGACGTCGCTGTTGCTCGCGCTTCGCCCCCACTCTGGTGCACCCTGCTGCAAACCGCTCATGTCCTTGCACGCACACTACGCTTCTCTTCGCCCTTGCAAAGAGGCAGGGCCCCGCAGCTTGCCTCGCCATCCGTGCTTCGCCGCCATGGCCTTGATCTATGAATTTTTGCGCACGCGAGAACCTACACTTAGCGCCTCCACACATGCACGCTGCCTCCTGCGAGACACCAACGCGACGCTTGCGTCTCCCTGTTTCTTGCACCACATCACTCACGCGCACACCCCAGGTCCTCGCCCACGCTTCCTGCCTTGCCTCACCTTGCGTGTGGTTTCTTCCTTGCCTTGCCGCGCCATGCCATGGCCCCGAGCCAAGCAACGCTCGAGCTCGAGCGCCTCTGCACCCCTCCTCGTGGCTGAGCCTCGCAGCAGCCTAACCCACACACCCGCAGTTGCCTCCTGGACCCCGCCGTTTCACCATTGCCCGCCGGTGCAGGTCGGTGTTTTCTCTATTGCAGAGGAGAAGAAACCCCATCCGTCGTGGGGCTAGTTCAAAATAAGTCGTGCCCATTCCCTGCAACAATAGTAGCAGTAGCACAGTGGATCAGTCCATGGAGTTCTACCGTGGAGACCCCGGTTCGAATCCCCTTGGGTACATATTTAGAACCGCATTTGTTTTGCCTCGGTTGCTTCTATGACAGTGGACCCCATTTGTCACCCTCTCTGCACACATACCCTCTCCACACCCACACTCCTACCACCTTAGCACCACGGCCCCCCCTCATCATTGACAGTGGCTGGCCCAGCTCGTGTTCCCTGTCGTTTAATTTTCTCTTGCATTTTCACAGAAATGCCATTATTTTGGTTTGTTAATAACTAAAAATCCATGCATCCAAATGAAACATGTCATATATGAATCTTGCTCAGTTTTTCATGTAGTTTCACTATATCCAGCTTTTATCCATGTTTAAAATGTTTAGACTTGATGTTTGATTAAATTTTCTCAAATGATATGATAAAATGGTTTATTTCATAACTAATTAACTGTAACTCCGATTTTAATAAACTTTATATGTAAATGGGGTGTAAAAATGCATAGATTATCATGGTGCACTTTATTTTCCTGTTTAACAACAATAAAATATGTTTTAGGGCAGAACAGTACCAAAACTAAAATATGCATATGGGGATTTTCCGAAATTGTTGTTTGTTGTTCCGGCCTCATTTAAACTTGCCTAGATCGGTAGCTTAATTATGCTTCATCTCTTGCCATGTTTAACAACATTTAATATTGTTTGGTAGCTTATACGAGATTAAACTAAATATGTCAATGTGGTGTTTTGTCAATATGCAACTCATTGCATATTGAGCTCCACTTAATTTGTAGTGTTGTTCGTTGCACTTTGCCATGCCATGCCTCATTAAACCGGACATGCATCATACTTGATTGTGCATCATGCCATGTTTATGCTTGTGCATTTACCATGTTGTTTGTTTCTTTCCGGTGTTGGTTCTTAGTTCCGGTAATGTTGCGATTGTGAGGATTCGTTTGACTACTCCCGTTCATCTGTCTTCTTCATGGAATCGTTCTTCTTCCTTGCGGGATTTCAGGCAAGATGACCGCTACCCTGGATCTCACTACTATCATTGCTATGCTAGTTGCTTCGTTCTATCGCTATGCTGCGTTACCTATCTTTTGCTCATCAAACCTCCCAAATTGCCATGAACCTCTAACCTTTGACACCCTTCCTAGCAAATAGTTGCTTGGCTATGTTACCGCTTTGCTCAGCCCCTCTTATAGCGTTGTTAGTTGTAGGTGAAGTTGAAGATTGATCCATGGTGGACAGGATTATGTTGGGATATCACAATATCTCTTATTTAATTAATGCATCTATATACTTGGTAAAGGGTGGAAGGCTCGGCCTTATGCCTGGTGTTTTGTTCCACTCTTGCCGCCCTAGTTTCCATCATACCAGTGTTATGTTCCCGGATTTTGCGTTCCTTACGCGGTTGGGTGATTTATGGGACCCTCTTGACAGTTCGCTTTGAATAAAACTCCTCCAGCAAGGCCCAACCTTGGTTTTACCATTTGCCGCACCACCACCTATACCTTTCCCTCGGGTCAGCCAACCCAAGGGTCATCTTTATTTTAGCCCCCCGGGCCAGTGCTTGTCTAAGGGTTGGTCCGAACTAGAGCCACTTGCAGCGCCACCTCGGGGAAACTGGAGGTCTGGTTTTAGTTGTACGTAGTGTTCATCCGGTGTTCCCCTGAGAACGAGCTATGTGCAGCTCCTATCGGGATTGTCGGTGCATCGGGCGGCTTTGCTGGTCTTGTTTTACCATTGTCGAAATGTCTTGTAAACCGGGATTCCGAGTCTGATCGGGTCTTCCTGGGAGAAGCTATATCCTTCGTTGATCGCGAGAGCTTATCATGGGCTAAGTTGGGACACCCCTGCAGGGTATAATCTTTCGAAAGCCGTGCCTGTGGTTATAGGCAGATGGGAATTTGTTAATGTCCGGTTGTAGATAACTTGACACTTGACTTAATTAAAACGCATCAACCGCGTGTGTAGCCGTGATGGTCTCTTTTCGGCGGAGTCCGGGAAGTGAACACGGTTTTGGGTTATGTTTGACGCAAGTAGGAGTTCAGGATCACTTCTTGATCATTACTAGTTGACGACCGTTCCTTTGCTCTCTTCTCGCTCTTATTTGCGTATGTTAGCCACCATATATGCTTAGCCGCTGCTGCAACCTCACCACTTTACCCCTTCCTTTCCCATTAAGCTTTGCTAGTCTTGATACCCATGGTAATGGGATTGCCGAGTCCTCGTGGCTCACAGATTACTACAGCAATAGTTGCAGGTATAGGTTATGCGAAGATCATGACGCGAGAGCGATGCTTGCTTGTGTTGAGTTCTTCTTCTGCTTCTTCTTCGATCAGGGATAGGTTCCAGGTCGGCAGCCTGGGCTAGCAGGGTGGATGTCGTTTGAGTTTCTGTTTGTGTTTCATCCATAGTCGGATGGTGCTCTTATGTAAGATGATGTTGTATTCGTGTGGCATTGTATGCCTCTTGTATGTATCCCCATCTATTATGTAATGTTGATGTAATGATATCCACCTTGCAAAAGCGTTTCAATATGCGGGTCTATCCTTGGTGGGACCTTCGAGTTCCTTTTGGATAGGGTCGTATATTGGGCGTGACAACGTGCATATATTCCCATCATGGGAAGATTATAGTGAAGAAAAACACCATTTTCACATCTTCCTGTCCCACTTACGTGTAAGTGCTATTATTCATGGTGATTATTTTCCTATCTTCTGCTGATTGAACCCATCAATGATTTACATTACATTGTTGTAAGTAGGCGAGGGTCAATCTGGATAGTCATGATGAGCAAAGCTTGCTTGCGCTTTTAAAGGAAGCATTGCAGCAGTATCGGTGTTACCTGAGGAAATAACACTTTGATGGCAAGTCCATAAACGAATTTCCGGTGAAGTCTCTTGTGCTAAATTTAGAAGACATTGAATGGAAAACCTTGTTATGCACTGGTCTCATTCCCAGGATGAGGTACTATCTATGAAATCACATGACAATTTGAACCTCTAATTTTCCGCATGTGCCTTACCGATCTTTTTTTGTAGGAAATCTGCTTGAAGAAGAATTCCGGTTTGAAAAGAACGATAGATATCGCAAATATGCTGCCCACTACTTTCCTCTTGTTAGTACTTGCTGTCTTGTATCACTATACTTGCATACATACCTGGTTCATTATGTGAAAGTAGTATGCATGATATCTTGCTTATTAATTGTTCGCTCCAAATTATCTGATCTGTATGAATGGTCACATTAGTGTAGAATATATCCAATGCCAATGAAAATGTTTAGCTCTGCATTGTTCTTGTATGTACCTGCTACCCTTTATCAGTGTACTTATATTGACAGGTAGTTGTTCATGTAACATCACTCTGCAGCTTATTTTCCTTTGCCCTCCATTTTCTACACATCAGATCTATATTTACTCTTACCATAGTGTTGGATAACACCAATGGTACTGAAGAAGTTTAGCTCTGCATTGCATTTGGTTGTACCTTTTGCCTGTATCGCTGTACTTACATTTATAGCTACTTGGTTATGTAGCATCACTCTTCATCTTATCTTTAATATTCTCCATTTTTTCTTATATTATCACATCTATATTTACTCTTAACAAAATGTAGAATAAAGGCAATGCTTATGAAGAAGATTTTGTGGTAAACTTCTTGAATTGCACCCCCCATGAGCATGGACAAGGGCTTTATACAGCCTGTCTTCACCAATAATGTAAGTTTGTCCTTCTCAAGCCTTCAAACTTTGTTGTATATTTGGTTAGGCATGACTGCAACAACTATTTATTTCTTGTGTTTGCATCAAATTGCATGTTTAAAGTTTATTATGTAGTTCATAAACAAAAGTTTGTCCTTCTCAATTGAAGTTTTCAGTTGTACAACCAAGTTCCTTCTCCATACCATGTAAATTAAACTATACAGAGCAAGTTATCTTATTTTGCACTGCATGTATGCTTTTGTTCTTGATCCATAATCCAGTGGTGTGGTGAACCTACCCACTACAGCATAATGTCATATTCTGCAATGTCTTAACTATGAACAATGTCATATCATTCTACTATTATTTAAACTGTCTCTTTATTTGCCAATCTGAAATGGGATAAATTGAGAGCACACTAACAATTGATACTTACGAGTTCTTGATCTGTAATTCAGTTGTGTCGTGAAGCTACCAACTCCTTCACAATGTCATTTCCTGCCATATCTTGACCTGAACAATACCATATTGTGTTAGTCCTATTTTAAACTATGTCACTTTATTCGTCAGTAAGAAATGTGATGAATTGTCAGCACTAATACTTATATGTGCAAAACCTGTCATCTGTCTACTTGTTTATCTTTCAGAGTGAGGAGGATATAAGTGTCAAACAAGCGCAGCTCATCAGCTTGCTCAGCTGCTTGCGCTGCAGCTCCCGAGCAGGGCTAACCTTTCCTGAACTCTATTGAAGTGATGTCGGTTTTGTATATTTTTTTGTCGATGTGTTTATTTGCACTGGTGGCGATCTTTGATGCCCAGTGTATGTAATCTGATGTCTGCTTGTGCTTTATTATCATAGTGGCGAACTTTGATGCCCAGTGGATGTAATATGTTGTAATTTGTTTATTGTATAGTCTAGGTTTTTTCTTATTCACGATGTTGCAATTATTTTACTGTACATATATCCTGTCTTCGTAGTAAACCAGCCAAACCGTAAAATTATAGTACATAGTCGGGCCATCATGCAAATCACTATGTATGATCCGCATCATGGGCCCCGTCATCTTGGTCCGTTAATAGGCCTAAATGTAAACTGGCCCACTAATAGATTCATGCCTTTAATAGGCCTAGTAAACTGCCGGCCCTATTTTCTCAAGAAAACTCAATGGGCTTTTAGGAGGCTGAAAAGTAGGTTGGGCCTGAAACATGCTGAACTGCTCACGGGTCAGCAACAAGCCGAAGTAGACTCCGACCCATGATTGTGCCAATCACACATCACGGGCTTTTAACAGGCCAAAATTGTCTCGGTCCTTGTTTGGCCCAATTAGATTATCGGCTATGAGCAGGCCGGATGCAAACCGGGCCGTAGTTAGGCCCAACTATATGACGGGCTTTTAACAGGCCGAAATAAATATAGGGCCGAAATGTTAAACGGGCCTTTAACAGGCCGAAACTAAAATCAGGCCGAATTACTAAATGGGCCTTTAGCAAGTGGTCCCTATAGCATAGCGTCCAGTTGATGGGCTGAATCTGATATGTGCCATAATTTCTCCAAAAGCCTCTTCAAGGGCCCGACCTGATCTGGGCTGTAATTTGGCCCAGAACGTGGTAGGCTTTTAACGGGCCGGATCTCATATGGGCCTTTATTAGCCCCGGAACATGGTAGGCTGTTAATGGACTGGATCAAATATGGGCCGACATCTGGCACAAAACATGGCAGCCTGTTAATGGGCTGGCCCACTAGTGTCCTCAAAATCTTATGGGCCTTCAACTAGGCCGGCCCATTATGGTCGGCGAAATCTAGCGAGCCTTTAGCTGGGCCAGCCCATTATGGTCTGCAAAATCTTGTGGGCTTTAGCTAGGCCGACCTATTATGGTTCGCAAAGTCTCGTGGGCCTTTAGCTGGGCCGGCCCATTATGACCCACAAAATCTTGTGGGCCTTCAGCTGGGCCGGCCCATTATGGTCCGCAAAATCTCGTGGGACTTTAGCTGGGCCGGCCCATTATGGTCCGCAAAATCTTGTGGGCCTTTAGTTGGGCCAACCCATTTAAACTTTATGGGCCACTTTTGGGCCGGTCCACGTGTCAACATATCATAGGCGCATCTCGCCCATTGGATGAGTGACATCTATGCGAACGCAGAGTTGAGACATGTTTCCTCCAGCCAATGATGATTTTAAACGTGGAAAATCCCCATTTGTCCGGGCTGTTAACGGGTTATCAGATCCAAAATAGGAATGGATAGCTTAATAACATTCTATTACGGTGGATGCCACATGTCAGTCACCCTTGATGAAAGCACTTCTGTGATGCGTGATTTATCGTCATGGAAGTGGACACTTCCATGATGATAATTTTGGTAATGTCATGGAACACTTCTACGACAGCACAGGTATGACTATCTTGACTCTGTCATAAAATTGTCATGGATGTACTTGCATGACAGAAAACATGACCTACTGTGACAAACACGTATCATCATGGAAGTGAATTTTTTTTGTAGTGTAATGAACTGTTACTCCCTTCATTTCAAAATATAGCGCACATTAGCCATGGTAAAATTTTGCAAGAATTGGTAAAAATCTATGGCGCTCATTATGTTTGTGTCAACGGAAGGGGAACCCTATCCCCTTCCGCCTTGGTTCGGAGGCGAGGAGTCGGTGGACAGCCACACACATGGCCACCAAAGAAAACAATCCAAAAAGAGTCAAAACTAGCTGTAACTGCCAACCTCCACAACAAATTAATGTTCAGAGTTAGAACTGAGTAGCACCCAACAACCCCAATGCCACTCTCCCAAAGAACCATACATATACGGGAGGTCCAATGAGTCACAACACACAAGGCGCCATCGCCGCCCAACCCAAGACCGGTTTTGGGATTTTGCTAGAGCTCCGGGTCAGGTGGAGAGGAGAGACCTCAATGGTGCCTCTAGGGAAAAAATTAACACACACACACAATCATATCGCAGTGTCTAGAGAACTAACCAATGATTTCTCTAGACTCGAGCTTACACCACCAACCCCGCTAGCACTTGATCAGCCGACCAAGGCTGCAAGATAGACAAGGCAGGTATTGGGGCGAATGAGTTGAAGAGGATATGATCTTGGCCTTCTAATCTAGAGGGGAAGGGGGGAAATATGGGTCAAGAGCACAACCAACCGAATCCTAGCCACTCGGGTAGAAAAGGTGGCCGTCTAGCAGATCAGACGCATGCTATCTTGCCATCTAGGGTGCCTCCTAGGTGTCCCGGGTTGTCTGCAAGGGAATGAAGCAGGAAAAACCTCACCACGATCTTCATCGCCAAGCACGCAAGCTTTCCCGATGAACACCTCCGGTCGTAACATGAGAGGGAGGGGGTGGAGGTGGTGGCAGTGTTGGGGAAACCCTAGTAGCCTTAGAGTCCTCGGACTCATTAGAATTATAGAAAAAAGAACAAAGCCAACTAGGTACAAAGTTGTTTCAAAATATCAAGAGGCCCTAGGAGAAAAATGTGAGGGCCCTCAAAGCATCCCAAGGACATCCACAAGCAAGTAGCGCAGCCTGAACTCAAAAATCTCTCGAGAAATTTATTGCATTCGTTTCTATAGTTGATCCATTTTCTTTAGAGAGAAAGACGATCCTACTGTTATCCACCCTAGAAATAATAAGTTTTGACATAAATCTGCTTAGATCCCGACCTAGGTCAGAAGAAAGAAACTAGATAGAAGAATGAAACCACAATCGAATTGTGGAATTACCTCATCAGCCATGATTCTCGGGGTGAGCTACCTTGAGGGCGTGATTTAGGTACACGGTGGTGGTTAATAGGTGGGAGGTATAATGATGATAGTTTGGGGGTGCTTATGATGTGGTAGATAAGGTGATATTTATAGAGAATGAACGAAGCACAATTGCAAATACTCTCTCTATTGGTAAATAAAAAGGTGTGGAGGTATGAATTAATGGTCAATGTAGACCATGGTGTCTATTCATGCGGCAATGGAGATGTAGGCAAATTTAAATTCACCCATTTTTATATCAAACGTGAAGTAATTTACTATAGAGATATGACATATACATGGCTATATTTATGGGTTATGCAAACATGTACAGGTAATAGTTGTTATTGATAAAATTTATTAGCGTCAGTCAAATTGTTTTTCTTGAGAGAATATAGTAGCACTAATTTCGTTGGAGAGGATTTTTTTCATTTTAACTAGCATGATGTATGTGATGAGATATATGTTTATTGACAACAAATGGATTTGTTTGTATCAATGAATTTGTTTTATTGATAATATTTGGTGCTATTTCATTTTTAGTACATTTTGACATTTATTTTTAACATATGTATGGAGTGAGATAAAAAAATTTAACTATTCTGAAAAGAAGATGGGGATAAAAAATAGTACACGCTATCGATGAGGACCATTTCTATTCTTCACAAATGAGTCTACTAAACATATGCCTCAAAAGTTTTATGAAAAAAATCTACAAGAAATGCTTAAATATCTTATGTTAAGAACGACATTCATGGTTAAGATTATGAATCATATGACTACAATGAATGCAACATAACTCTGTTGATATCAAAAGTAAATTAGTTCACTATAAATGTGACATACACTTGGTCATATACTTTTAGTTTTGACTATATATGTGATGTACACATAAAAGGTAAATTTGCTAATTGTAAATATCGCAAACACATAAAAATTAAAAAACTACTATAAATGTTACATACACATAAAGACATTGGTGTTCGAAAAATGCGATTGAGCTCCTGAGCATGCATATACAAAAAGGCATGTGTAATAAAGGTGAACAATTTGATTCAAAACATGAGTGCTTAATTAACAACCAACACTCAAAACAATCGAGGATCAAACAGCATGATGTAGAAATAACACATTATTAAGCACCATGCATGACACAACGGCATCCATAGAGTTGATACTTCCACATTACCTACTTGCTGCCACTACCACTAGTATAGTAGCAGTAACCAGAATCAGACACATCCACATCCTCGAACCATTATCCCTTAGCATTTGCGGCCGTTGACAATAAGTTCTTTCACACGGACTCCTTAACGTTCTTGAGCATGATAAAGTAGATCTTCAACATCGATAGCTTTGTCGTATGCAGCAAGTTGTACTGCATGAACTTCTCATCATTGCCGCCAGCCCATGCTCGCTTCCTGTTTGGCAACCAATATTGGTTGTACTTTTTGGATAGGCCACCCTGCATGATCACCAGTCGCTCCATATCTAAGCGTGACCTTGGGATGCTTGTCTCATCCATGACCCAGATGCGGCTGCTGCCATGCGAAATGTCCTCTAGCTATTGGCCAGAATGTCGGGCACTAGGGTACGTGTCGTACAACAATGAGTCCTCGACAAAGCTCTTTCGGATCATCTCAAACTCCTCTTTCACTGGAATCTTGAGACATTACAAACATTTGTAGCATTGAACCATGCACATGCTGAAGTAGTACACTTCAAACCTACTTTCGTCTGTCGAATCATCAGAAGTTAGTTAAGGTTGACACATCCACTAGTTGTTTCTTGTATTAGGTAAGACAAACAGATTATAAGAAGTACGTATTTGAATTTACATGGTTTGGAAATCCGATGAGTTATCTGATGAAGTAAGAATATCAATGTAGATGGTTCTGAAATCTAAAGAATGGAAAAACAAAAAGAAATGGCAAGCACATGTAGAAACTTCTGAAGTTCCATAGTGCCAACTACTCGATAGACCTCATGTACTTCATACATTTATCCTAATCATAAGGTTGGTTAGAAAACAAACAAGATTTCCTTGCAATAGCTTGGTGTTCAAATAAATGATAATTCGGGCAGCATATTTGCTGTAGTATGATCAACTGAACCACATAATGAACTGTTACTCATTCATTTCAAAATATAGTGCACATTAGCCATGGTCAAATTCTGCAAGCATTGGTCAGAATCTATGGCGCTCATTATGTTTGTGTCAACGATAGGGGAACCCTATCCCCTTCCGCCTTGGTTCGGAGGCGAGGAGTCGGTGGGTCACAACCACACACCTGGCCACCAAAGAACAACAATCCAAAAAGAGTCAGAAGTAGCTGTAACTGCTCACCTCCACCAAAAATTGATGTTCGGACTCAGAACCGAGGAGCACCCAACAACCCTAGTGCCACTCTCCCAAAGAACCATACATCCACAAGAGGTCCAATGAGGTCAACACACAAGGCACCATCACCGCCCAACCCAAGACCTGTTTAGAGATTTTCCTAGATCTCCATGCCAGGGTGGCAAGGAGAGACCTCAATGGTGCCTCTAGGGAGAAAACTAACACACACACACACACACACAATTGTGTCCTAGTGTCCAGAGAACCAACCAAGGATTTCTCTAGGCTCGAGCTTACACCACCAACCCCTGCTAGCACATGATCAACCGACAAGGCTGTAAGGTAGACAAGGCAGGTGTGGGGGCGAATGAGTTGAGGAGGATATGATCTTGACCTTCTAATCTAGAGGGGAAGGGGGAACATCTGGGTCGAGACCACAACCAACCAAATCCTATCCACTCGTGTAGCAAAGGTAGCTGTCTAGCACATCCGACGCATGCTACCTTCCCATCTAGGGTGCCTCCTAGGTATCATGGGTTGTATACAAGGGAATGAAGCGGCAAAATCCTCACCATGACCTTCATCGCCAAGCACCCAAGCTTGCCCGAGGAACACCTCCGGTGGCAACATGAAAGGGAGAGCATGGAGGGAGTGGTTGTGCTGGGGAAACCCTAGTCGCCTCAGAGTCCCCGGATTCATTAGAATGATAGGAAAAAGCTCGAAGCCAGGCACAAAGTTATATCAAAATATCAAGAGGCCTTGGGAGAAAAATGTGAGGGCCCTCAGAATATCCCAAGGACATCCACTAGAAAGCAGCACAACCTGAACTCAAAAATCTCTCAAGAAATTTGTTGCGTTCATTTCTATAGTTGATCCATTTTCTTCAGAGAGAAAGAGGATCCTATTATTAGTCACCCTAGAAAGAATAGGTTTTGCATAAATCTTCTTAGATCCCGACCTAGTCCAGAAGAGAGAAACTAAAAAGAAGAACAAAATCACAATCAAATTATGGAATTACCTCATCAGCCATGATTTCTGGGGTGAACTTCCTTGACGACGTGATTTAGGTCCACGGTGGTGGTTAATAGGTGCTAGGTAGAATGATGGTAGTTTGGGGGTACTTATGTTGAGGTAGATAAGATTGTATTTGTATAGAATGAAAGAAGTACAATTGCAAACACTCTCTGTATTGGTAAATAAAAAGTGTGTGGAGCTATCAATTAATGGTCAATATAAATGATGATGTCTATTCATGAGGTGATGGAGATGTAGGCAAATTCTAAATTCACCCATCTTTAGATCAAATGGGAAGTAATTTACTATAGAGATATGACCTATTCATGGCTATATTTACGATTTATGCAAACATATACATGTAATAGTTGTTTTTAAACAAATTTATTAGCGTCGGTCAAATTATTTTGATTGAGATAATATAGTAGCACTAATTTTATTGGAGAGGATTTCATCATTTTAATTAGCATTATTTATGTGATCAGATATATGTTTATTGACAACAAATGGATTTGTTGGTATCAATGAATTGGTTTTATTGATAATATTTTGTGCTATTTCATTTTTAGTATATTTTGACATTTATTTTGTAACAAATCTATGTTGTGAGATAATAATGTTAACTATTTGAAAAAAGTTGGGCATAAAAAATAGTGCACGCAATCGATGAGGACCTTTTCTATTCTTCACAAATGAGTCTACCAGACATATGCCTCAAAAGTTTTACGAAAAAATCTACAAGAAATGCTTAAATATCTTATGTTAAGAACGACATTCATGGTTAAGATTATGTATCATATGACTAGAACGAATGCAACATAACTCTGTTGAGGTCACGGACATAACTTAGAAAGATGGACATCAAAAGTAAATTAGTTCACTATAAATGTGACATACACTTGGTCATATTTATTTAGTTTTGACTATATATGTGATGTACACATAAAAGGAAAATTTGCTAATTATAGATATCACAAACACATAAAAAGTAAAAAATACTATAAATGTTACATACACATAAATACTTTGGTGTTCGAAAAATGCGACTGAGCTCCTGAGCATGCATATACAAAAAGGCAGGTGTAATGAAGGTGAACAATTTGATTCAAAACATGAGCGATTAATTAACAACCAACACTCAAAACAATCAAGGATCAAACAATGTGATGTAGAAATATAACATTATTAAGCGCCATGCATGACACAATGGCATCCATAGAGTTGATACTTCCACACTACCTACTTGCTGCCACTACCACTAGTATACTAGCAATAATTAGAATCAGACACATCCATATTCTTGAACCATTGTCCCTTAGCATTTGCGACCGTCGACAATAAGTTCTTTCACACGGACTCCTTAACGTTCTTGAGCATGACAAAGTAGAGCTTCAACATCGATAGCTTTGTCGTATACAGCGAGTTGTACTGCATGAACTTCTCATCATTGCCGCCTGCCCATGCTCTCTTCCTGTTTGGCAGCCAGTATTGGTTGTACTTTTTGGATACGCCACCCTGCATGATCACCAGTCGTTCCATCTCTAAGCGCGACCTTGGGATGCTTGTCTCATCCATGACCCAGATGCGGCTGCTGCCATGCGAAATGTCCTCTAGCTATTGGCCAGAATGTCGGGCACTAGGGTACGTGTCGTATAACAATGATTCCTCGACAAAGCTCTTTCGGATCGTCTCAAACTCCTCTTTCGCTGGAATCTTGAGACATTACAAACATTTGTAGCATCGAACCATGCACATGCTGAAGTAGTACACTTCAAACCTACTTTCGTCTGTTGAATCATCAGAAGTTAGTTAAGGTTGACACATCCACTAGTTGTTTATTGTATCAGGTAAGACAAACATATTATAAGAAGTACGGATTTGAATTTACATGGTTTGGAAATCCGATGAGTTATCTGATGACATAAGAATATCAATGTAGATGGTTCTGAAATCTAAAGAATGGAAAAACAAAAAGAAATGGCAAGCACGTGTAGAAATTTCTGAAGTTCCATATAGCCAAATTCTCGATAGACCTCCCATACTTCATACATTTATCCTAATCATAAGGTTGGTTAGAAAACAAACAAGATTTCCTTGCAATAGTTGGTGTTTAAATAAATGATAATTTGGGCAGCATATTTGCTGTAGTATGTGTTGGAAATATGCCCTAGAGGCAATAATAAAAGTATTATTATATTTCCTTGTTCATGATAATTGTCTTTTATTCATGCTATAACTATATTATCCGGAAATCGTAATACACGTGTGAATACATAGACCACAATATGTCCCTAGTGAGCCTCTAGTTGACTAGCTCGTTGTGATCAACAGATAGTCATGATTTCCTGGCTATGGACATTGGATGTCGTTGATAATGGGATCACATCATTAGGAGAATGATGTGATGGACAAGACCCAATCCTAAGCCTAGAACAAAGATCGTGTAGTTCGTATGCTAAAGCTTTTCTAATGTCAAGTATCTTTTCCTTAGACCATGAGATTGTGCAACTCCCAGATACCGTAGGAATGCTTTGGGTGTATCAAACGTCACAACGTAACTGGGTGGCTATAAAGGTGCATTACAGGTATCTCCGAAAGTATCTGTTCGGTTGGCACGAATCGAGACTGGGATTTGTCACTCCGTGTAAACGGAGAGGTATCTCTGGGCCCACTCGGTAGGACATCATCAGAATTTGCACAATGTGACCAAGGGGTTGATCACGGGATGATGTGTTACGGAACGAGTAAAGAGACTTGCTGGTAACGAGATTGAACAAGGTATCGTTATACCGACGATCGAATCTCGGGCAAGTACAATACCGCTAGACAAAGGGAATTGCATACGGGATCGATTGAGTCCTTGACATCGTGGTTCATCCGATGAGATCATCGTGGAACATGTGGGAGCCAACATGGGTATCCAAATCCCGCTGTTGGTTATTGACCGGAGAACATCTCGGTCATGTCTGCATGTCTCCCGAACCCGTAGGGTCTACACACTTAAGGTTTGATGACGATAGGGTTATAAAGGAAGTTTGTATGTGGTTACCGAATGTTGTTCGGAGTCCCGGATGAGATCCCGGATGTCACGAGGAGTTCCGGAATGGTCCGGAGGTAAAGATTTATATATGGGAAGTCCTGTTTTGGTCACCGGAAGAGTTTCGGGGTTTATCAGTAACGTACCGGGACCACCGGGAGGGTCCCGGGGGTCCACCAAGTGGGGCCACCTGCCCCAGAAGGCTGCGTGGTCCAAGTGTGGGAGGGGACCAGCCCCTAGGTGGGCTGGTGCGCCCCCCACAAGGGGTCCAAGGCACGAGGGAGAGTGGGAGGGGGCAAACCCTAGTCTAGATGAGCCTTAAGGCCCACCTAGTGGGCGCCTCCCCTCTCTCCCCTCTTGGGCGTCTCCCACAAGGGCCCATGGCGCCTAAAAGGTGGAAAGGGGGCAAAACCTAAGGGGATATGGGCCTTAGGTCCCATATTGGTGCGCCTCCCTCTCCTCTCCCCTCTTGGCCGCCACCCCCTTTGCCATCTAGGGCTGCCGCCCCCCTTAGGGGTGGGAACCCTAGAGGGGGGCACACCCTCCTCCCTCTCCCCTATAAATAGTGAGGCATAGGGCTGCCCATAACATGCGATTCGATCTCTCGTTGGTGCAGCCCTGCGTCTCTTCTTCCTCCTCTTCTAGCCACGCTCCTCCACCACCACCACGCCGTTGTGTTGCTGCTGGATGGAGTCTTCCTCAACCTCTCCCTCTCTCCTTGCTGGATCAAGGCATGGGAGACGTCACCGGGCTGTACGTGTGTTGAACGCGGAGGTGCCGTCCGTTCGGCACTAGGATCTCCGGTGATTTGAATCACGACGAGTACGACTCCTTCAACCCCGTTCTCTTGAACGCTTCCGCTTAGCGATCTACAAGGGTATGTAGATGCACTCTCCTTCCCCTCGTTACTGGTTTCTCCATAGATAGATCTTGGTGACACGTAGGAAAATTTTGAATTTCTGCTACGTTCCCCAACAGTGGTATCAGAGCCAGGTTTATTGCGTAGATTCTTTGCACGAGTAGAACACAAAGTAGTTGTGGGCGTTGATTTTGTTCAATATGCTTACCGTTACTAGTCCAATCTTGTTTCGACGGTATTGTGGGATGAAGCGGCCCGGACCGACCTTACACATACTCTTACGTGAGACAGGTTCCACCGATTGACATGCACTTGGTGCATAAGGTGGCTAGCAGGTGCCAGTCTCTCCCACTTTAGTCGGAACAGATTCGATGAAAAGGGTCCTTATGAAGGGTAAATAGCAATTGGCATATCACGTTGTGGTCTTGCGTAGGTAAGAAACGTTCTTGCTAGAAACCCATAGCACCCACGTAAAACATGCAAACAACAATTAGAGGACGTCTAACTTGTTTTTGCAGGGTATGCTATGTGATGTGATATGGCCAAGAAGAATGTGATGAATGATATGTGATGTATGAGATTGATCATGTTCTTGTAATAGGATTCACGACTTGCATGTCGATGAGTATGACAACCGGCAGGAGCCATAGGAGTTGTCTTAATTTATTGTATGACCTGCGTGTCATTGAACAACGCCATGTAACTTACTTTACTTTATTAGTAAACGCGTTAGCCATAGAAGTAGAAGTAGTCATTGGCGTGACAACTTCATGAAGACACGATGATGGAGATCATGATGATGGAGATCATGGTGTCAAGCCGGTGACAAGATGATCATGGAGCCCCGAAGATGGAGATCAATGGAGCTATATGATATTGGCCATATCATGTCACAACTATATAATTGCATGTGATGTTTATTATGATTATGCATCTTGTTTACTTAGGACGACGGTAGTAAATAAGATGATCCCTTACAAAATTTCAAGAAGTGTTCTCCCCTAACTGTGCACCGTTGCTACAGTTCGTCGCTTCTAAGCACCACGTGATGATCGGGTGTGATGGATTCTTACGTTCACATACAACGGGTGTAAGACAGTTTTACACAGCGAAAACACTTAGGGTTAACTTGACGAGCCTAGCATGTACAGACATGGCCTCGGAACACGAAGACCGAAAGGTCGAGCATGAGTCGTATGGTAGATACGATCAACATGAAGATGTTCACCGATGATGACTAGTCCGTCTCACATGATGATCGGACACGGCCTAGTTGACTCGGATCATGTAATCACTTAGATGACCAGAGGGATGTCTATCTGAGTGGGAGTTCATAAGATGAACTTAATTATCCTGAACATAGTCAAAAGTTCTTTGCAAATTATGTCGTAAGCTCGCGCTTTAGTTCCACTGTTTAGATATGTTCCTAGAGAAAATATAGTTGAAAGTTGATAGTAGCGATTATGCGGACACTAGAAAGCTTATGTCCTTAATGCACCGCTCAGTGTGCTGAACCCCAAACGTCGTTTGTGGATGTTGTGAACATCAGACATACACGTTTGATAACTACATGATAGTTCAGTTAAACGGTTTAGAGTAGAGGCACCAAAGACGTTTTCGAAACATCGCGGAACATATGAGATGTTTCAAGGGCTGAAATTGGGATTTCAGGATCGTGCCCACGTCAAGAGGTATGAGACCTCCGACGATTTTCTTAGCCTGCAAACTAAGGGAGAAAAGCTCAATCGTTGAGCTTGTGCTCAGATTGTCTGAGTGCAACAATCACTTGATAGTGATGTTTCTCCAAAGTCATTGCCACCAAGCTGCTAGAGCTTCGTGATGAACTATAACATATCAGGGATAGATATGATGATCCTTTAGGTATTCGTGATGTTTGACACCGTGAAAGTAGAAATCAAGACGGAGCATCAATTGTTGATGGTTGGTGAAACCACTAGTTTCAAGAAGGGCAAGGGCAAGAAGGGATACTACATGAAACGGCAAATCAGCTGCTGCACCAGTGAAGAAACCCGAGGTTGAACCCAAACCCGAGACTAAGTGCTTCTGTGATAAGGGGAACAACCACTGGAGCAGAATTACCCGAGATACTTGGTAGATGAGAAGGCTGGCAAAGTCGATAGAAATATATTGGATATACATTATGTTAATCTGTACTTTACTAGTACTCCTAGTAGCACCAGGGTATTAGATACCGTTTCGGTTGCTAAGTGTTAGTAACTCGAAATAAAAGCTACGGAATAAAAGGAGACTAGCTAAAGGTGAGCTGACGATATGTGTTGGAAGTGTTTCCAAGTTTGATGTGATCAAACATCGCACGCTCCCTCTACCATCAAGATTAGTATTAAACCTGAATAATTGTCATTTGGTGTTTCCGTTGAGCATAGACATGATTGGATTATGTCTATCGCAATAGGTTATTCATTTAAAGAGAATAATGGTTACTCTATTTATTTGAATAATACCTTCAATGGTCTTTCACCTAAAGGAATGGTTTATTAAATCTCAATCGTAGTGATACACATTTTCATGCCAAAAGATATAAGATAGTAATGATAGTACCACTTACTTGTGGCACTGCCATGTAAGTCATATTGGTATAAAACGCATGAAGAAGCTCCATGTTGATGGATCTTTGGACTCACTCGTTTTTGAAAGTTTGAGACATGCGAACCATGTCTATTGGTGTATACGCATGAAGAAACTCCATGCAGATGGATCGTTTGGACTCACTTGATTTTGAATCATTTGAGATATGCAAATCATACCACATAGGCAAGATGACTGAATAGCCTCGATTTCAGTAAAATGGAACAAGATAGCAACTTGTTGGAAGCAACACATTTTGATGTGTACAGTCCAATGAGTGCTGAGGCATGCAGTGAATATCGTTATGTTCTTACTTCACAGTTGATTCGAGTAGATGTTGAGAATATTTACTCGATGAAACACAAGTCTGAATTATTGAATGGTTCAAGTAATTTCAGAGTGAAGTAGAAGATCATTGTGACAAGAGGATATAATGTCTATGATATGATCGTAGAGATGAATATCTGAGTTACGAGTTTTGGCACACAATTAAGACATTGTGGAAATTGTTTCACAATTAATACCGCCTGGAACACCATAGTGTGATGGTGTGTCCGAACATCATAGTTGCACCCTATTGGATATGATGCGTACCATGATTTCTCTTATCGAATTACCACTATCGTTCATGGGTTAGGCATTAGAGACAACCACACTCATTTTAATAGGGTACCACATAATTCCGTTGAGACGACACCGTTTGGAGAAACCTAAGTTGTCGTTTCTTAAAGGTTTGGGGCTGCGATGCTTATGTGAAAGAGTTTCAGGTTGATAAGCTCGAACCCAAAGCGGATAAAATGCATCTTCATAGGACACCCAAAACAGTTGGGTATACCTCCTAATTCAGATCCGAAAGCAATATGGATTGTTTCTTGAATCGGGTCCTTCCTCGAGGAAAGGTTTCTCTCGAAAGAGTTGAGTGGGAGGATGGTGGAGACTTGATATGGTTATTGAACCATCACTTCAACCAGTGTGTATCAGGGCACACGAAGTTGTTCATATGGCACCTACACCAATTGAAGTAGAAGCTTATGATAGTGATCATGAAACTTTGGATCAAGTCACTACCGTACCTCGTAGGTGACAAGGATACGTACTACTTCAGAGTGGTACGGTGATCCTGTCTTGAAGGTCATGTTGCTAGACAACAATGAACCTACGAGCTATGGGGAAGTGATGGTGGGCCCAAATTCCGACAAATGGTTAGAAGCCATGAAATCCGAGATAGGATCCATGTATCAGAACAAAGCATGGACTTTGGCGGACTTGCCAATGATCGGCAAGCCATTTGATAAATGGATCTTTTAAGAAGAAGACGGACGTGGATGGTAATGTCACCATCCATGAAGCTCGACTTGTGGCGAAGAGTTTTTCACAAGTTCATGGAGTTGACTACGATGAGATTTTCTCATCCGTAGCGATGCTTAAAGTCTGTCGGCATCATGTTAGCACAAGCTGCATTTATGAAATCTGGCAGATGGATGTCAAAACGAGTTTCCTTACCAGTCGTAAGGAAAGGTTGTATGCGATACAATCAGAAAGGTTTTGTCGATCCTAAGGATGCTAAAAGGTATGCTAGCTCCAGCGATCCTTCCATGGACTGGAGTAAGCATCTCGGAGTTGGAATGTACGCTTTGATAAGATGATCAAAGATTTTGGGTTTATACAAAGTTTATGAGAAACTTGTATTTCCAAAGAAGTGAGTGGGAGCACTATAGAATTTCTGATAAGTATATGTTGTTGACATATATTGATGATCAGAAATGACGTAGGATTTCTGGAAAGCATATAGGGTTATTTGAAAAGTGTTTTTCAATGGAAAACCTGGATTAAGCTACTTGAACGTTGAGCATCAAGATCTATAAGGATGGATCAAAACGCTTAATGGTACTTTCAAATGAGCACATACCTTGACATGATCTTGAAGGTGTTCAAGATGGATCAGTCAAAGAAGAAGTTCTTGCCTGAGTTGTAAGGTACGAAGTTAAGACTTAAAGCTCGACCTCGGCAGAAAAGAGAGAAAGGACGAAGGTCGTCCCCTATGCTTATTTAAGACATAGGCTCTACAGTATGCTATGCTGTGTATCGCACCTGAAGTGTGCCTTGCCATGAGTTAGTCAAGGGGTACAAGAGTGATCCAAGAATGGATCACAGACAGCGGTCAAAGTTATCCTTAGTAACTAGTGGACTAAGGAATTTTCTCGATTATGGAGGTGGTAAAAGAGTTCGTCGTAAAGGTTACGTCGATGCAAGCTTAACACCTATCCGGGTAGCTCTAAGTAGAGATACAGGATACGTATTATGGGGCAACAATTTAGAATAGCTCCAAGTGTAACAGTTATTTGGGAATGGTTCCATATAGAACGTGGTAGCTACATCTAGGAGATGACATAGAGATTTGTAAAGCACACACGGATCTGAAAGGTTCAGACCCGTTGACTAAAACCTCTCTCACAAGCAACATGATCAAACCCAAAACTCTTTGGATGTTGGTCACATGGTGATGTGACCTGTCAGTGTTAATCACATGGTGATGTGAACTAGATTATTGACTCTAGTGCAAGTGGGAGACTATTGGAAATATGCCCTAGAGGCAATAATAAAAGTATTATTATATTTCCTTGTTCATGATAATTGTCTTTTATTCATGCTATAACTGTATTATCCGGAAATCGTAATACACATGTGAATACATAGACCACAATATGTCCCTAGTGAGCCTCTAGTTGACTAGCTCATTGTGATCAACAGATAGTCATGATTTCCTGGCTATGGACATTGGATGTCATTGATAACGGGATCACATCATTAGGAGAATGATGTGATGGACAAGACCCAATCCTAAGCCTAGCACAAAGATCGTGTAGTTCGTATGCTAAAGCTTTTCTAATGTCAAGTATCTTTTCCTTAGACCATGAGATTTTGCAACTCTCGGATACCGTAGGAATGCTTTGGGTGTATCAAACGTCACAACGTAACTGGGTGGCTATAAAGGTGCATTACAGGTATCTCCGAAAGTATCTGTTGGGTTGGCACGAATCGAGACTGGGATTTGTCACTCCGTGTAAACGGAGAGGTATCTCTGGGCCCACTCGGTAGGACATCATCAGAATGTGCACAATGTGACCAAGGGGTTGATCACGGGATGATGTGTTACGGAACGAGTAAAGAGACTTGCCGGTAACGAGATTGAACAAGGTATCGGTATACCGACGATCGAATCTCGGGCAAGTACAATACCGCTAGACAAAGGGAATTGCATACGGGATCGATTGAGTCCTTGACATCGTGGTTCATCCGATGAGATCATCGTGGAACATGTGGGAGCCAACATGGGTATCCAGATCCCGCTGTTGGTTATTGACCGGAGAATGTCTCGGTCATGTCTGCATGTCTCCCGAACCCGTAGGGTCTACACACTTAAGGTTCGATGACGCTAGGGTTATAAAGGAAGTTTGTATGTGGTTACCGAATGTTGTTCGGAGTCCCGGATGAGATCCCGGACGTCACGAGGAGTTCCGGAATGGTCCGGAGGTAAAGATTTATATATGGGAAGTCCTGTTTTGGTCACCGGAAGAGTTTCGGGGTTTATCGGTAACGTACCGGGACCACCGGGAGGGTCCCGGGGGTCCACCAAGTGGGGCCACCTACCCCAGAAGGCTGCGTGGGCCAAGTGTGGGAGGGGACCAGCCCCTAGGTGGGCTGGTGCGCCCCCCACAAGGGGTCCAAGGCGCGAGGGAGAGTGGGAGGGGGCAAACCCTAGTCCAGATGGGCCTTAAGGCCCACCTAGTGGGCGCCTCCCCTCTCTCCCCTCTTGGGCGCCTCCCACAAGGGCCCATGGCGCCTAAGAGGTGGAAAGGGGGAAAATCCTAAGGGGATATGGGCCTTAGGGCCCATATTGGTGCGCCTCCCTCTCCTCTCCCCTCTTGGCCGCCACCCCCTTTGCCATCTAGGGCTGCCGCCCCCCTTAGGGGTGGGAACCCTAGAGGGGGGCGCACCCTCCTCCCTCTCCCCTATAAATAGTGAGGCATAGGGCTGCCCATAACACGCGATTCGATCTCTCGTTGGTGCAGCCCTGCGTCTCTTCTTCCTCCTCTTCTAGCCACGCTCCTCCACCACCACCACGCCGTTGTCCTGCTGCTGGATGGAGTCTTCCTCAACCTCTCCCTCTCTCCTTGCTGGATCAAGGCATGGGAGACGTCACCGGGCTGTACGTGTGTTGAACGCGGAGGTGCCGTCTGTTCGGCACTAGGATCTCCGGTGATTTGAATCACGACGAGTACGACTCCTTCAACCCCATTCTCTTGAACGCTTCCTCTTAGCGATCTACAAGGGTATGTAGATGCACTCTCCTTCCCCTGTTGCTGGTTTCTCCATAGATAGATCTTGGTGACACGTAGGAAAATTTTGAATTTCTGCTACGTTCCCCAACAGTATGATCAGTTGAACCACATAATGAATTGTTACTCCCTTCATTTCAAAATATAGTGCACATTAGCCATGGTAAAATTTTGCAAGCAATGGTCAAAATCTATGGCGCTCATTATGTTCGTGTCAACGGTAGGGGAACCCTATCCCCTTCCGCCTTGGTTCAGAGGCGAGGAGTCGGTGGGTCACAACCACACACCTGGCCACCAAAGAACAACAACCCAAAAAGAGTCAGAAGTAGCTATAACTGCTAACCTCCACAAAAAATTGATGTTCGGACTCAGAACTAGGAGCACCCAAAAACCCTAGTGCCACTCTCCGAAAGAACCATACATCCATAGGAGGTCCAATGGGGTCACAACACACAAGGCACCATCACCGCCCAACCCGAGACCTGTTTTGAGATTTTGCTAGATCTCCGTGCCAGGGTGGCAAGGAGAGACCTCAATGGTGCCTCTAGGGAGAAAACTAACACACACACACAGACACACACACACACACACACACACAAAAACAGACACACACACACACACAATTGTGTCGTAGTGTCCAGAGAACCAACCAAGGATTTCTCTAGGCTCGAGCTTACACCACCAATCCCCGCTAGCACATGATCAACCGACAAGGCTGCAAGATAGGCAAGGTAGGTGTGGGGGCGAATGAGTTGAGGAGGATATGATCTTGACCTTCTAATCTAGAGGGTAAAGGGGAACATCTGGGTCGATACCACAACCAACCAAATCCTAGACACTCGTGTAGCAAAGGTAGTTATCTAGCACATCCGAAGCACGCTACCTTGCCATCTAGGGTGCCTCCTAGGTATGATGGGTTGTCTACAAGGGAATGAAGCGGCAAAATCCTCACCACGACCTTCATCGCCAAGCACACTAGCTTTCCTGAAGAACACCTCCAATGGTAACATGAAAGGGAGAGCATGGAGGGAGTGGTAGTGTTGTGGAAACCCTAGTCGCCCCAGAGTCCCAGGATTCATTAGAATGATAGGAAAAATCTCGAAGCCAGGCACAAAGTTGTATCAAAATATCAAGAGGCCTTGGGAGAAAAATATGAGGGCCCTCAAAATATCCCAAGGACATCCACTAGAAAGCAGCACAACCTGAATGTCGGGCACTAGGGTACGTATCGTACAATAAAGAGTCCTCAACAAAGCTCTTCAGGATCGTCTCAAACTCCTGTTTCGCTGGAATCTTGAGACATTACACACACTTGTAGCATCAAACCATGCACATGCTGAAGTAGTACTTCAAACCTACTTTTGTCTGTCAAATCATCAGAAGTTAGTTAAGGGTGACACATGCACTAGTTATTTTTTGTATCAGGTAAGACAAATAGATTGTATGAAGTACTGATTTTAATTTACATGGTTCGGAAATCCGATGAGTTATCTAATGAAGTAAGAATATCAATCTAAAGAACAGAAAAACAAAAAGAAATGGCAAGCATGTGTTGAAATTTCTCAAGTTCCATATTGCCAACTTCTCGACAGACCTCTTGTACTTCATACATTTATCCTAATCATAAGGCTGGTTAGTAGAACAAACAAGATTTCCTTGCAATAGCTTGGTGTTTAAATAAATGATAATTCGGGCAGCATATTTGTTGTAGTATGATCAATTGAACAACATAATGAACTGTTACTCCCTTCATTTCTAAATATAGTGCACATTAGCCATGGTAAAATTTTGCAAGCATTGGTCAAAATCTATGGTGCTCATTATGTTTGTGTCAATGGTAGGGGAACCCTATCCCCTTCCACCTTGGTACGGAGGTGAGGATTTGGTTGGTCACAGCCAGACACCTGGCCACCAAAGAACAACAATCCAAAAATAGTCAGAACTAGTTGTAACTGCCAACCTTCACAAAAAATTGATGTTCAGAGTCAGAACTAAGGAGCACCCAACAACTCTAGTGCCACTCTCCCAAAGAACCATACATCCACGAGAGGTCCAACGAGGTCACAACACACAAGGCACCATCGCCGCCTAACCCGAGTCCGGTTTTGGGATTTTGCTAGAGCTCCGGGTCAGGGTGGAGAGGAGAGACCTCAATGGTGCCTCTAGGGAGAAAATTAACACACATAGACACAGGCACACACACACACACAATCATGTCACAGTGTCTAGAGAACTAACCAACGATTTCTCTTGACTCGAGCTTACACCGCCAACCCCAAAAGCACCTGATCAACTGACCAAGCCAGTAAGATAGACAAGGCAGGTATTGGGGAGAATGAGTTGAGGAGGATATGATCTTGACCTTCTAATCTGGAGGGGAAGGGGGGAAATATGGGTCGGGAGCACAACCAACCAAATCCTAGCCACTCGTGTAGAAAAGGTAGCCGTCTAGCACATCCGACGCACGCTACCTTGCCTTCTAGGGTGCCTCCTAGGTGTCCCGGGTTGTCTACAAGGGAATGAAGTGGCAAAAACCTCACCACGACCTTCATCACCAAGCATGCAAGCTTGCCCGATGAATAACTCCGGTGGCAACATGAGAGGGAGGGGGTGGCAGTGTTGGGGAAACCCTAGTCACCTTAGAGTCCCCGGATTCATTCGAATGATAGGAAAAAGCTCGAAGCCAACTAGGCACACAGTTGTATCAAAATATCAAGAGGCCCCAGGTGAAAAATGTGAGGGCCCTCTAAACATCCCAAGGACATCCACAAGCAAGTAGCGCAGCCTGAACTCAAAAATCTCTCAAGACATTTGTCGCATTCATTTCTATAGTTGATCAATTTTCTTTAGAGAGAAAGATGATCCTATTGTTAGCAACCCTAGAAAGAATAGGTTTTGACATAAATCTGCTTAGATCCTGACCTAGGTCAGAAGAAAGAAACTAGATAGAAGAATGAAGCCACAATCAAATTGTGGAATTACCTCACCAGCCATGATTCTCAGGGTGAGCTACCATGAGGACGTGATTTAGGTCCACGGTGGTGGTTAATAGGTGGGAGGTAGAATAATGATAGTTTGGGGGTACTTATGTTGTGGTAGATAAGGTGATATTTATAGAGAATGAACGAAGCACAATTGCAAATACTCTCTCTATTGGTAAACAAAAAGTGTGGATGTATCAATTAATGGTCAATGTAGACCATGGTGTCTATTCATGCGGCGATGGAGATGTAGGCAAATTTAAATTCACCCATTTTTATATCAAACATGCAGTAATTTACTATAGAGATATGACATATACATGCCTATGTTTATGGGTTATGCAAACATATACAGGTAATAGCTGTTATTGATCAAATTTATTAGTGTGAGTCAATTTTTTTTCTTGAGAGTATAGTACCACTAATTTCATTGGAGTGGATTTTTTATTTTAACTAGCATTATGTATGTGATGAGATACATGTTTATCAACAACCAGTGGATTTGTTTGTATCAATGAATTTGTTTTATTGATAATATTTTCTATTTAATTTTTAGTAGATTTTGACATTTATTTTTCAACATATCTATGCAGTGAGATAAAAATGTTAACTATTCTAAAAAGAAGATGGGGATAAAAATAGTACACGCTATCGACAAGGACCATTTCTATTCTTCACAAATGAGTCTACTAAACATATGCCTCAAAAGTTTTATGAAAAAATCTACAAGAAATGCTTAATAATTTTATGTTAAGAATGACATTCATGGTTAAGATTATGAATCATATGACTACAATGAATGCAACATAACTCTGTTGAGGTCAGGGACATAACTTAGAAAGATGGACATCAAAAGTAAATTAGTTCACTATAAATGTGGCATGCACTTGGTCATATTTATTTAGTTTTGTCTATATATGTGGTGTACACATAAAAGGTAAGTTTGCTAATTGTAAATATCACAAACACATTAAAAGTGAAAATAAATACTATAAATGTGACATACAAATAAAGACTTTGGTGTTCGTAAGATGCGCCTGAGCTCCTGAGCATGCATATACAAAAAGGCATGTGTAATGAAGGTGAACAATTTGATTCAAAACATAAGTGATTAATTAACAACCCACACTGAAAACAATCAAGGATCAAACAATGTGATGCAGAAATATCAAATTATTAGGCACCATGCATGACACATCGGCATCCATAGAGTTGATACTTCCACATTACCTATTTGTTGCCACTGCCACTAGTATAGTAGCAGTAATCAGAATCCGACACATCCATCTCCTCGACCATTATTTCCTAGCCTTTGCAGCCATCGACAACAAGTTATTTCACATAGTCTCCTTAACATTCTTGAAAATGACAAAGTAGAGCTTTGACGTCGATAGCTTTGTCGTATATAGTGGGTTGTCCTGCATGAACTTCTCATCATTGCCGCCGGCCCACGCTCGCTTCCTGTTTGGCAGCAAGTATTGGTTGTACATCTTCGATAGGCCACCCTGCATGATCACTAGTCTCTCCATTTCTAGGCACGACCACGGGATGCTTGTCTTATCCATGACCCAGATGTGGCTGCTGCCATGCGAAATGTCCTCTGGCTATTGGCCAGAGTGTTGGGCACTAGGGTATGAGTCGTACAACAATGAGTCCTCGACAATTAAAGCTCTTGCGGATCGTCTCAAACTCCTCTTTCGCTGGAATCTTAAGACATTTCACACATTTGTAGCATCAGACCAAGCACATGCTAAAGTAGTACTTCAAACCTTGTTTCGTCTATCAAATCATCAGAAGTTAGTTAAGGGTGACACATGCACTTGTTGTTTCTTGTATCAGGTAAGACAAACAGATTATACAAAGTATGGATTTGAATTTACATGGTTTGGAAATCTGATGATTATTTGATGAAGTAAGAATATCAACGTAGATGGTTATGAAATCTATATAACGGAAATAATAAGAAGAAATGGCAAGCACGCATAGAATTTTATCAAGTTCCATATTGCCAACTTGTCGACTGACCTCCTGTACTTCAGCCATTTATCCTAATCATCAGGCTCGTTAGTAAACAAACTTAATTTCCTTGCAATAGCTTGGTGTTTAAACAAATTATAATTCGAGCAACATATTTGTTGTAGTATGATAAACTGAACCACATATGAATTGTTACTCCCTTCATGTCAAAATATAGTGCACATTAGCCATGGTAAAATTTTGCAAGCATTCTTCAAAATCTATGGAGCTCATTATGTTCGTTTCAATGGTAGGATACCCTATCATCTTCCGCCTTGGTCCGGAGGTGAGGAGTTGGTGGGTCACAACCACACACATGGCCACTAGAGAACAACAATCCAAAAAGAGTCAGAACTATCTGTAACTGCCAACCTCCACAATAAATTGATGTTCGGACTCAGAACTGAGGAGCACCCAACAACCCTAGTGCCACTTTCCCAAAGAACCATACATCCATAGGAGGTCCACTGAGCTCAAAACACACAAGGCTCCATCGCCGCCTACCCTGAGACTGGTTTCGCTATTTTTGCTAGAGCTCCGGATCGGAGTGGAGAGGAGGGACCTTAATGGTGCCTCTAGGGAGAAAATTAATGCACACACACACACACAATCGTGTCGCAGTGTCCAGAGAACCAACCGAGGATTTCTCTAGACTTGACCTTACACCACCAACCCCCGCTAGCACCTGATCAACCGACCAAGGCTTCAAGATAGACAACGCGGGTGTAGGGGAGAATGAGTTGAGGAGGATATGATATTGACCTTCTAATCTGGTAGGGAAGGGGGAAATCTAGGTCGAGACCACAACCAACCGAACCCTAGCCTTTCATGTATAAAAGGAAGCCATTTAGCACATTTGAAGCACGCTACCTTGCCATCTAGGGTGCCTCTTAGGTGTCTTGGTGTTGGAAATATGCCCTAGAGGCAATAATAAATTGGTTATTATTATTATATTTCCTTGTTCATGATAATCATTTATTATCCATGCTATAATTGTATTGATAGGAAACTCAGATACATGTGTGGGTACATAGACAACACCATGTCCCTAGTAAGCCTCTAGTTGACTAGCTCGTTAATAAATAGATGGTTATGGTTTCCTGACCATGGACATTGGATGTCGTTGATAATGGGGTCACATCATTAGGAGAATGATGTGATGGACAAGACCCAATCCTAAGCCTAGCACAAAGATCGTGTAGTTCGTATGCTAAAGCTTTTCTAATGTCAAGTATCATTTCCTTAGACCATGAGATTGTGCAACTCCCAGGTACCGTAGGAATGCTTTGGGTGTACCAAACGTCACAACGTAACTAGGTGGCTATAAACGTGCAATACGGGTATCTCCGAAAGTGTCTGTTGGGTTGGCACGAATCAAGACTGGGATTTGTCACTCCGGTTGACGGAGAGGTATCTCTGGGCCCACTCGGTAGGACATCATCATAATGTGCACAATGTGACCAAGGAGTTGATCACGGGATGATGTGTTACAAAACGAGTAAAGAGACTTGCCAGTAATGAGATTGAACAAGGTATCGGCATACCGACGATCGAATCTCGGGCAAGTACAATACTGCTAGACAAAGGGAATTGTATACGGGATCGATTGAGTCCTTGACATCGTGGTTCATCTGATGAGATCATCGTGGAACATGTGGGAGCCAATATGGGTATCCAGATCCCATTGTTGGTTATTGACCGGAGAACATCTCGGTCATGTCTGCATGGTTCCCGAACCCGTAGGGTCTACACACTTAAGGTTCGATGACGCTAGGGTTATAGGGAATAGATATACGTGGTTACTGAATGTTGTTTGGAGTCCCGGATGAGATCCTGGATGTCACGAGGAGTTCTGGAATGGTCCGGAGGTAAAGATTTATATATGGGAAGTCCTGTTTTGGTCACCGGAAAAGTTCCGGGTGCTATCGGTAATGTACCGGGACCACCGGGAGGGGCCCGTGGGTCCACCAAGTGGGGCCACCAGCCCCAGAGGGCTGCATGGGCCAAGTGTGGGAGGGGACCAGCCCCAGGTGGGCTGGTGCGCCCCCACCAAGGCCTAAGGCACCTAGGGCTTGGGGAAAACCCTAAAGGGGGGCGCCCCCTTGCCTTGGCAGGCAAGGCAACCCCCCTGGCCGCCGCCCCCTCCTCAGATTGGATCTGAGGGGCCTGCCCCCCTCTCATTTGCCCCTATATATATGTGGTGTTGGTGTACTAGAATAGGGGTACCCTAGTATCCCGAACTTGTGCACGGGCAGTTGCAGCGCCCCGCGGCAAGGCCTCCATGGTTCCTTTGGAGCCATTCAAGAACAAAGTATTCAAGACAACGCCCCGGCAAGAGGAGCTTGCCGGGAAGACCAACCAAGGCATATCAGGGCCCGGTGAGCGACAAGCTTTCGGACCCGACAAGACAACAACCGCGGCAAGGCGCTTGCCGCGGCAGGCGGCCACTCTGTGCCCACGCTCCAGCGCATCCACCAACGTGTCGCTCTGGGGGCCTTTCCAGGCGCGCGTAGCGGGAGGCTGTGCAGCCAGCGGTGCGCGGTGGCATGCGAAGCTGACAAGATCGCCATCGTGGCGAGCGGTGGCGTCCCTGACGGTACCTTTCTGCACTGTTTGGGCGACGCAGACGGGCATTTAATGCCCTTGTCCCCTGTCGTCAGGGTTAGGTAGGGTGCACTGTACAAGTAACGGTACCAACCACCTCTCTTTTTACATTTTTACCCTTCTCCACGTTGCCACCTGTCGGTGACCCCTTGAGCATATAAAAGGAGGCCCATGCGCAACGTAGAGGGGGTTTGGATCATTCGGAAGCCAGAGAAACACTTAGCTCTCTTGAGCAAGAACATAATAGAATCAGACAAGCAGCTGTAGGAGTGTTATCTCTCCGGAGAGCTCCGAAGCTGGGTAAACTGCTCATGTGCTTCGCCTCGATCCGCTCTTCGTGCGACCTCCGCCCCCCGCCGAACCGAAAGGGGCTCGGTCTGCCGGCCCCATAGGTGTTCGTGGATCAATTTCCCCGACATCTTTGGCGCGCCAGGTAGGGGGCGTCGAGATTGCGTGAACCTGATCAGGCGTTCACACGAGCTAGATCTTCATTTTCCTTCATCGACATGCCACCGAAGAAGAAGGCTTCGGAGGCAGCTGTTCCGTCCATGTCGATCCCACCGCCACCGGAGCAAACGGCTGGTGGGGTAGACGCCGGCGGAAGGACGGACGTCGACGAGGAAGCTCATGACGCTGCCAGGTCCAAGGGCAAGGCGGCGCAGACCTCGACGTCCGTGCTTGTTCCGCGCCCATCCCAGGAGGCGCAGGACCGACAACGTCATGGTACTCGCAGTACCATATGTTTGTTGGGCCAAGATCAAGCTGGTGGATCCCGGGGCGCTCAAGACCAACATGCACGCCAACGTGCCAGCACGAGCGAGACACGGTCGCCCGGACAGGAAAATGCTCCTTCTAACATAGTTAGAAGTTCAAGCATATCCCGCTCCTCGCGTCGTCCGCCACTGCCACCCACCACGACGGCAGAAGCTTTGGCGCGAGCTCAACTGCTCCTCGATTACCCTCCGACGTCAGACAAGATCGACGAATGGAGGGCCACCATTCAGAGTCTCATCGGCTACGCCAACGGCGACACTCCGCGGCAGCCGAGCGCGTCGCAGCCGCGGCAGGGTTGCCAGGCACGAGCCGGTGGCGACGAAACTGGAGGGGGTGCAACCACCATGCAATCACCACCCCGAAGGCCAAGATCACCGACTCGTCGGATCCACCTCGATAGTGACTCCACCGCATCGTCGGATCCACGAGCTCGTCGCGATCAGCGCCAAGTTCTTCGCGATCGACAGCAAGAAGACACTCATACTCGCATCGAGCGCCGAAGAGAAGCGCGACATCAATCCGACAAGCGCGCTGGGCCCTCTGTCTACATGCACGCGCCAGGGGAACCAGGCGACTTGCCGTACGCGGTAGGTTGCCCTGCGTTCACTCGTGAGCTGCGGCAAGTCCAGTGGCCCAGCACGAAGAACTTCAAGCCAGACGTACCGGAGAAGTACGACGGCAAGACGCATCCGTCGGAGTTCCTCAGCATCTACACCATTGCGGTGCAGGCTGTCGGGGGACGGGACGACAAGATCCTTGCCAACTACTTCCCGCTGGTGCTCAAACCCAACGTCAGATCCTGGCTCATGCACTTGCCGGAAAACTCCATATCCTCTTGGGCGGATCTATGCCATCAGTTTGTCGGCGCCTTCACAGGCGGCCACAAGCCTCATGGCCAAGAGAGTGACCTTCATCTGCTCGCCCAGAAGGAAGGAGAGCCCCTGCGCAAGTACACTCAGAGATTCAGCAGTGTACAACACAACATCCCAGATGTCCACCCTGCCGCGGTAATCAGCGTGTTCCACCAGAACGTGCGAAACCGCAGGATGCGGGAGGAAATGGCGATGTGCAAGATCAGAGACGTCAGTGAGCTATATGCCTTGGCTGACAAGTGCGCACGTGCTGAGGAAGGGAGGAGACTCCCTAGAGAGAATATAGGAGCAGGAGGGTCTGACAGTGAGGATGCTGCCCCGGCAAAGAAAAACCCAAAGCTGGCAGCTCCGGCAAGGAGGTTGCCGTGGAGGTGGCAGTTGCCGACAAGCAGGACGGTACCAGCAAGCAGTATTGCAAGATTCACCGCACCAAGGGCCACGATCTCCAGAGCTGTAAGAAAGTCGAGCAGCTTGTTGAGCAACAGAGAGCTGAATACGAGCGGCGCGACAAGGAGAAAGCCTAGGAAGGTGCTGGAGGATCCGGTAAGAAACGTCCCGGCCGAGGAGGACGCCGCGGCAAGGCCAAGCAGCGGCAAGGAGACAGACCTCCTCGCGGCCGCGACAAGGATGAAGATGAAGACGACGATGAAGACATGGATGATGATGAGACTGATGAGCAGGAGTTCCAGAAAGCCACAGAGGTCCTATGCGTTGACGGCGGTGCTTCTTTGTATACTTCACACTGCCAACTCAAGCAGTGGGTACGGGAAGTTAATGCAGCAGAACCACCCGTCGGGTCACGCAAGCCTCTGAAATGGTCCAGCACGCCTATCATCCTTGATATTGAGGACCACCCTGATCGCATAACTGCGGTCGGGTGCTTGCCGATGTTGGTTTCACCAACGATCCGCAACCTCAAAGTCACCAAGATGCTAGTTGACGGCAGGGCCGGCTTGAACCTGATCTCCTCCACGGTGCTCCAGAAACTCCAGATCCCTGACAGCAAGCTCAAAGAGACCGGTACATTTCAAGGAATCAACCCGGGAAGGAGTAAGCCAAAGGGAAAGATCACGTTGCCGGTAACATTTGGCAGCGAGTTGAACTTCAGGACTGAGAGGGTCACTTTTGACGTTGCTGACTTCCCATTGCCTTACAATGGGATACTCGGCCGTCCAGCACTCGCCAAATTCATGGCAGCCTCTCACTATGCCTACAACGTACTGAAGATGCCAGGCCCGATAAGTGTCATCTCTGTCCCCGGCGACAAGAAGGATGCCCTTATCTGTGCCGACAAGATCTACCGGGAAGCAGCAGCCGCAGCAGATCGCCAATCACTTGCCGCTGAAGCTCCCGGGGCGAAGAAGAAGACCAAGTCCGGCAAGAGCTCTAATGCCCACTCCGGCAAGCGCACCTCTTCGGAGTGCTGCGCTACCGTCGAGGACGCACCATCGAGCTCCACTGGCAAGTGTAAGAAGGTAATGGCAGCTCCACCTGAGACCAAGAAGGTGTCCGCCAAGGAGGATGGCACTGGTGGTACCTTCACCATCAGTGCCACTCTTGACCCCAAATAGGAAAGCGCGCTCGTTGCTTTCCTGCGGGCGAATGTCGACGTGTTTGCATGGCAACCGTCTGACATCACCGGTGTTCCCAGGAAAGTAATTGAGCACCACCTTGCCGTCTGTCCACATGCGCGGCCCGTCAAGCAGAAAGTCAGGAAACAGGCAGTGGAGCGCCAAGAATTCATCGCAGAAGAAATCAAGAAGTTGGAAGCAGCAGGCCTTGTCAGAGGAGTGCTCCATCCCACGTGGTTAGCCAATCCTGTAGTCGTGCGCAAGGCAAACGGGAAATGGAGGCTTTGTATCGATTTCACTGATGTCAATAAAGCCTGTCCAAAAGACCCATTTCCCTTGCCGCGCATCGATCAGATTGTCGACTCCACGGCCGGATGTGACTTGCTTTCGTTTCTTGATGCATACTCAGGATACCATCAGATCTTCATGGCAGAATAGGATGAGGAGAAAACCGCATTCATCACCCTGTGTGGCACGTACTGCTTCATACGGATGCCTTTCGGTTTGAAGAATGCTGGTTCAACATTTGCAAGGGTAGTCCACCACGCTTTTGAGCCGCAGATGCACAGAAATGTGGAAGCCTACATGGATGACATAGTGGTCAAGAGCAAGGACAGGGCGACCCTGATTCAAGATTTAGACGAAACATTTGCAAATCTCCGCAAGATCAAGCTCAAGCTTAACCCCGAGAAGTGCGTATTTGGAGTCCCTTCCGGCAAGCTTCTCGGGTTCTTTGTGTCTCAGCGGGGAATTGAAGCCAATCCCGACAAGATCAAGGCCATTGAGCAGATCGAAGCACCGAAGCGCGTCAAGGATGTACGAAGGCTTGCCGGTTGCGTGGCTGCTCTCAGTAGGTTTATCTCTAGATCTGCTAAGCGCGCCCTGCCATTTTTCAAAATATTGAAAAAGGCAGGTCCAATGAAATGGACTCCGGAGGCGGAGGCTGCGCTGCAGGACTTGAAGAGATACCTGTCCTCCACTCCAACACTTGTCGCACCTAGGCCACAAGAGAAGTTGCTGCTGTATATAGCGGCAACCAATCAAGTGGTTAGTGCTGCGTTAGTGCCGGAGAGGGAGGCAGATGATGAGCCAGCAACCACGGCAGATACATCCAGCGACAAGCAGGGGGCTTCGCCGACAAGCTCTGGTCCCGACAAGGATGGATCTGCGCAGGAGCATGACAAGATGCAGAAGAGAATGCTGCAGCGCCCAGTTTACTTTGTCAGTTCCCTTCAGCAGGGGGCTAGATCAAGGTACTTTGGTGTGCAGAAATTGCTTTTCGGCCTTCTCATGGCCTCGAGAAAGCTGCGCCATTACTTCCAAGCACATGAGATCACAGTTGTCACTCGCTTTCCGTTGAAGAGGATACTGCAAAATCCAGAAGGAACAGGCAGAATTGTCGAGTGGGCATTAGAACTGTCAAGCTTTGGCCTCAAGTTTTAAAGTACTTCAACCATCCAAAGCAGAGCATTGGCAGAGTTCATAGCAGAGTGGACACCGACACAAGACGAAGAAATTCCAGAGACAAGCATCCCCGTCAAGGAAGTGAGCAAAGAGTGGCTGATGTACTTTGATGGTGCCTTCTCGCTGCAAGGCGCCGGTGCGGGCGTGCTGCTTGTCGCACCCACCGGAGAGCACCTCAAGTACGTAGTCCAGATGCACTTTCCCAAGGAGCAAGCAACCAACAATACTGCAGAGTATGAAGGATTGCTTGCCGGTCTCAGGATCGCAGCAGACCTTGGGATCAAGAAGCTCACTGTCAGGGGTGACTCACAGCTTGTCGTCCACCAAGTGAACAAGAACTACCAGAGTCCGTTGATGGAAGCTTATGTTGATGAAGTGAGAAAGCTGGAAGAGCACTTTGACGGCCTACAGATGGAACATGTTCCGAGAGCTCAAAATAACATTGCTGATGGCCTGTCGAAGTGCGCCGCACTAAAGTTACCTGTGGAACCAGGGGTCTTTGTGCTCAAGTTGACTCAACCATCCGTAATGCCATCAACTGGACAGAACAAGAAGAGGAAGTTGATTTCTGGTGACTACTTTCCGGCAGAGCTCCCTGAAGCCACCGCCAAGAAGGTCCCCAAGATCAACAGCAAGGATGCTGAGGAGCAGTCTGCTCCGGCAAGACTTATGGTTTGTTCCGTTGCAGCAGACGCTCCTGACAAGCTTTGCTCCGGCAAGCTTGCCGGGAAACATCAAGCTCCGGCAGAGCCACAGGTTCTCGCCGTAGAAGCGGGTGTTCCCGCAGCAGCAGATGTGCCTTTAGTCCTTGTTGTCGAGCCACAAGCTCCAGCATGGGCGCAGCAGATTGTCCATTTCCTTCAGACAGGAGAACTTCCCGAAGAACAAGAAGAAGCGGAAAAAGTAGCCCGGCAGTCAAGTATGTACCAGTTTGTCGATAGCATACTGTACAGAAGAAGACTCAACGGTGTAAAATTGAAGTGTATTTGCCGGGAAGACGGACAAAAGCTGTTGGCAGAGCTACATGGAGGCATATGTGGTCACCACATTGGCGCAAGAGCACTTGCCGGCAAAGCTTTCCGGCAAGGTTTCTTTTGGCCGACAGCCCTCCAGGATGCAACTGCACAAGTAACCAAGTGTGAAGCGTGCCAGTTTCATTCCAAGCAGATACACCAGCCAGCTCAAGCTCTCCAGACGATCCCTTTGTCCTGGCCATTTTCGGTTTGGGGGCTCGATATCCTCGGCCCCTTCCCCCGAGCTGTCGGGGGCTTTGAGTACTTGTACGTTGCAATCGACAAGTTCACAAAGTGGCCAGAAGTAGAACCAGTGAGGAAGGTGACAGCACAGTCAGCAATCAAGTTCTTCAGGTCGATTGTTTGCCGTTTTGGGATCCCTAACAGGATCATCACCAACAACGGCACGCAATTCACGAGCCGCACCTTCATGCAGTACGTCTAAGATCTTGGCGCCAAGATCTGCTTCGCTTCTGTTGCTCATCCGAGAAGCAACGGTCAAGTGGAGAGGGCAAATGCTGAAGTGCTGTGCGGGATCAAGACCAGAACTTTCAATAGGCTGCACAAGTGCGGAAGAAACTGGATCGAGGAGCTGCCGGTGGTTCTTTGGTCGATCAGGACGACGCCAAATCGAGCCACTGGCCAGACACCTTTCGCTCTAGTCTATGGAGCGGAGGCAGTTCTCCCCACGGAACTCGTATACGGGTCACCTCGAGTGCTTGCTTATGATGAGCTTGAGCAAGAGCAGCTGTGACAAGATGACGCGCTGCTCCATGAGGAAGATCGTCTTCAGGCTGCTGTACGAGCTGCTCGATACCAGCAAGCTTTGCGCCGCTACTAGAGCCGCAAAGTTAGAGCCAGAAGCTTCAAGGAAGGCGACCTTGTTCTTCGGCGTTTTCAGTCCGCCAAGAATTCCAACAAGTTGACGCCGAAGTGGGAAGGCCCTTATCGGGTGAAACGAGTCACTAGGCCCGACGCTGTCCGCCTTGAGACCGAAGATGGCATTCCGGTGAGCAACTCCTGGAACATTGAGCATCTTCGTAAGTTTTACCCATAGGGCGCGGTTGCCGGAACCTGTTCCGACAACCACCTTTTGTACAAGTCTTGCCGATGTTGCATGTAATCCTTTGTACAAAGCCAGGCACAGATCCCGTGCATAAGTAAAGCTCATGTGCTTCGCACATCTTGTCACTTTCATGCATTATATTCTTCCTTGCATGCACTATCTGACACTTTGTGCAGCACCTACCCCCAGTAAGCAATAACGAGCCGTAAGGCTCCATATCGTTATTTTCTCTTCTTTCTTTTTCTCAAAGGAAGGAAGATTCCCTCGCGCACAAGTTTGCCGGGGGGGAGGAGAAGATAATGATGTGGAACAGGCATCATTCTAGAAAGTTTCGCCTTGACGGAAACCTTGCCGGAAAGCAAACGACAGAAAAGCTAAGTTGCCAAAGTTTGAGCAATCAGTTTTAAATTTTTAAGTTATCTTCCTTGAACGACCGTGCTTTGTATGGAAAACCTGTGCGCGGAGGAACCAACTCGTAGCTAGTTGCGCCCTTACTTTGTTTCGAGTCCGCTCAACAACTTAAGTGTGCTGCAACTAGTCGCGACAAGGTTTCTTGTCGGAAGCGGCACCGCCAGCAGGCTACTGACGTCCCGCACTCAGCGCTCGCGGCTCGGGTGCCCGCGCCGACAAGTCCCCTAAAAGCGTAGGGTAAAAACATACAAAGGAAGGAATCTAGTAAAGGAAATAACGTAGCAATTGATAATAGAAATAGAGTTGCATTACAAAATAACTTGTCACGGCTCTAATAAATTGATCTTATAATATGGCTAGCAGCGACAAGGAGAAAGAGAAAACGGGCGGCCTAGTCTACGCGATCGCCCTCAACCCTCTTGATCTCACTCACCTTGTCCACAATGGGTGCGACAAGGGCCTTGAGTGCATCCAGATCGGCGTCAGGCGGCAAGGACTTGAGGACGTTGGTGAGGTTGAGGCCTGGGTTGCGGAAAGCCACCTTCATCAGCACCTTCTGGAGAGCCCCCGCGCAAATCCTGTGCGACTCGTCGGCCAGCTGCTTTGGGATCCTCTCCCGGAGCCGCTGGAGTGCCGTCGCCACGCCCTTGAAGAATAGGCTGAGCTTGGCGCTGGGTTGGAGATGCTCGTCGAAAGGATACCCAAAGTCCTCCATCCCCAACTGCGCCAGCTCCTCGTCGATGACTGCGGCGATATTCATCAGACCCTCGGTCCAATGCTCCACCGTCTCCCTAAATGAGTTCTGGGTAACAGCGATGCTCTCCAGCAGCGCCTTGTCGGCCTTGATCTTCTCCGACAAGGTCACCTCTCGCTCCTTGGCGGCATCGAGCGTCTGAGTCAGCGTAGCCAGCTTCAACTCGAGATCCGCGTTGGAGTCTTTGGCGGCGCTGAGCTCCTTGCTCCTTTCAGCGAGAAGACCCTGCAGCTCACCATGAGCAGCAGTATCCTTCTCGCGCTCGCGCTTGAGCACAGAAAGCTCCTCGCCACTCGTCTTAAGGTTGGCCTCGAACTGCGTCACCCTCGTCTCCAGCTCCTTCTTGGCGGCCTCTGAAGTTGCGGCAGCATCCCTTGCTTCCTTGAGAGCCCCGCCAAGTGTTTCCTCGCGCGCGACAAGCTCCTCCTCGTAGCTGTCAAGGTTGGCCTTCCGCTGCACCAACTCGCCTTCTCGCGCGGACTGCTTCTCAGCAGCAAGCCTTTGTTCCTCCTCAGCTTCGGCCTTCTCGAGAAGGAAGGATGTGCGCTCCTCGGCGAGTCCCTCCCGCTCCTGTGCCATGGACCAGAGGGCTTCTTGATTGAGGCCCCGGAGCTCCTCCGCGCGTTTCTCCATATCGACTCCCGCCCTCGCGACAAGCGCTTCCCGGGAAGCCAGCTTGGCTTGTCGTGCGCGGTAGAGTGACAGCAGCTTCCGTAGCAGCTGCTCCTCCTCAGGCTCGCCACTGCTGCTGCTTGGCGCATCGACCAACGACAGCCCGGCGGAGGCTAGCAGCTCCTCATCGAAAGCTTCTCCTTCGACCGGCGCCCTGGAGCTCGATGCCCAGGGAAGCTTGATGAAGATACCGTCGCCGGCCTTCAAGTAGGCGCCGGGCTGGGGCTCTTCAGAGGCTGGCTCCGCGGCAGCGGCAGTGGGATCGGCGGTCGGCGCAGCGCCTGGCGCTCCTGCGGCCTCAGGGCCGTCAGTGCGATCGCCCGACCCCTCGCCAGCTTCTGCGGCGGCAGCCTTGGCGGCCTCTTCGCCGGCGGGCTCATTAGCACTGGGCCCATCTTCATTGGCGGCGGCGGCGTTGTTGCTGCCATGCGCGCCTTCCTCGCCGGCGTCCTCAGTCTCCATTGGCTCCGCAGCAGATGGATCTGAAGAACGAAGAAGGGAGAAAAATCAAGCAAAAATCCAAGAAAGGGAATTCAGAAGAAGAAGAACCCAAGGGAAGATTTCAGGCAAGAAGATTACCTGTACTAGGATCTGCGGTCGCGGTCTCAACCGCCGGAGGATCACTGGTGCCATCCCTTGCCGGAGAACTGTCCCTTGCCGGGGAGTTCTCCCTTGCCGGAGAGCGCTCCCTTGCCGGGGACTCCTCCCTTGGCGGCGTAGTTGAAGCGGATGGCACTTCGGGGGCGGCTTCCGGGCCCTCCTGGTGAGGCTGTTCTGCTCCTACACAAATCAACAAGCAAGATATCAGTAGAGAAAAGAGCACCCATGCGCGCCCGACAGCAGGAAGTAAACTACAAACTTACGCTGGGGGCTGCGTTGGGGGCTGCTTTGGGGAGTGGCTGCAGGGTCCATCAAGGTGGTCTCAGACACACCACCTGCTGACACGGTGGGATCATCTTCGATGACAATCACCGGGGCCTTGGCTCTCTTCGCCGCTCTCTGGGCCAGCGTCCTAAAAAGGAATGGATTCAGATCGAAGCAAGTTAGATACAAGACAAAAACAGCAAGAATTGAAGAGCTACAAGAGCACCAAAGAAACATACTCTTCTTCCTCCTCGTCGGAGCTGAGTGCGGAGAGATCAAAGTCCGGCTCCCCTCCGGTGCGGCGAGGCGGAGGAGTAGGATCCCTTGCCCGCTTGGCAGGGGCGGTGGCGGTGGACTGGGAAGATCCCACTCTAGTTGCCGCAGCAGCGTGAGGCGCTCCCGCGGCAACATTGCTTGCCGCGGTAGAGCGTGTCGCACGGCTTGGCGGCTGTTGGCTCGTTTGCCGCCCCGCTACGTCCCCGGCCCTGCGGAGACGCCTTCTTGGCGGGGCCGGGGGCTCCGCCTGCGGAAAGCTGTCTGAAGGCTCGGGCTCTTCCTCCCCGGCCTCGCTCGGCTCAGCTTCAGGGCTGGCAAGATCTTCCTCACCGGCAAACTGCTCGCGCTCGGCAAGGCTTGCCGCCTCTGCCGCCTCTGCCTCCTCTACGGTGAACCCGAACATGCCCGCGGCAGCTGCTGCCGCAGCCTCCTCCGTCCTGGTGGCGATGCGCTGCAGCTCCGCGTTGGTGGTGTCGCGGGTGAGGCTCTTCTACTCGTCGGCGCGGACCAACACTTCTTCCAAGTTGTCGAAGAACGCCCGCACGACGTCATCCGCAGGCTCTTGCCAAGTTGGAACGATTCCGTGGGAATCGCACAACGGCATCATGGCGCGGATCCGGTCAAGCGATGAATTATTGCACAATGGAACGACGCTCCTCGGCAAAACGAATGGGTGCTGGGGGTCGCGTTTGAACAGCTCTATAAGCATTGCATCCAACTCCAGGACGGTGAAGTTGAAGTTGAGGCCCGGACGCAGCTGCACTATACCCGCCGAGTTCTTGAACTCCGAGGCGGGTCTCCCCCTCTCCTGCAGGGGGCGATGCGGCGGCGAAGGAAATCCGCGCCAACGGCGCCTACGGTGAGCCCGGCAAGCCTGAGGCGAAGGATCCGGGTGACGGCGATCTTCAATCTGTCGTCTTCCAGGGCCACGTTGCTCCAATCATTGCCGCGCACGATTGGGGCTTGGCGCAGGGCAATGAACGGCTGCGGGTTCTCCTCGACGATCTAGCACCACTCCGCTCTCCACTCCTCCCATTTGCTGCGAAGCTCACCCTCCAGATACGCTTCCTTCTTGCCGACTCTCGAGATCCAAGCGATCCCTCCGGCAAGTGGCTCTCCTCTCTCGACCCGAGGCATGAAGAAGTGGCGGAAAAGGGCTACATTGGGGTGGACTCCGACAAAGTTTTCGCACAAATGTGTGAAAACCGCCATGGTCAGAACGGCGTTGGGGGTGAAATCAAGGAGGCGGAGCCCGTAGGTGTTCATTATGTCACAGAAGAACTCCGAGAAGGGCGGGCAGAGCCCGCAATAGAAGAACAACGCGAAGAATGGGTACCCGTTTGGAGCCAGTTCCGAAGCGGCGGCCGGGAGTACCCTCGTGCGCGGATGCGCTCGCGTCTCCATCGACCAGAAGAGGTAGTAGTACTCCCTCAGCTCCTGCGCACCGAGCTGAGGGGAGAAGATCGCCCGCTCCTTCCACAGCGCCGCGAGCCGTTGCACCTCGGCCGACTTCACGCCCTTCCCCTTGTCGGCTTTCGGAGCCATGGCGGAGGTCGTGGGGGAGGTCGACGGCATTGGTGATGCTGGTGGCAATGGGGGGCGGAGCGCTGCTCTCTCTCGGCTTGGAGAAGAAGGGGGGAGCGGCGGAGGTTTGCGAAGATGGAGTAGTAGCAACCAGCGGGGGGGGGGGACGAACTGCCCATGTTTTCCCCTGCTTATAAAGAGGGAGGGGGCGGACGTTTCGCCCTTCCGAATAAAGAAACCACCCATGATCTCTCCCACGACGCCGCATTCGACGCGTGCCGTTAGGGAGGGCGCGGTGGATACGAAGTCAGATACGGCGTAACCCAGGCCGCGTGTGCCCGTGCCCTGTTTTGGGCCTGGCCCAACAGCGCTCGGCACCGTGTATGGCCCATGCCCGGGGGCTCCTATCGGTGTACTAGAACAGGGGTACCCTAGTATCCGAACTTGTGCACGGGCAGTTGCAGCGCCCCGCGGCAAGGCTTGCCGGGCGACCTCCAAGGTCCTCCATGGTTCCTTTGGAGCCATTCAAGAACAAAGTATTCAAGACAAGGCCCCGGCAAGAGGAGCTTGCCGGGAAGACCAACCAAGGCATATCAGGGCGCGGTGAGCGACAAGCTTTCGGACCCGACAAGACAACGGCCGCAGCAAGGCGCTTGCCACGGCAGGCGGCCACTCTGTGCCCACGCTCTAGCGCATCCATCAACGTGTCGCTCTGGGGGCCTTTCCAGGCGCGCGTGGCGGGAGGCTGTGCAGCCAGCGGTGCGCGGTGGCATGCGAAGCTAACAAGATCGCCATCATGGCGAGCGATGGCGTCCTTGACGATACCTTTCTGCATTGTTTGGGCGACGCAGACGGGCATTTAATGCCCTTGTCCCCAGCCGTCAGGGTTAGGTAGTGTGCACTGTACAAGTAACTGTACCAACCACCTCTCTTTTTACATTTTTACCCTTCTCCGCGTTGCCACCTGTCGGTGACCCCTTGAGCATATAAAAGGAGGCCCATGCGCAACGTAGAGGGGGTTCGGATCATTCGGAAGCCAGAGAAACACTTAGCTCTCTTGAGCAAGAACATAATAGAATCAGACAAGCAGCAGTAGGAGTGTTATCTCTCCGGAGAGCTCCGAAGCTAGGTAAACTGCTCGTGTGCTTCGCCTCGATCCGCTCTTCGTGCGACCTCCACCCCCCGCCGAACCGAAAGGGGCTCGGTCCGCCGGCCCCATAGGTGTTGGTGGATCA
>NC_041381.1:481002555-481005302 GCF_002162155.2 Triticum dicoccoides | reverse complement strand
GGCGCAGCCCTTCCCCTCTCCCAAGTCCTTCTCCTCTCCCGCGGTGCTTGGCAAAGCCCTGCTAGAGTGCCACGCTCCTCCTCCACCACCACGCTGTCGTGCTGCTGCTGGACGGAGTCTTCCCCAACCTCTCCCTCTCTCCTTCCTGGATCAAGGCGTGGGAGATGTCACCGGGCTGCACGTGTGTTGAACGCGGAGGTGCCATCCGTTTGGCACTAGGATCTCCGGTGATTTGGATCACGACGAGTACGACTCCTTCAACCCCGTTCTCTTGAACTCTTCCGCTTAGCGATCTACAAGGGTATGTAGATGCACTCCCCTCTCTCTCGTTGCTAGTTTCTCCATAGATAGATCTTGGTGACTCGTAGGAAAATTTTGAATTTCTGCTACGTTCCCCAACACTTGGGTGGCCTGCAAGGGAATGAAGCAGCAAAAACCTAACCACGACCTTCATCACCAAGCACGCAAGCTTGCCCGATGAACACCTCCGATGGCAACATGAGGGGGAGAGGGTGGAGGGGTGGTAGTGTTGGGGAAACCCTTGTCGCCCCAGAGTCCCCAGATTCATTGGAATGATAGGATAAAGCTCGAAGCCAGGCACAAAGTCGTATCATAATAGCAGGAGGCCTTGGGAGAAAAATGTGAGGGCCCCCAAAACATCACAAGGACATCCACTAGCAAGCAGCGCAGCCTGAACTCGAAAATCTCTTGAGAAATTTGTTGCATTCATTTCTATGGTTTATCCATTTTCTTTAGAGAGAAAGACGATCCTGTTATTAGTAACCCTAGAAAGAATAGGTTTTGACATTAATCTGCTTAGATCTCGACCTAGGTCAGAAGAAAGAAACTAGAAAGAAGAATGAAACCACAATGGAAGTGTTGAATTACTTCATCAGCGATGATTCCTGGGGTGAGCTGCCTTCAGGATGTGATTTAGGTCCACGGTGGTAGTTAATAGGTGGGAGTTAGAATGATGATAGTTTGGAGGTAATTATGTTGAGGTAGATAAGGTGATATTTATAGAGAATGAAAGAATTACAATTGCAAACACTCTCTATATTGGTAAACAAAAATGTGTGGAGGTATAAATTAATGGTCAACGTAAACCATGGTGTCTATTCATGCGCGATGGAAATTTAGGCAAATTCTAAATTCACCCATTTTTAGATCAAACGGGAAGTAATTACTATAGAGATATGACCGATACATGGCTATATTTATGGGTTATGCAAACATATACAGGTAATAGTTGTTTTTGATAAAATTTATTAGCATCTGTCAAATTGTTTTTCTTAAGACAATATAGTAGGACTAATTTCGTTGGAGAGGATTTCGTCATTTTAACTAGCATTATGTATGTGATGAGATATATGTTTATAGACAACAAATGGGTTTGTTGGTATCAATGAATTGGTTTTATTGATAATATTTTGTGTTATTTCATTTTTAGTAGTTTTTGACATTTATTTTGCAACAAATCTATGTGGTGAGATAAAAATGTTAACTATTCTGAAAAGAAGATGGGGATAAAAAATAGTACATGCTATCGATGAGGACCTTTTCTATTCTTCACAAATGAGTCTACTATACATGTGCCTCCAAAGTTTAATGAAAAAATTCTACAAGAAATGCTTAACTATCTTATGTTAAGAACGACATTCATGGTTAAGATTATGAATCATATGACTACAATGAATGCAACATAACTCTATGTAGGTCACGGACATAACTTAGAAAGATGGACATCAAAAGTAAATTAGTTCACTATGAATGTGACATACACTTGGTCCTATTTATTTAGTTTTGACTATATATGTGGTGTACACATAAAAGGTAAATTTGGTAATTGTAAATATCTCAAACACATAAAAGTAAAACAAATTACTATAAATGTTATATACACATAAAGACTTTTGTGATCCAAAGATGTGACTGAGCTCCTGAGAATGCATTTACAAGAAGGCATGTGTAATGATGGTGAACAATTTGGTTCAAAACATGAGTGATTAATGAACAACCCACACTCAAAACAATCGAGTATCAAACAATGTCATGCAGAAATGTCACATTATTAAGCACCATGCATGACACATCGACATCCATAGAGTTGATACTTCCACATTACCTACTTGTTGCCACTGCCACTGGTATAGTTGCAATAATCACAATCCGACACAACCATCTCCTCGAACCATTATCTCTTAGCCTTTGCACCCGCCGATAGTAAGTTCTTTCACACTATCTCCTTACACTACTAGGGAGAACCTTATGCACAGAAGCTTACCAGTAGCGTTGGTCAAAAAAATGCGCCACTGCTACCTTCCAGTACCGCTGTGTATAAAAGCCCGCTACTACTATATATGTAGCAGTAGCACACACAAGATAAAAAGCGCTAATACTATAACTGCCACATCGTTGCCGGCACGATAGATATAATAGTAGCGCTGGCCTACAGCCAATGCTACTGGTATTGGTCTTAGCAGTAGCACTCTTCCTGCCACCGCGCTACTGCTATGGGTGCCTTATCCGCAAATTTTCCTCCCCCGCACCCGACCATCTTCTTCCTCCCCTCACTCCCCGCTGCCTCACTCCTTTGCCGCCGTCGCCACCGCATTGCCACTGCCGTCCTTCCTCCTCCTTCCTTGGTATGTCCTCCTCCCTCCTCTCCCTCCTCCCATCCCCCCCTCCTTCCTCCTCCTCCGGACGCCCCCTCCTTCCTCCTCCTCCGGTCAAGCCCTCCACCGGCA
>NC_041381.1:480997095-481002111 GCF_002162155.2 Triticum dicoccoides | reverse complement strand
TTTAAGTTCTTGTATAATGTAGTTTTTCTACTGTTTTTAGTAAGTGTTTAATAGAATTAGTAAGAAAAATAATTATTTTTATTTATTGTAAGTGCTTAGTTGAACTATTTGAATTAATAGAACTAGTTTAATTTTAGTAAGAAAATTTAGGTATATGAGATTTGATGATCTAATTAATATATTACTATAGAACTAGTTTATTTTTAGTAAGAAAATTAATATAACTAGTTTATTTTTAGTAAGTGCTTAGTCGAACTACTTGAGTTAATAGAACTAGTTGAATTTATGTCATTATGACTTTATCATCAAAGAATGCTATATGAGATTTGATTATCTAATTAAAATTTTACTCGGTGGAATATGCAGGCTTTGTAGAGTCGTGTCTCCTTGAAGTGATCTTCATCCGAGCTACCTCTACTTCCTCTACTCCCGAGTCGGTGAGATAAAAGTGCACCTCCTCCTTCTCCACTCCTCGGTGTTGAATAGAGTAGAACTAGGGTATTTAGTTATGCTTCTTAACCAAATGAAATGTTTGGGTTATAAGATATATTGAAATGCTTTTGTCAATATTGAACCATTGAAATGCAATGAGCACCATTTTATGCTCATGTGCGAAGTGTTGATTCATTTCCAAGTGGCCTATGTTTTGCCGGAGAGCTGATTCATTTCCACTCCGGCAAATTTTAGGTGCCAATATGTCCTTTTTTAGCAAAGGTCATGCCAGATTTTTCCGTGAATTGAAGCATGACTTGTGGTAGAATATGGAGGAAATATCGAGCACCCCGGATTTCTAGAAAGATAGTTAAATGACATTTCGAGTTCAATTTAAGTCTGTCGGACTCCACCATATATGAGAGAAGAGAATGCCGACTATTGTCGTGGTGGTCGCTTTTCCTTCTTCTCCTTGTGCTAGACCTTTGTTATGCACTAGGGGAAGGCGGAATAATGACCATCACCGATGGTCGAAAAATCAATGAGGAGTGTGTCCACCATATATGAGAGAGGATGAAGTATCCCGATTGTTGTCGTGGGGGTCGTTTCTCCTTCTGCTAGACCTTTGTTATGCACTAGGGGAAGGAGGAGTAACTACCATCACCGACGGTCGCAAATGTCAGAGAGGAATCAGTGAGGGAGAGTCTCCACCATATATGAGAGGACGAAGAATCCCGACTGTTGTCGTGGGGGTCGCTTCTCCTTTGTTCCCATGTGCTAGACATTTTTGTGTAATGCACATGGGAACGAAAGGAGGAGTGACCATCACCAACGGTCGAATGTATACACCATGTGAGCTGAGAGTTTTCAAGAAAAGACTCAACAAACCGATTGTCAACCCGTGATGAATAATAATGATCTAATTTAGTTTTTGTAGTAGATATTTTTAATTGTACAAGTTTAATCTTTGAATTATGAACATAGAAAATGTCATCGATGTCGTCACCAGACGATGAAAGTCTCTCGGCGGAGCTCGACTGGTGCGGCGATGACTGGGGTTTATGCGACATGCCTCACCTGGTAGAAGGTCGGCGCTTCAGCATTAAGCTCTAGGAGACCTTCGATGTTGAAATGGTACGCAACGACGACAAGCGTTTTTTTCGTAGTTAAGCATGACTTTTGCTTCTTCAATGTGTAGTTTTCGTCTTTTACAATTTGACTAGCTTATCCCATGCCATGCAAGATGCTATGTCTTGGAGAGGATGGATTTTGAAGATCATGAAAGTATGGAAACAAAGATAATTCACCTAAGGATCCATCATGGTATGGATTTTGATGTAAATCTATACAATTCTGAGAGCGTAACCCATTTTGGTTGCCTAAATCTGGAAGCACTTTACAAGACGTATGCTTTTCATGAGGGTATGCATGTCACCATGGATCTTGGTGATCCTAACATCGTCAAAGACAATATGGATATTTGGGTCGTTGTTGATACGCTTCCAATTCTACCGCTATGTGAGTTTCTCAAACATGGTTATCAAGTAATTTATATTATTTATTTCAAAATAGTTGACAACTTATTTCCATTGATAGATTATTTTCATTCTTCAAAGAATGTGCGAAAGATAGTAGACAGAACCTACTACACCGATGGCTCAGAATTAACTTATCAGGCGAAAAATCATTTGATATCATTTATTAATGATCTTGAGAATTACAATATCTATTATCAAACTCCTCCACATTAAGGTCAATATGTGCCACTAGTGCATGTGTCGAACTACGGTAACATCCATGGAGATGTCATGGTAAGATTTTTTTACTATTACGACATTCATGCATCTTTTCTATAAATTCTTCTAAAACTCAACTACATTGCTAACTACATAGTTTTTACTATGTTTTTCAACAGAAAATCCTGATGGATTGTGTGCCTCATCTGATGTTTCCCGAAGGTCGCCTTGATGTTATCAACTTACGGCCAGGTCATCCTACTCATCACTGTTGTTCATACCAGATTTCTAAAACTGATGAAGACAAGATAATCAAAGATTGGAAAAAATGTATGGTTAATCGTAGGGAGCTACTTGGAAGCAACATTGTATGAAGCGCAAGAATTGGAGACAGGATAATCTCCATTCTCCATAATGGAGAGTCAGGGCCTATCTTGTTTTATGATATTTTACCTAAGAGAGGGTAGTAGGTCCTATGCGAGAGGAGTAGGTCCTAGGTACAATATGTTATTATGTGCTACAATGTGTTAAAGTTGATGATGAGGAGGAGGAGTTGTGATTATGACAAGTGACCAACTTGCTATATGATGTCTCATTGATGAAAATGATGATCATGAGGAGGTGTTATATGAAAATGATGTATTATATATGATGATAAGTTGTTAATGATATGATGATGATGATGATGATGATGATGATGATTTATTATATCATTGGGTGAAAGAACCGCGGATTAGTTTCAAGTGGATGGATCCATCCACTTGAAACTAGTCCACGGTTCTTTCACCCAGTGATGTAGTAACTCATTATGATGTAAAAATAATCTCTAAATTGCTTCTGTATGAAAACTTGTATAATGGTGTATGAATACGACATAAAATGAAAAACAAATAGAATACACAATAATAGTAGTAGTGCGGGCGTAGAGGCGCGCTGCTAGTTATTACCAGTAGCGCATTATGAAAAACACGCTTCTACTAAGTACATATAGCGGTAACGTGTGTAGACCAACGCTACTGCTAACCATTAGCTGTAGTGCCTTATCAGTAGCAGGGCACCCCGCGCTGCTGCTAGGCCTAAAACAAGTGCTACTACTAGGCTTTTCCCTAGTAGTGTTAATGTTCTTGAGCATGAAAAAGTAGAGCTTCAACGTCAATAGCTTTGCCACATATATTGATTGTCCTGCATGAACTTCTCATCATTGCCGCTGGCCCATGCTCGCTTCCTGTTTGGAAGCAAGTATTGGTTTTACATCTTTGGCAAGCCACCTTGCATGATCACTAGTCACTCCATCTCTAGGTGCGACCGCGGGATGCTTGTCTCATCCATGACCCAGATGCGGCTGCTGCCGTGCAAAATCTCCTCTGGCTATTGGCCAGAGCGTCGGGCACTAGGGTACGTGTCGTACAACATTGAGTCCTCAACAAACCTCTTTTGGATCATCTCAAACTCCTCTTTCACTGGAATCTTAAGACATTTCACACATTTGTAGCATCAGACCAAGCACATGCTGAAGTATTACTTCAAACCTTGTTTCGTCTATCAAATCATCAAAAGTTAGTTAAGGGTGACACATGCACTAGTTGTTTCTTGTATCAGGTAAGACAAATATATTATATGAAGTACGGATTTAAGTTTACTTGGTTTGGAAATCCGATGAATTATTTGATGAAGTAAGAATATCAATGTAGATTCTTATGAAATCTAAAGAACAAAAAAATAAGAAGAAATGGCGAGCATGCATAGAATTTTCTCAAGTTCCATATTGCCAACTTGTCAACAGACCTCCTGTACTTAATCCATTTATCCTAATCATAAGGCTGGTAAGTAAACAAATAAGATTTCCTTGCAATAGCTTGGTGTCGGGATATACCCCGCGGTATGACCCGACCAGATATATGACCCGACCGGGAATTGGTGGTTCATCGGTAACCCGCCTAAAGACTGGCGACTCACCGGTCTGGTGATTCACCGGTATGGCGACTCAGTGATGACCCCGATGGCGGGTCAAATAGATGACAAGGTCCAAGGCCCAGAAGGCCGGCTCATGCTATGGCGGGCCGGCTTAAAAGGAAAGGCACAAGGAGTTTTCCCCTTCAAAAGAAGCGAGACTAGGATTACACTTTGAATAAAGTAGTCCTAGTCCTACTAGGAGTCCACATGTAACCTGCCCCTCCAACTTATATAAGGAGGGGCAGGGCACCCCAGGAGGGGGGTCTTTTCGGACAAGTGTAGATAGACAGACAAGTCAATAGCTCTCGAAATAGAGCACCCCTGTAATCAAGATCATCATGATCAATATCAATGAAGCAGGATGTAGGATTTTACCTCCATCGTGAGGGGACGAACCTGGGTAAAACCTCGCATCTCTCGCCCCACTCAACCCCTCTCAAGCTACGTCATAGATGTGTTGGCCCCGTGACTAAGTCCTGACACTATGGACGTCTGACATGAAAATTCCACGACAATTGGCGCCCACTATGGGGCCTATGCAAGGTGTTGTTGAGTTCTTGGAGGGCACTTTCACAGGGATCGAGAAGTTCCACACGGCTCGATGAAAAGTTCCGCCTGGCTCATCAGAAAGTTCTGCCGGCTCATTAAAAAGTTCTGGCCGGCTTGTCGGAAGGTTCCGCCGGCTCGTTGAAAAGTTCCGTCTGGCTCATCGGTTCCGCCGGCCCGTCGGAAAGTTCTGGCCGGCTCATTGAAAAGTTTTGACCGCCTCGACGAAAGTTTCCATCCAAATTGCCAAAGAGTTCCGACCGCCTTGACGAAAGGTCCTTCTGAATTGCCAAAGAGTTCCAACTTAGGGGGGGGGGGGTCAAACATGACCCGGAGGATCTCATCTCGA
>NC_041381.1:480969795-480996664 GCF_002162155.2 Triticum dicoccoides | reverse complement strand
CATTGAAAAGTTTTGACCGCCTCGACGAAAGTTTCCATCCAAATTGCCAAAGAGTTCCGACCGCCTTGACGAAAGGTCCTTCTGAATTGCCAAAGAGTTCCAACTTAGGGGGGGGGGGGGTCAAACATGACCCGGAGGATCTCATCTCGAGCTGCCCTACTCCAGCCCTACTGCGATCATGCTTCAAAGGCGCCACCTCGTCATCATCACTGTAACCTCGGGCTGAGCCACCCTACTCATCTTATTCTGAGCCGTCGCGCGTTACCTACGAGCCGCCTCTACTTCAATATCCGGGTCTCACCTTGGAGCATCCGCGGTCACACTTTAAGCCGTTTTCATCACTATGAATTGGCACTTCCGCCGAGGCCTTGAGAAATTGATTAAATTGTTGTTGAAATTACTGGAGGTTATCCACATCAGCTATATACGGATCATCTATCGTTCGGACAAATCAGGTGAATTCTATCCAATCAATTTTTGTTGATATATTTTTATTCTTTAAAGAACAAGTACTCTGGCTTGTGATATTTTTTGATGCAGTATAATTGTTCATTGCAAGGGCGATGGTTGTGAGTATATAGCTCGTGACAAAATTATCTTTTGGGCCTTCAGCTGGGCCGGCCTATTATGGTCGGCAAAATCTCGTGGGCCTTTAGCTGGCCCGTCCCATTATGGTCTGCAAAGTCTTGGGGGCCTTTAGCTGGGCCGGCCCATTATGGCCTGCAAAATCTCGTGGGCCTTTAGCTGGGCCGGCCAATTATGACCCGCAAAAACTAGTGGGCCTTTAGCTGGGCCGGCCCATTATGGTCCGCAAAATCTCGTGGGCCTTTTGCTGGGCCGGCCCGTTATGGACCGCAACATCATGTGGGCCTTTAGTTGGGCCGGCCCATTTGAACTTAATGGGCCGCTTTTGGGCCGGTCCACGTGTGAACATTTCATAAGTGCATCTCACCCATTGGATGAGTGACACCTGTGCCAACAGGGAGATGGCACGTGTTTCCTCCAGCCAATGATGATTTTACATGTGGAAAATCCCCATTGGTCCGGGCTGTTAACGGGTTATCGGATCCAAAACCAGACCCAATAGCTTAACGGTGTTCCGTTATGGTGGATGCCACGTGTTGGTCACCCTTGACGAAAGCACTTCTGTGACGCGTGATTTATCGTCATGGAAGTGGACACTTCCATGATGATAATTTTGGTAATGTATGGAACACTTCTACGATAGCAAAGGTATGACTATCTTGATTCCGTCATAAAATCGTCATGGATGTACATGCATGACAAAAAACATGACCTACTATGACAAACACGTATCATCACGGAAGTGTTTTCTTTTTGTAGTGGAGAAAGAAGAATGGTTGCTATCTTTGCCTAAGAATAATAACGACTGAATGTAACGACACTATCATAGGAAATAATATCCTCCTGTTAAATCATGAATTTAAATAACTGGTGCATGAGCATTTAGCTTTATTTATTTATTTACCTATTTATGTTTAGAGGACCATGATCATGTACCTGGGCCGGATTCATGTGAGAGCCTCCCTTCCAGTTAATTATGGGCTCCTCTATTGGGCCTTCATTAGTGGGCTGCATGTTATCAACTAGTGGAAAATGTATTCCGTACAAAAAATAATATGCGCTACATACGGTACAGGGCACTAAAGGATCGGACCGTGCAACTACTTCCAAAACATTGTGTTTGTCATTCTAACAACACATTTACTCAACCAACAGATGAAATATACTACTGATTGTACATTGAAAATAGCAGCAACAACAACCAGGGCTGGGGGTGCAACAGAAGCAGTAAGCAGGCCAGAAGAGTAAAGACGCATCTCTCTCTTCCAAACCAAACATCAGCCATCATTACAAAAGGGCTACCAAAAAAGAACAAGTGTATGTATCAAACTAATAAAGATCCTACTACACCAAGTGTACGCATCTAACTAGCTGGCTCAGTTAGACGTTACTATTTATGAAGCTGTGGAGATTGGCTGACGACTTGAACCAGATGGGTGTCTGACGAGGGAAACTCTAGCCAGCAGGTCGAAGTCTAATACTTGCGACCCTCTCTTCTACTTTGGGCTGCAGAGTGTGGCGGCACATATCAGGGTATGGTGCATGTAGAGACACATGGTACGCTGTGTACACATAGTTTTGCCTGATGAATGAAACCGTGCTTCCATCATGATCCTTGCCGTCGGTTATCTCCTGGTTAATCGGATAATTCAGTCCCACAAACAGAGAGCATGTACCAAGGGTACTTACGAGCCTCCAGTCAAAAATTCCTGAAGGCCCAAAGAAGCTGGGATCCTACTCAAAGACCTTGCAGTGTCTGTGATTGTGTTCCGCAAAACAACACGCCCAGTACATGCGAACAATCATCAACCGTTCACCATCGTTTGATCGAGCCAGGAACCACCTACAACTGCCATGCCACTTTTCTTTGAAAGGTTCTGGGATTAAGAAGAGTAGGGACACCAGGCGGCCTACAACATCATATCAAATTGGAGTCAAATAAAAAGGGTTCTTAATGTAGTCAATCTTAAGAACTTCATGTTATGAGGATGAATATTTTTTTAGTAAATGTTGACAGTCATATAAGCAAGCCAACATGATATCATAGGAAAGTAACATACTGCTGCAACAGCCGTTTGTAGCCTTGACTGGAGTAGGCCAGCAATACGTCCAGCCATAGAAGGAGTCGACAGCGTAAATGAAGCCCTTTTGTTCAATGGCATCAGAGAACCATGGAGGATGTATGATCCTGTGATGGACATGCAGATTTATGCACTTACCGCAGTGACCTGTCAGATAGGCGAGACCGCGGTTGAAGAACGCAATTTGCCTGTAGTCTTTATAATTCGCAGATCTTGTGGGACTTGGGTAGATTACAACCATGAGCAAATCAAACTTGTTATCATGTTGGCTACTATAAGATTCCGAGTATTCCGGGCCGCAGTGCCAAAGCAGTGCAGTGTTAATCGAAGGAAGGGGGATCAGCTAGGTGTAGACCTCCACGAGCATCTAGCTACCGTGACCATCAACGAGCACCATCCAAGACGTGTTCATGCCGACCCAGTACATACTGTTAATGTAGTTGAGGGTGACGGGGATCGGATCGCAGTCAAGGGGGTTGATGCTCGCCACCCTATGGTCATTATGCTACGTGACACACCGTTTCTGAAGATCAGGCGGCATCAATGGAGCTGGCTTAAAAAGCTCCAGCCCGGGGCTTTGAGTAAACGATACAGCCCCGACAAGCACACAGCGAGCGGCATGGTACTGAGATTTTCCACATGCGAAATAATGAGCTTGATTACCTCTATGGGGAGCGAATTCCATCCATTGTTAGTGCTTGGGTTTAAGACAAGGGGGGGAGGCACCTTAGCGGGGATGGAAGATTGGAAGAGATTATGTGCGGACAAATATGGAGAAGCGAATATGTGCTGCGGGAAGTGGACAGGTGATGATGACTACAACACGCCGCTTGACTTACAAGACACATTCCAGCAGCAAGGGTCATATCGATGCCAGACAACTTGCTTGAGTGATCATAGTACTGGTACTCGCTACAGTACCTACTACTATGCCCTAACTTGCTTGAGTGGAGTAGTAGTGGAGTAGGACTCTACTCTACTACTAGCGCCGGAGGATTAGTATATTCTAATCTAAAATAGTTACAAACTTCAATGCCCGAGCGTGGAACGACTACGAACCGCCATCGGTGCTAACTCCAATCCCCAGCAAACGTTCGCTCGGAGACATGGCAGTTACAAACGCCCGCGACGCAGTTACAGTACATGTGTAAGGGTGGCGGTTTTGTCAAATACTATGGCTTAAAAACAGGCTACTATCGGATGGAAATCTGACGATTACGTGGGATTCGCTAGGATTAGGCTCATGGCGAACAATCGCCAGATATCATTACTAAAAAAGGTTAAAACACCCGGGGCTATAACTTGTACCAGCTAACCACTAACAATCATACTAACATAGTTTAAAAATGGTCAAAGACCGTGTCTATGCGGTGTTTGGAATTATATGCAAAAAAAATTAGCAAGATGCCCGTGCATTGCACGGCACACCATCATCATCAACTCGGTTTTTTCTCTACTCCTACTCCTATAAAAGATTCAGTTGGTGATGATGGAGGTGAGGAGGCGTGTTCAGCCGGGCGTGTAGTGGACGGCGCAGTACTATTCGATTTGTTATAAAAAAAAAGAAGAGTAGTAGAGATAGAGATAAGAGTAGAGATAGAGACTTAGGGTGGAGCACCATCTACTACTTCGTGTGCTACTCCTGCGCTCCATTAGGCGGCCACAACGTCCCCTACAAGCACCCCCCCTACGCTCCATTCGGTGGGCGCTGTTGAAATTTGGGGAGCGCACTCTCGCGACTGCTGGCAGTGATGACTTCACCGATGATGACTTCTTCCCCGACCTCGGCAACCTCTTCCTCAACGACATGGACGGCAACCTCAACGACAATGGTGCTGCTCCCGTTGCACCGTATGTGTTCTTGTCCTTCATGTTCGAAATCGGGGTGGAATTCATGTTTCTACTCTGTATCCTAGATTCTATCTGTTCATCTACTATGCTAGTCCACATGATTAGTTTAATCTCTGTTATAGCTGTCATGATTTATTTTGTGCTTATTCAGATTAAATCTCATAGTAACTTGCTCATATATTCAACTGGCGCAACATCCCCTACAGCTACTCCCGTTTCATGGACGGCTGGTCGATGCCTCCAAGGAGCCCTTCGTCTACTGCTATGAGTGCCCCATGCCGTTTTGGGGCTCGCCGGCAGACATCTTGCATCACCTCACGGATGCGTGCGGCGGTCACTACTGGCCCTTGGCGAAGAACATCAAGTATGAGACATGCTACCCGTTCATCGTGTCGAAGTCGCTGGAGCATCACCGCCGCCTGCTAGTCTCAGAGGAGGATGATATCGTCTTCCTCTTGATCGTGGGCACCGGCGAGGCCCGCGCAGGCCGCCGCCCCATCTTTGTAGTGTGTGTTAGGGGTGATGCCGCTGATGCTGACACTGACACGAGGCCGATGTACGGGTGTGTGCTCACTGTTACTACCCCTCAGAGGTACGTGGGCGGCGACACTGGCTCCATCATGCTGACTAGGACAGTGCAGAGCTGGGACCATACCGCTGATGTGGACATGGAAGACGCATGGTATCATTTACCCCCGAACGCGGTGCACGGGGACTCCAAGGAGGTGCACCTGGACATATATATGCATTACCAAGTTAAATGTTGATCATTAGTCTTCGCTCAATGTAATCTGCTGTCTAAGCATGTGGAGACTTCCATGCATGATCTTGCTCTATTGGAGTATCACACATGAATAAAACTGTATCCATTTATGGTTTAGTCTAGATCCTTCCTTGTATGAATTTTTACTACAGTATTGGTGAAAGACTTACGATGAACCATTTCTTACATCTCCTCTGGCCCCTTCCAAGTCATCCTGATTTAATCCCTCCGTCTAGGTGTATAAGGGCATGGTTAATACTTAATAGTATAGCCAACTGTTGACTATAAGAAAGTGCCATGTCATCTGTAGCCAACATCTATAACAATTGATACTCAAAAACTAATTCTTAAAGATCATTTCTTGCAAAGCATAATAAGTGTTATTTCTTCACAAGTTTTGGATGCAGGTTGAGCAGCTGAACGCTTTTGTTTGCCAAAGATACTTCTTTATCTATTTGACCCGGATGTTTGTGAGCTCTAGAGACGAAATAATATTCAAAGAAACCGATTGATACCCGTTACACATGAGATGACCCCCACATCCTTTGTCAGAATAAACAACTCCCCGATCAATGCATTTCACTCTTCCGTGCAACGCACGGGCACCTTACTATAGATTAGTATGACCAAAAATTGAACTAACATTATATAGTACGATAAATGCGGATGCATGTCACCTAAAATTATATCATTGAAAACTATGTTCAAATACAAATCCAACGATATAGTTTTTGTTGACATGCACTAACATTTTGCCAGTTAAATCTTCAGTCAAATTCAATGGGGGACTAATAAACCATGACCGATGTAGTACAAGTGTAGAGGGCGGCGTTGCATGGGAGTCTCACACCGCTCGTGGCGCGGCAGTAAAGCCGTCATATCGCAAAACCCAACCACTGCCAGTAATAAGTGGCCTGGTAAAATAAACGGACAAGCAACCATCACATCCCTCCGTCTTTTTTGCATTTCATCTCTCTGCATTTACTCTGGTTCATCTCGCACACTCGATCCCTAGCTACTACTCATAGTATCCCTAGCTACTACAGCTAGGGCCAATTCTTTTGGCGGCTTAAAAAGTAAGCCGTCTCTTCCCCAACTTTTCCCATAAGGCTAGTCACAGTGGAGAGTAACATTAAGGCACCTCACTCATTTATTTGGGCTTCTATACTACTACTAGTACCTCCGTCCTTATTTATTCGTCACCATTGTAATTTTGTGGTAAATTTTTACAAAAGATTTATCTGATAAAATGTTAGTGCATGTGACATGCACAAACATTTCATTAGTTAAATTTATGATCAAAATTTGACACAGATTACAATGGGGACTAATAAACCAGGGCGGAGGTAGTAGTAATGGGATTACTAATCTAGAAGCCTAAACGAACTGGCCCCTGGTACTCCTACTAGTAGTAGTACTCAAGTTGGAGTTCCGATTGCACGGCACAACTTATTAATAAAAAAATTTGATACAGGGTGTAGGAAGCGGTTTGGGAATTTGCATGCCTTTCCGACAAGTGAGATACTCCGTACAAAGTACGACAGAGAAATAACCACAGAGAAGGAAGCTAAAAGTAAACAATCAAACGAGCATTTTTGCATTTGTTTCGCATTGAATTGTTTCACAAGCTTGGCTAGTGCTGTTTTTCTACTTTTACATAAACCGCATCATAATGTTAAAACGTGCATTTGCACTTACATAAGTAATAGTAGAACTCCCTCCGTCTAGGTGTATAAGTCTTCCCTTCTTCTTGGTCACGGTGCATAACCAAAGATGACTTATTCACCTGGACGGAGGGAGTAGCACAGTCTGCTGCTGCTTCTTTTCCATGCTCCTTGCAATGGCTATTAGCCGGCGCTTAAAGCGGTCCTGATCGGCGGGCTCCTCAGGCACGATAAAGTCTTCATCGCCGAGGCTCACCTCATGCTCGGAGAGCGGAAGGTAGTTACTGTCCTCTGAGTCTTCATTCATGGTCTGTTCATCAGGACTAACTCGCCCATCTTCCCGTTCGTCCTGTTCGGAGGTTGGCTCAACGGGGTCTTCATTGTCTTCGGCATCGTCCGGAGTATTATTTTCTCCTGTGCCGGTATTGCTGTTTCCCATGGCATGGTTTAGAGCGGCACCGCTGACGTTGGTGCTTTGGCTGTATCTCAACAGGTTTATCCTCAACTGGATCCTTCTCATTGTCGCCGTTGTTCTCTTTGGGTGTATCCACCATGTATACGTCATACAAGGGGGTGCCTGTCCAGCGCCTTGTAAGTGGTGGTTTTTGTGCCTGCTCCTCTCCGACATCATCGTCCATACCATCGATGTCTTCGGAGCCGTAATCGAGCATGTCGGTTAAGTCCTCGACAGTGGCTTTGAAGTGGGTGGTGGGTGGGAAGCGGAATTCTCCGTCATCAGCCTTCAATCCAAACCGGATATAGTTCGGCTGAGAGTCCCCTGATAAGGAAAGGGCTTTTAATGAGTTTAGCACATCACCTAAATGTGAGTACCGGAAGATGTCCGTGCAGCTGAATTCGACGATCGGCGCCTGATCATGTTCGATGGAATTCGACGATTGTGCCTGATCATGTTTGATGGGTGCAAATGCACGCGGTCCAGAACCTATGGCCGGAGACGAATCCGAGGTTTCGGAGACATAGGCCCCGCTCGAGGTTGGATATGTGTGCGGCTCTAACGCCACTGAGTCTACGGCTTCCGTGACGGGGTTGAGCCTCCCGTCCTCGGCTGGCGCAATCTGCCCTGGATCTAGGGCCAGAACAGTTACAAGCGCTATCTCTTAGGCACGGTCCGATGAAAGATTTAGGTCATGTTCATCGTGGTGGCAGGGAGAGGCTGCCATGGGCTCGAATCCGTTAAAGATCAAGTCTCCGCGGATATCACCAACGTAATTCAAGCTTCCAAACCTGACCTAATGGCCAGGGGCATAGCTGTCGATCTTCTCTAGATGGCCAAGCGAGTTGGCCCGCAGTGCGAAGCCACCGAATACGAAGATCTGTCCAGGGAGGAAAACCTCCCCCTGGACTGCATTGTTGTAGATGATTGACGGAGCCATGAAACCTTTTGGTTACGACGCAGTGGAACTCTCAAAGAAAGAACCAATGTCGGTGTCAAAACCGACGGATCTCGATTAGGGGGTCCCGAACTGTGCGTCTAAGGTTGATGGTAACAGGAGGCGGGTGACATGATGTTTACCCAGGTTCGGTCCCTCTCTGTGGAGTTAATACCCTACTTCCTGCTTGATTGATCTTGATGAATATGAGTATTACAAGAGATGATCTACCATAAAATCGTAATGGCTAAAACCCTAGAAGTCTAGCCTATATGATTATGATTGCCCCTACGGACTAAGCCCTCCGGTTTATATAGACACCGGAGGGGACTAGGGTTGTACAAAGTCGGTTACAGAGAAAAGGAATCTACATATCGGAATGCCAAGCTTGCCTTCCATGCCAAGGAGAGTCCCGTCCGGACACGAGAAGAAGTCTTCTGTCTTGTATCTTCATAGCCCATTAGTCCGACCCATGCTACATAGTCCGGCCATTCGAGGACCCCTTAATCAAGGAATCCCTCAATTGTCGCGACAATCGGAGGCAGGAGCATCGTATCGGCATCGCCCAGATGGATGAGGAATCCATGGCGCTGTGTCGCCAACACTTCCTGCAGGACATCATCAACAAGCGTGAGTTCTACACGCAAAGGAGGGCAGAGAGGGAGAAGAGGAGGGCAGAGCGAGCCGCCTATTGTGAGGACGACGTAAGCGAAAAGCGGACTCTCAATTCGACATGAGGCTAGGAGCAGCGTCACCCTGGGAATCCGACGATGATTAATATCTTCATGCCTACATTCAGACGACGGAGGAGGACATCACCGAGGAGGAGTCGGACGAGGAGGAGTAGTTGAATTATCTATTTTTTTATCTATCTATGCTGAGAGCTATCCTCTACTCTCTAGTCTCTACTCTCTATGTCAACTTCTCGATCTCAGCACTGTAAACGCTTTTTTAAAGCGCCACGCGTTGCGATTCTGTTGGAGATGCTCTAACATGGCAGATGAGTGCTTTAATGTTGCCCACAAGATGCGTGAGTATTACTAGTAGTATATTTTTCTTGCCATGTTGAGATTTTAAAACCATGAGTGCGAACATGTAGAGGAGCAATGAAGACCAAACACGGGATATTGGGGACCTTCAAGGAGCGTGGCAAGTTAAAGAGGAGCTGCACCGAACCTGTAAAACGAACTTTGGTAAGTAACACCCTTTCAATGTGTCTATGTTGTAGTTTCTGTTTGTCTTAGCCTCGTGTTCTTTGATGTGTAATAAGAAGAGTCTTAATCGTCTTCAGTTTTTAGCTTGATGTAGGAAGTAGGTGTTCTCACCTTGTAGTCTGTTTTTATTTTTTTTCCTTTTGAATTCACTTCTCTGAGTCATGTTTATCTGGCTTCTACTAAATGGATTGGGTTGCTCTGAGTATTGATCTAAAAAAGTAGTAACTTCATGTCAGGATGTAGTTCCTGCAAGGAGGGAAGTCTGGTCAACCTCATGATCATGTTTCCAAAATGAGGCTGGATTACACACAAGGTGCCAGTTCCCTAATGATGCTGGATTAGACACAAGGTGCAAATTCCCAGATGATGCTGGATTACACACAAGGCAGGTGGAGTCGTCAGCTGTTCATGTCCTCGTGGCTCTAGTAAAGGCTGAAAGAAAGCGTGCAGCAGCCCTTGAGAATGTAGCTGAGTTCTTAAAGAAGCGAAAAGAGCAATCAGATGCTCTCTTCACCCAAGCCAAAGAAGAGATGGAAGAAGCCAGAAATAAGCTAGTAGAGGCAGAGCAGGCTAGGCGTCTCCTGCTATCTAAAACTGTTGTCAATACAAAATTTCCTTCATAATAGCTAGGTTCAGATGTTTATCCAGTCAGCATTCCTGTTGTGATGTCCGTGCATCTACTGATGTGGCACAAAATATATTTTTTGGGTCATCTAGTAACAGCAATTACTTTCCAAACAATAACAGACGAAGCATTATACATGGTATAGTTCACGCGCAAGCCCGACATTCCAAGTTCAACTTCCACATCAAACTCATATTCATAGATATCTACACTTTCATAGATAAGGTCCACAACCATGATTCACTTCAAAGCCAAAAAAATATGAGGAGAGTTATAAATAAAGAAAAACCTCTAGTTCCTTCTACCAGTGCGAGCACAACAACTCAAGACAATACGTAATTAATTATATTTTGGTCATTTTTTGTGTTCTAAAATGTCGGCGGGCTCGCGGAAGGACGTGTTGCCGGCTAGCTCACGGAAGGACGTGTTGCCGGCACATGCGTGAATTCAATGGAGGCGGGCGGGGCAGTCTAAAGCTGGTTGCATGCGGCGAGGAGGCGTGTTCAGCCGGGCCTACAACAATTGGGGCCCTCTTGGCCGGTGAGCCGGTTCAATGCCTGCGCTATGAGAGGTCGCATACATGTCAGAGCAATCACTCCCTCCAGTCCTATTTTGGTTGGGTATAACAAAATATCGTTTTCCATTCACATTTTACATGTACATTTCATGGACAAACTTTGACCCAAAATACGATGGGGACTAGTAAACCAGAACGGAGGTTGTAGTTTTTTTATCAAAGAAGGGTTTCCCCCTTCCGATTCATTACTGAAAACCAACATCTAAACAATAGTATTTGTCCTAGAACTACCAGGTTCAACATCTCGCAACATCTAAACCATACTATTTGCCAAGGAGGTACTACCTCCGTCCTGGTTTATTAGTCCCGTGAGCTATCACAGGTTGTACCATTTTTATTAGGCCGCTGCATTTAAGCACATCAATTTATTTCCTGCATCCCAGATTCCAACACTCTCCCCATGGAAGCGCCTGGGGTTGCTCGATTGGATATGCATGCAGGCCACATGCGTGCAATAGCCATTGCATGCACAGAGGTAGTAAATAGGAATATTTAGTAGGGGTGATTAGAGAGGTAATTTATTTCCAATTTCTCTATATGTGTGCTTTCTTGGTCTTTGCGTTTTGGCTCAAGGGCCCAATAAACCAGGACGGAGGTAGTAGTAGTTATGAATTCCATTTTCGCTCCATACCAATTGTTCTAAAAACTACTCCCTCCATCCCGTAAGATAAGAACATTTTTCACACTACACTAGTGTCAAAAACGTTCTTATATTATGGGATAGAGGGAGTACTTAGTACTTATAACACGCCATTGAAAATTGGAACTCTTAACCCCGCTAAAAAAATGATATTTTAAACGTTGCTACTCGATCTGTGGCAACTGGCGAGCCACCGCCTCCAGGTCGTTCACCTGTTGTCCCGACCATCAACTCCTACGAATAAAATATCACGCATGCTGACTATTCCTACAAAGGTGCGCTCCACCACGTACCTGGTACGCGCGCATGCAGCAATCGTGCACCTAGGGTTTTAGGGTTTATTTGTTAGTGGTTCCTTTACGTAACTCTCATGTGTGCGAGACAGTGAGAGATCGACTGCGTGCGTGCGTGTCTTCTCTTTGTATATGTACTCCACCGTTTGTCTGTTGTCCAAAAAATTATATAGTGGTAATAACTACTAGCAGTGTGCCTGTTGGGATCCACGGTAGGGTGCGTCGACTGCAATTTAAAATTTTCCTACACGTAGAACAACAGGAACATGCTACGGGAGATGGATCATAGTTCATTACCACTAGATGCGCAGTGCCGTGCAGCGGAAGAAGAGTTGGGGCAGTGCGTCCGCATGGATCGTCTCCTCCTCGTCTGATCTCCCCCGAACAATCGGTCGTTCGATCCCTCGTACAAGTTCGTCGGAGCGGTGCAAGTGCACCGCCTCTAACGGTATCCACGCAGGCAGGAGGAACACTGTGCGGCGGACTGCTAGGTCCGATCACACAGTCGACGGTGAGTGGAGGTGGCTATTCACAACACATGCAAACCCTAGTCGTAGCGCCGAAGTGATCAACCACATGAGTGTGTCGCACCTCCACTTTATATAGGCGTCCGTCGCAGGCTCAACATTTGGGCCTCGCATGGACCCTAAAGCCCAAAGTCTACTCAGTCACGTTCCTAGTCCAGTTCAGATCACATCCGACAAGTGTCCTACAAACCGACCTCGTAGATTCCTTCCCTTAAGCGCGCGACCCCTTAGGTTCAAGTCAGCTTGGTCACAGTTCGGATCACCTCCGACCTGCACGGTTGGAAGCGGACTCTAGCAAGGCATGCCGACCACCAAGCAGACTATGAAGCTGGTTAGGCGAACGTGTACAACATGTCACACTTCTGTTCCCTTTTCCACACGATATATGTTGTCGGGCTCAAGGCGAGACAGTCATCCTTGTGCTAGCCTGACCTCTTTCTCGTTCCAGTGATACCGACCTCAATCCGGATTATCTCACAATCCTTGTCGCATGGCCATGCTTATCCGGGTCAGATCACACGAGGGCCCCAGACTATATCTCTCCTGATCGGAGGGGCAAATCCCATCTTGCTCGACCATGTTTCGCAGCATGGGACTAGACAAACCCTAAACCTACCTTTGTAACTACCCAGTCACGGGGTAGCGTTTGGTCGGCCCAAAGCAAGTCGTCACCATCCCGAGTACATGCGTCAGCTCAGGTCTTAGGACATAGAACGTATGTTGTACTAGAGACTCACAGATGACATATCGCTGCGTCCCATAGTTGGGTCTGTCCGACTCGGACCTTATCTCGACTCGGATCCAACTACATCAAATCCGACCAGACCTTTCCAAGTCCATATTATCCGGTTAGCATCCAATGCTTCATGGCTAGTGAGACCAAGCCATCGATCGTGTCATATGCTAGTCTAGTCGGCTGCGCATCCACACAACCCTTTCGACTAGGGACCTTTTAGGACAATCATCATTCAATGCATAGTCCCACAGACAAGTCATGTACTTGCTGATACACATCATTGATAATGTCCAAGGACTATCTTTATTCATAAACACATAGGAAATATCATCATACATGATTGCCTCTAGGGCATATCTCCAACAGTGCGAATGCGTTGCCACACGATCAAAGTAGATTAATACATATTCACCAATTTGATAGAAAAAAGAGTCTAGTTTTGAAATACGTATATCACTAAAAAATATGTTATGTTTCACTCAAAATATATTCCTTTGGCGGTTTTGATGAGATAAGGGAGGCATGTTGTTGGTTTCAAGATTCGAGAAGTGGTATATGTCTAATTTCTACTCTTACTAGCAAGATGCCCATGCATTGCACAGAACATCAAGATCTTGTGGGAAAAAAGGATGAACGAGGAAAGGCTTTATCTGCAAATGTGGAGAGGAGTGTGGGTAAATTGCCATAGTTTCCTTCCTATCCGTCAGATATAAATCAGACGACCTATATTGCGGGATGGCAGACCCACCGTCATCTCCGACTATGCTTTTTATCCTGCAATATAGGCCATCCGATCTATATCTGAAGGATAGGAAGGAAACTATGGAAATTTTGCAAAAAGATACCCACACCCCTCTCCACATTTGCAAATAAGGCCTTCCCTCGTTCATCCTTTTCTCCCACAAGATAAACTGCTCATACAAATGCATCTTGATGTTCCGTGCAATGCATGGGCATCTTGCTAGTTGTTTCAAAAAGCCCATGTGTGTGAGAGAGAGAGGAAGAGAGGAGGAGGACAGTGTGCATGTGTGACAAAGACACAAAGAGTGTGTGTGCGAGAGGCATCAGCTTAAAATGAGGCGATAGTGTGTATGTGCATGATCGAGAGGGGGTGTCTCAAGAAAGAAAGAAAAATCTACATAGATACAAGGAGCGGGAGAGAGACTTGTATGCGATAGTGGAAGCACGAGTGTGCGGGTGTATAAACCTATCTAGAGGCTGGTCGATAAATGTTTGTGAGAGAAATACGAGTCGGGGTGCAAAAGCGAGAGTTTTGTGTGTGTGAGAGAGAGACGATAGTCGGGAAGGGGAGTGGAAGCAGGAGTTGTGTGCGTGCGTGAGAGAGAGAGGGGGGGGGTTTGTATGATCGGTAAACAAATGAATAATGTCAGTTTTATACTAGGATGGAGACGGAAAAGAGACCATAACAAATGTTGTGTCTGCAGGAGAGAGAGTAATTTTAGTGGTATGAGTCATATCTAGAGACATATAGGGTGTGTGAGAGAATCCCATAGAGATAAAGACAAAGTGAAAGACGAGTGAGACTATGTGTGTGGCGGTGAAAAAGAAAGCTTAGGTACCTAGTGATACCAGAGAATGGTAGAGACGTGAGAGATAATGAAAACCATGTAATGCATAAAGATAGGGAGAGTGTGACACTTTGTCGGAGTAAATGACCACGGGTAGCCCAACCGGCTCCCTTTGGCCCTTAGAAAAAACAACGGGCCGACCGAGCCTTGAAGCACCCAAGACGCGGGGCCGCCTTCCTCTGGCCGGCTGCCTCACAGGCCGGCTACCCGAAGGCGGCCCGGCCTTAAACCCTCTTGGAGGACGCCACGATAGGGCCGACTCCAAGAAGCCGTCCACGGAAAGACTGACTCCAGGAAGCCAGCCCAAGAAGACCGACTCCGAGAAGCCGGCCGCTGGCAGGCGGCCAGGGGCCGTGTCCTAAAAGTCTGCACCCCCCATAACGATGATGGGACAGGGCGTGGCAACAGTGGACCCTGCCACCCCCGAATCCTGGAGCACGATTGGCTACAATACGCCGTACAGGGCAGCCATCACCCGTCCGACGTGGCAGTGTTGCCATGCTAATCGTGACGCCCTCCATGACGGGCTGCCAGTACGACCCGTAGGCGGCGGGCTCCTTCGGTCAGAGAGACGCCTAAAGGCGGCCTGGCCTCCCCCAGCCGGCCTGAGGCATGTCCGGCTTCCTATAGCTGGCTTGCTCCCCTCCTCGGGGCGCGTGCACCATTAAGGAGACAAGACAAGGTAAGGCTACAGTGAGAGCCCGCAAGGCAGCGGCACTGTAGCCATGCTTACCTCGACAAAGCCCTCGTCATCAGAGGCGATGCAACAGTAACCAGCCCCCGACAAGACCCCCAAGCGGTGGGGCCGGCCTGTCGACCAATGAGCCGGTAGCCGGCAGGACCCACCAGTCGGCGGGCCCCAGCAGCCGGCGGCCATAGACACTGACGGCTAGGGCCCGCACCCAGCCGGATTTCCATTGTACCCCCGGGGGTAGGCCTATATAAACCCCCGGGACACCCATGCAAAGGGTTGATCTCATAGAGTTTTAGACACCACCATAGGGAGAGAAGAGAGCTAGCCTTGCCCTTCTTCCTCCTCCCACCGAACAACTCAAGGAGCCTCTTGTGGCTTCTTATCGATCTAGTGATCATGCGGAGGCCCCGCAAAGCAGGAGTAGGGGTATTATCTCCACGGAGAGCCCCCAACCTGGGTAAGATCCGCCGACGTGCATGTCTTCGCCTTATCCCGTTTCCAAGCACCGGCGATGTCTTACTGGCTCCCACAATGATAAGCCATCCGTTGGCATATGTCGCACCTACCACCCGACATTTGGCACCAACCGTGGGGCCAGGTGCACCGTCGTCCGAGGACCTGCTCTGGACGGGAACCCTTTTCCTCCCCAGCGAGTGTAGCCAGCCCGGCACGCCCGATGGCGCTTGCCCGGACGCGCTGCAAAGCATCGACAACGCCTGCGCGGTGAGCTGCCTCGCCGATCTTCTTGGCGAGGCTCGCATCTCCGACGAGCCCGCATCCGACGCGGGCACATGCTGCCCTGAGAGCCGCCTCGTCAGCCTCCTCGACCAACTCCACGTCTCCGGCGAGCCTACCGCGGACTTGGAGTCGGTCGGCTCCACCGACCCGATGCTTGTCAACTCTGACACGGCATCGCTCGATGCCTTCCCCACCAACGTGATCATCTTCGACGACCCTCTCCCTCGGGCCGACAGTGGCGGTAGCACCGTCACAGAAGTTCTACTCATCAGCCACGACGTTGCCTCCAACGAAAATGCCCGCGACGCCCTGGAGGCAACGCTGCATGATCTGTCTGCCCCCATCCCGGTGGACACTGACGCCGAGACGCTGGAGGCACGCCGCCTTGCTCTCCTTGCGGAGGGCCAGAGGATAGCCTCCATGAGACGCCTCACTGAAGCCCACCAGCGCAAAGTTGACCACGCCGCCTTCGGTACACCGCCTCCAGAAGGGCCAAGCCGAGTCGGCGTCGTCAAGAAACACGGCGCGGCCATTGCCAGCATGCTGGGAGCAGACCGCCCAGTCTACGCCCCGCCCCTCGAGAATCTACGCGCCGCCCAGTCGATCGTAGACGAACTAAACATATTGGGGGCCGACGAGCTCCCCTGCATGACCACACGCATCCAACAACTAATCGACATGGCCACAGAACGACACGAAGCCGGCGTCCAAGCTGGAAGCCCCCCTCGCCGAGAGCAAGGCGCGATGTCGCGTACGCCGACTGCGGGCGGCGCCCGTGAAAGACAAGAGAAGGAGCCGGCTGCTAGCCGCAGCCGGACCCGAATCACCATCGAGCGCGACGCCGAAGGCCGCCCTCGAGGTGTGGAATGACGAGGCGACCCACCTCCTCCTCCGCCTCGTGGGGAGAGATATCCCACCCCACCGCCTGTCAGGCATCTGACTCTCAGCGGCCGACTTGGTTGCCGCGAAGGAGTCGATGAGAACGATGCCCGCCATCGGATCGACCGCCTTGGGCGATCCCTAGCCCTGGAAGAAGAAGATGATGTCGGCCCGCCTTGTTTCGGCCCCCGCATCCACGACGAGACCTTCCCCAAAGGGTTCTCGCTCCCAAGAGACACGCCCAAGTACAACGGCTCCGTGAAGCCGGAAGATTGGTTGATCGACTACTCCACCGCAGTTCGCATAGCAAACGGCAACAGGCCGTTGCCGTGAAATATGTCCCCATGATGCTCCAAGGCACGGCGCGCACCTGGCTCAATAGCCTCAAGCCTTACAGCATCAACAGCTAGCTGGACTTCACAGAAGCCTTCATACGCAACTTCACCAGCACCTACAAACAGGCTCCCAAGCCCCGGCAGCTCTCCTTGTGCGTACAAGGGCCCAATGAATCAACCCGCGACTACCTCACGCGTTGGGCTGAGCTCCGCAACTCCTGCGAAGGGGTGCATGAGGTCCAAGCCATAGAGTACTTCACCGCCGGGTGCAGAGAGGGCACCCTTCTCAAGCACCGGCTCCTCTGCAACGAGCTGACAACCCTCGACCAGCTGCTGGTCATAGCAGACAAGTACGCCACGGCCGACTTCTCAATGAAAACTGAACTCAGGGTAGACGCCTCTGGAAAGGTGCTGGCGCCGGCTCCCAAGACGCCGGCTGGAGAATCGAGCCGACGCCCGTACCAGAGCGACCACAAGCACAAGGACCCTATGCCGTCTTCCACAAGATGGCAGGTGGCCACAGTCGAAGACAAGCAACCTGAAGGGCGGTCGGCACCCAAGAAGCAGAAGGGCGGCAGGCCGACTTGGTAGCCGGCTTTCTCCTATGAGCAAACCCTCGAAGCCCTTGCAAGTTCCACAACGGCGTGAAGCCGTCCAACCACACAACTCAGAAGTGCCATTGGCTCACACGAATCTCCAAGGGCGAGGGGCTGTTGCCGCCTCCGCCTACAGGCCAGCCGCCTCCTGCCCCACAGCAGCCGGCCGCTTGGCCAGCAGTCGGAGCTATCCAAGACGAGTTCCCTGACGAACACGCCGCCTACATCGTCTTTACAAGTCAGATAGAAGATCGGCGCAGCCGGCGCCGATAACAGCAAGAAGTCAACACGGTCGCCTCCAATAACCCTGAGTTTATGCATTGCTCGGAGAAGCCCATCATCTGGAGCCAGGCCAATCACCCAGAGGTGATGCCGTCTCCTGGATCCTATGCATTGGTTTTGGACGCCACCCTCACGACAGAAAGACGAGCTGCCCGTGTCTCCCGCGTGCTGATAGATGGCGGGAGCAGCATCAACATACTGTACCGAGATACCATGGAGAAGCTCAACATCAAGCCGAAGCAGCTCATGCCAAGCCGGACTTTGTTCCATGGCATCGTACCCGGCCTATCCTGCTCACCAATCGACAAGATCAAGATGGATGTCCTCTTTGGGGGCAAGGATCATTTCCGCCGAGAAGCAATATGGATTGAGGTAGTGGATCTGGAGAGCCCGTATCATGCATTGCTAGGCCGACCAGCTTTGGCCAAGTTTATGGTTGTGCACCATTACCCTACCTCAATATGAAGATGCCGAGTTCCAAGGGCATCATCACCATAGCCGGAGACTACAAGAAGTCTTCTGAGTGTGCAGCAGCTAGTAGCCTGCTGGCCGAGTCCCTTGTGATTGCTGAAGAGAGGAAGATGCTGAATCGAGTTGTGGCCATGGCTGGCAAGCAGCCGGCCCTGTCCCCTGACCCCAAGGAATGTGATGCTCAAGGTTCTTTCCAGTCGGCCAAGGAGACGAAGAAGATAACCCTCGACCTGGAGCACCCGGAGAGGTACGCTGTTGTGGGCTTCGGCCTCGACAGCAAATAGGAAGGCGAGCTCGTCGATTTCCTCCGTGAGAATTGGAACATCTTTGCATGGCCTCCCAAAGACATGCCGTGTGTCCCGACGGATTTCGCCGAGCACAAGCTACATGTCCAACCTGACGCCAAGTCGGTCTGGCAGCCCTTGTGCTGCCTGTCAGAAGAGAAGAGAAGAGTAGTCGGAGAGGAAATAGCCCGGCTTCTGGCAGCCGACTTCATTATGGAGGTGTTCTTTCCAGAATGGCTTGCCAACCCAGTCCTGGTGTTGAAGAAGAACAAGAAGTGGCGCATGTGCATTGACTACACCAGCCTCAACAAAGCCTGCCCTAAAGATCCTTTTGCTCTGCCAAGGATTGATCAAGTGATAGACTCTACAGCCGGATGCGAGCTGTTGAGTTTTTTGGATGCTTACTCGGGCTACGACCAGATAAAATTGGACCCAGCTGACCGCCTGAAGACCGCCTTCATCACCCCATTCGGAGCTTTCTATTAACTGACTATGACATTCAGCTTGAGGAATGCCGGTGCCACTTTTCAGCGTTGCATACAGAAATGCCTCCTCAAGCAACTCGGCAGAAATGCCCACGTCTATGTAGATGATGTTGTGGTGAAGATGGAGAAACGCGGCACCCTGCTGGAAGACCTCAAGGAGACCTTTGAGAATTTGCACCGATTTCAGATCAAGCTCAACCCAGAGAAATGCGTGTTCGAGGTACCATCCGGCCAGCTTCTAGGCTTCCTGGTCTCTGAACGCGGCATCGAATGCAACGAAGTGAAGATCAAGGCTTTAGAGAGAATGAAGATTCCTACCTAGCTGCAAGACGTCCAAAAGTTCATCGGATGCCTGGCGTCTTTGAACCACTTCATTAGCTGGCTCGGAGAGAAGGCTCTCCCCCTCTACCGACTCATGAAGAAGTCCACTCACTTCGAGTGGAATGACCAGGCGGACCAAGCTTTCCACGAGCTAAAGAAGATGCTGTCCACACCGCCTGTCTTGGCGGCACCGACTGAGAAAGAGCCCATGTTCGTCTACATTGCCGCCACTAGCCGTGTGGTCAGCACAGTTACCGTGGTCCAGCGTCCAGAAGAAGGCCGAGCTCAGCTAGTCCAGAGGCCGGTATATTATTTGAGCGAAGTACTGTCCACCTTGAAGCAGAACTACCCGCATTATCAGAAGATGTGCTATGGTGTGTACTTCGCCTCCAAGAAACTCAAGCCCTACTTTCAAGAGCATCCCACCACGGTCGTATGCACTGCCCCGCTCGCCGAGATCATAGGCAGCCGAGATGCATCCGGCCGAGTGGCGAAATGGGCCATTGCGCTGGCTCCTTACACAATCTACTACCAGCCCCGCACCGCCATCAAGTCCCAAGCATTGGCATACTTCCTCGTTGACTGGGCCGAGACCTAGTACCAGCCACCGGCCCCCGACTCCACTCATTGGCGGATGCAATTTGATGGATCCAAGATGCGTACCGGCTTGGGAGCCGGCATCGTCCTCACCTCTCCCAAAGGCGACAAACTCAGATACACATTGCAAATCCATTTTTCCGCCTCCAACAATGTGGCTGAGTACGAAGCACTCATACACGGGCTTCGGCTAGCCAAGGAACTCGGCATCGCCGGATCCTGTGCTATGGCGACTTAGACTTGGTGGTCCAGCAATCATCCAGCAACTGGGACACCAAGGACGCAAACATGGCAAGCTACCGCTTCCTCGTACAGCAAATCAGTGGATACTTTGAGGGGTGCGAGCTCCTCCATGTGCCACAGGCCGACAACGAGCAAGCAGATGCCCTGGTAAGAATAGGCTCCACCCGACAAGCTATACCAACCGGCATCGCCCTCCAACGCCTCCTCAGGCCGTCTGTCAAGCCGGCTCCAGAATCCAGTTCCATCTTCATGCCGCCTGACCCCGACACAGTCGGATCTGACTTCGAGAACCAAGCAGGCGGCTTGGGGACTTCGATAGCCGGCCCGGGGACTGCCATAGTCGAACCCGGCCCAAGGACTACTGCAGCCGGCCCAGGGACTGCACCAACACAACAGGCGGCGGCCGACTCCAACTCCTCACAACCCAGCCCACCCACCCTGGTTGCTGTAGCCGTTTTGGCGATAGAGGAAGTCATAGCTCCATCATGGGCCCAGCCCATCCTCCACTTCCTGATAAACGGAGAGATGCCGCCTGAAGAGATTTCGGCAAGACAAGTCCAACGCCGAGCCGGAGCATACACAATAATGAACCGAGAGCTTGTTAGGCGCAGTGTTACTAGAGTCTTCAAGCGCTGCGTCGAGCCAGAGAAAGGCATAGCAATCCTCGAAGACATCCACCAAGGCAAATGCAGCCACCATGCCTCCTCAAGGGCACTCGTCGCCAAAGCTTTCCGCCATGGATTCTTCTGGCCGACTGCTTTGGAGGATGCCAAGGAGTTAGTCAAACACTTCAAAGGGTGCCAAATCTTCGGCTCCAAGCAACACCTACCGGCTTCTGCACTCAAGACCATCCCCCTCACTTGGCCTTTTGCCGTCTGGGGGCTGGACATGGTCGGCCCATTCGAGATGGCACTCGGCGGCATGACACATCTGCTTGTCGCCCTGGACAAATTTACCAAGTGGATTGAAGCAAAGCCGATCAAGAAACTGAATGGGTCGACTGCCATGACATTCATTGCAAATATTACAACCCGGTATGGAGTACCACACAACATCATCACCGACAATGGCATGAATTTTGCCAAGGGAGCACCGGCACATTCTGCGCAACACAGGGCATCCGATTGGATTTAGCGTCCGTTGCCCACCCGCAGTCCAATGGCCAAGTCGAGCGAGCAAACGGCCTCATCCTCTCCGGCATCAAGCCCCGACTGGTCGTACCGCTAGAGCGTTCGGCCGACTGCTGGCTCGACGAGCTGCCGGCCGTCCTCTGGAGTCTGCGCACTACCCCAAACAAATAAACCGGCTTCACCCCTTCTTCCTTGTATATGGTCCCGAGGCTGTCATCCCAATTGACATCAAGTTCGACTCACCTCGGGTCACCTTGTACACGGAGGCGGAGGCCAAGGACGCACGAGAAGACGACGTCGACTTGCTGGAAGAAAGCCGGCTGTTAGCCCTCAGCCGGTCCGCCATCTACCAGCAGGTTCTACGCCGTTACCACAGTCGGAAGGTCAAGTCAAGATCTTTCCAAGAGGGTGATCTTGTGCTCCGGCTGATCTAATGAATAGTCGGCCAGCACAAGATCTCGGCCCCTTGGGAAGGCCCCTTCGTCATCAGCCGGGCTCTAGGCAATGACTCCTACTACCTGATCGGTGTGCATAAGCCGAAGGCATGCAAGAGAGACGATTCCGGCAAGGAGTTGGAGCGACCATGGAATGCCAATCTTCTCCGAAGATTTTACAGTTAAAATGCAGTATGTACCACGCTACCTTTTGTATTAAGTATGAGACAACGGTCTCCCCGAGGATTTCTCGGGGACTACCCTCTTTTATCTATGAATGTCGGGTATCATACCCACGGTTATGCCACTACATTCGTTTTTTCTTTCGGCACCGGGTTCGACTAGTCGGCCCGGGGACTTGCCGCCTTGAGTTATGTCCAAGTTCTACGTGTAGTCAAACAAGTAATGTGCCGGCACCCAAGCCCTTTCTTGTGAAAGTCGCAGCTCGAAGAATCGGCTGTCTAACTAGCAAGAGCCAAAGGCAGAAAGGAGGCCCACATGAAAAACGGCTAAGGACTAACGAACTTACAGAACGCAAGCCGGCTTCCCCCCCGCCAACCGGCTGTCGAAGCAGCCGGCTGGCCGGCTTCCCTTCTTGCTCTGCTACAATCTAAGAAAGCTTGAGTACTTGCCCTCCCAGACGGCCAATTCCTTACCCGGCCATAGACTGCAGAGCAACTGTCCAGCTGGGAAGGCGGCGACCATGGGAGGGCGGCAAAGGAAAACAGCCCAAAGATAAAAAGCAAGTAGGAATGGAAGCCAAGCACATGCATAATAATATTTACACAAAAGGCCTTCCAGAGGCTGGCATTCGACAAAGTTTGAATACACCCCCAGTGGGTGGCATTGCACAAAGTTAATAAAAGCTGTTCAAAGAGTGACAAGCAGGAAAGTAAAAACAACGTCAAGCCAAGGGAGCAACTGGGGCGTCGGGCAGATCGGTTGAGACGGTGGTGTCGGCTGGAAGAGTGGTCGGCGGGCGAGTCTCGGCCTGATCGTCACCTGCGGCAGGCAGTGCATTCGCACGCGCCTTATTGCTGGAGGCACGATCAGGCTGAAGCTGGCAGGCTGCTTCACCATCCGGCACAACGTCTTTGCCGTCTTCCTCCTCCTCCTCTTCGCCCTCGTCGCTGGAGTCGATCTCCTCCGCCGAGTCTTCACTGTTGGCCGGGTTCGGCCCGAAGCATTCCTCCGGCTGCGTGATGCTGTCTTCGTTCACCTAAGGAGCAAAGGCGCTGGTGTCGGTGAAGTCGGTGATCGCTGAGGTGTGCTGGATGATAACCGGCCACACCGCCTCCAGCTCCTCGTCAGCCTCCTGCCCCGAGGTGCGCAACTAGTCCAAGTTCAGCCCAGGATACCTAGCCCGGAGGAACTCTAGCGCCCGTCGGGCGCCGGACAGAGCTGCTGAAGCCTTCCAGGCCTCGAGGCGGCCGACTGCTACCTCCAGCCAGTCGGCAGTACCTCACTGGGCCAGAGGGCGGCCAGCACCTGTGCTCCGGCACGCTGAAGCTGGCGGAGCATGCGGTAGGCCGGTTGGAGGCGTGCTTGGATTGCTAGAAGCTGCTCCTCAAGCGACCGGTTGGCGTCCGGTGCGATGTCAACCCCAGCCTGCCGCCGGGCCTCACGGTGAGCTTCGGTGGCTTGGTTGGCGGCAACAGAGTAGCCGGGGAAGTATTCTTCACAAAGAAGAAAGAAACAGAACAAGTCAGAAGATAAACCGGATTACAAGGACAGCAAAGAAGTGAAGAAGAAGGCGGCCTACCGTCAATCAAATCTTCGACCCGGCCGTAGCCTTCGCTCAGAGCCTGCCTCGCCTCGCCCCAGCTTGCCGCCTTGGTCTCATACTTGGCTTTGAGGGCGGCCTTGCTGTCCTGCGCCGCCTTCAGGGCCGCCTTGTGGCTCTCCTCCTGGTCGGCCAGTTTCTTGGCTAGGCGGTCACGCTCATGAGCCAAGGCATTGAGCTCGCCCTCCCTGGTGCGAAGGGCAGTTGCCTCAAGTCGGCTGCTGCCTCAAGTCGGCGTTGGCTCCTGCCAACATGAAGAAGAAGAAGTTAAGGAAGAAGTCGTCGGGAAAGATCTGACGTGACTGCACAGCAGTCGGCCCGAATCTCGAGGACTACACCCAGTGAGTGCGCTGACGTGCCCCCACATGAGATAAAAAGACAAAGGCACTCACGCCGGCTCTCTATCATATCGGCGGCCTTCTGATTCATCTCCCGGTCCTGGGAGTTGAAGGTAGCAGCGTAGAGGTTGTGATAATCCTGCAAATAGGACGAAGGTGCGAGCAAGAGCAAGTCATTAAATCCAAGTCCTCTGAGAAGTTCCAAGCCGCCTGCTCAGCAGCCGACTTGGAACTCGGGAACTACACCCAGTGGGTGCGCTGACGCGCCCTCACGAAAGAAATCAAGAGCAAGGAAACTCACCCGAATGACCGACCGCGTCGTGAGAAACTTTGGGTACACTGCTTCAGCGCGGTGGCCTGAGCATGAAGCCAGCTACGGACATCCTATGCTGCCAGATTCAGCGCGGCTGTCCCACCGCCAGGCGTCCACCCTGGCAAGCTGACGCTGGCCGTCTCCAGGTCGTGCGACGAGATGGAGCCGACGGCCCTCTGCGGGTCCGGCTCTGAAGCCGCCCTCCCCGCACGCCGACGAGTCGGCGACAAGACCACAAGATCCGCCCTTGCAGTCGGCTTGCCTCCAGCCGGCTACTCAGGGGGCACCTCGGGCTGGCCGCCTTGGCCTGTTCCGGCCGACGGAGGCGGCACCACCTCTCCCTCCGGGACGACTATGTCGCCCCCTCCTTCTCCATCGCCGGCAGGTCGCGACCGGCTTCCTCCGGCAGGGGCACCAGGATTTTGGGGGCCACGGTGCGAAGGGGAATGACGAGCTGCGGAGGCTGGCTACACAGGGCCTCCACCGCCCTCTCTGCAGCCTCGGCCTCGGCCTTGGCCGCCGCGTCTGCCTGCGCCTCGACCAACTCCGTCGTCGTCTCCTGAGCCACCTCGGTGGAGGCTGCCCTCCGCTCCTCTGCCTCCCGCTCCACCCTCCCCCTCCTTCTCCACTCCGTTACGCGGCAGGAACTCGCAGATCCTCCCGCCCCGCCGACTATGGAGGCAGCGGTAGTCCGCTCAAGAGAGAGTGGAGCCCTGGCTTATAAAACAAGAAAAGACTTAGAAGAGCACCGAATGAAGGAAAGAAAGAAAGGCGCGCAAAGGTCAATACTTACGCCAAAACCGCCTGCGGCTGCTTCACCACCTTGCGGAAGCGAGCCGCCTTCGCGGCCGCTTCGTCCCGCTTGGTCACCGTCGCGGAACCCTTGGGCTTCTTCGGCCGGCCGCCAAAGAGAGTCGGTGCCGCCCAACGTTTTTGCGCGCCTTCCCGTGCGATCGGTCCGCCGGAAGGGCCGGCGCCTTGATGGTCGGATGATGGCTGGCGGCGCGGAATTGGGTCAGCGTCGTCATCATCAGTCCAGTCATCAAAGCCGGCAGTGAACCCGGAGCCGCCTGTCTCGCCGCCTCCCCCTATGGTGTCGTCGTCTAGGGCGGCCGCCCCCAAGTCGGGGTCATCAAGGTCGTCCACCACGCGGGCAGGGGCGAACTCGCGTTCTGCCCCCGCGGTCCCGGTCGAACGATGAAGGAGGGGGTTCTGATTGAAGAACAAGCCGACTGGTCAGAAGCCGGCCAGAAAGAACTCGACGACAAGAAAAGAAGAAAAGAAAGAAAAGCTTACGATAGGCGGGGGGTTGGCGCGAGAATATGGCTCCTTGCCGTACTTCCACTCCTCGGTGAGCTTGCAGTTGGCAATGTAGTTCACCATGTAAGATACCTCGTCGTGAGGCATCTCTCTGGTGCTGAGCCGGCTTGGGTCGAAGCGGCCGCTCATCTGGCAGATTAGATGAGGGCGGCCTTGGAGCGGGAGTACCCGACGCTCGACGAAGGCGGCTATCAAGTCAGACCCAGTCAGGCGCTCTGACTGGATCAGCACCCGAAGCCGGGCGACGGCACCAGCTCCAGCCGGCGTCAACGACCTGGCCCGGAAGGACCACGAGGGCTGCCTCCCAGGCGGCGGGCCGGCTACGTAAGCCGGCAAGTTGACGTAGTCGCTGTGCGGAGCGACGTTCTTCACGTAAAAATAGGACTTCTTCCAGAGCTTCACCGACTGGATCAGCGCGATAGGCGGGAACGGGTTGTCGGCGGCGGACCTCCGGATGGCGATGAAGGCACCACATGGAGCCGGCACGCCTGCGATGAGCGTGCCGAGCTTGTACTGGAAGAACTCCCCCCAGAGTTCGATGGTGGGGAGAACACCAAGGAAACCTTCACACAGAGTGATGAAGGCCGACGGCAGCACCACCGTGTTGGGAGTGAGGTGGTGCGGCTGAAGATGGTAGAAATCAAGAAACGAGCAGAAGAAGCCGCTCGCGGGAAGGCCTACGCCGCGCATGCAGTGCGAGTAGAAGACCAGTTGCTCGCCCTCCTCCGGTGCCGGCGAAACCTCCCTCGTCAGTGCGAGGCGGACCCGCACGAGATCTTTGCTCGGCAACCTCCGCGTCTTGCGGAGGAAGTTGATGTGGTCGTCGCGGACATTAGAGCCGTCCCAGGAGCTCGACGTCAGAGCCATGGTGATGCAAGGGCGACGGAAAGCGCGGCGACGGAGAGCCCGCGGTACAACGGCAACAAGATCGCGATGTGCTAAGGAGAATGGCGAAACAGTGGTGTCGTGGAGAGCCGATGCGGTGACGAAGAGGAAGAAGAAGGAGGTGGCGGAGCGAGGGCGAGCGTGCGAATGACTACCGCTCCCCCTCCCCGCCCCTACTTATAGCCTCGTGCGGTGAAGCCGAGGA